>NW_016805181.1:1528434-1541517 GCF_001698545.2 Rhinopithecus bieti | reverse complement strand
TCAACTAAGGCTGAAAAGGACTTTGATGTCATAGACTCCAGCCCCCGCCTGGCTCTGACGTGGCCTCTGTCATATCAACTAAGGCTGAAAAGGACTTTGATGTCATAGACTCCAGCCCCCGCCTGGCTCTGACGCGTCCTCTGTCATATCTACACTGAGTCCTTCACCAGCTCATGTGCACCCAGCTTCAGGTGTGGGGACCTCCCTTCTCAGAGCAAGCTTTGCCAGCTCTGGCATTTCAGTTCACTTCTGAATACTGAATTGTAAATACCACCCTAGCCATCTTTTGGGAGGGAATAGGACCACTGTGAACTTCAGGGTGGAGGAGATTCCTTCTCCGTGTTAAATGCACAGTTGGCCCTTACCATAGAATGACTGTCCGGAGGTTGGGGAGAGCCCGATAAGAGCCGAGCCCTCATGGACTGGGAGTGAGGAGACCTGGGATCTGGTCCCAGCTGCTCTTACTGCTTGTGCCTGTCACTTCATCTCTCCAGACCTCAGTTTACTGATCTGAGCTAAGAAGATGAAGTTAATTTATCCCCATTTCATAGGGCTGTTAGGATGAACAAATAAATTTTTGGGTGTGAAAGCACGAAGACACTCTAAATGGAAGTTATCACTGATGATTCTTGCTAGTAGTTGGGTAGTGGGGATGATAATAATGTCCATTGGAATGCACTCTCTAACGAGTTTGAGTAACTTAAAGCACAAAGCCAAGGTGAACGTTCAACCTGCAGCCACAGGGCACAGATCATAGCTCAGCCCTGGAGAGATTTTTTTTTCCCCCACAAACTACCCTCCAAAGGAACAGACCATGCTTAGAGGAGTGAGCTCCCTGTCACTGACGGTATCCAAGTAGCCTCTGGGTAGCCCGTTACCTCTGATGACATAGAGGAGCTCCTGTCCGAGGGAAAGGAGTTTTGGAGTATGAACCAGAGATGTCTCAGAATGTTCTGGTTCAGAGGGGGTGACTCAAACCATTGCACCATTGCTTCAATTCCTGCTTCCCACTTCTCCTTGGCAGCAGTGGATGCGCCATTGTAAAATCCAATTCGTGGCTTCTATGGGTTCCCTGCCCCCACATCACACCCCACTTCACATGCTCTGCCATGCATTCCTCTGTCGGGAGCTTGAGACAGGTCTCCAGGCCAGCTGGAGCGTCAGGGTGGTCAGGGACCCCCCTCGGGGGTGAGAGAGGGAGGATGGAAAAGGAGACTCCAGCGACCTTCCTCTGCGGTTATCTCCTCCCATCTGTAAACAGCGCCCGGCCCTCCCTGGGGCAGCCGCAGCCTCACACTCCGGGTGACAGGGTGTTTGGACATTCGGAGACCCTCACCCGCCCGCCTTTGTTCTCCAGGCTTAATGAAGGGACTGCTAAAATCCCAGTTGCCAGATAAGATGACAGGGCAGACTTTTAGGGTTATGGATGGTACACACGAGGTGACAGGATGAATTCCTGTGTGCAGAAGGGTCGGAGCCCCCGCCTTTGACCAAAGGTGTACTCGCCTCAACTGGTACAAGTCTGGTCCTTCAGCTTCCAAAACAAACACTGCTCACTCACGCAGAAAGATTACAGGAAGACACCAGGAGAGGGGCATTTGGGGAGCAAAGGACACTGCCTGGAAAACCAAAGCCCAGACACTCCCAAGAGGGTCTGTCTCTACCCTCAGCTCACCTTCAGCCTGAGTCACTTCCTATTTCTTTCCCATTCATGATAAGAACTGCATCTCACTAGGTGTGTTTCAGTCTACAAAGTGCTTTTACTTGATTTCACGGGACCATCATACCTCCTTGAGGGTGAGGATGTGATGGGAGGGACTGGATGACATCTGGTGTGTCACCTAGCTCTCTGCACTTGGGCTGACTCGCTGGGCTTTCTGAGCCTCTGTTTCCCTTGCTGGTGAGTTGGAAACTCCTTCCGGGCTGTGGCAGGGCCATCGTGAGACAGCATATTGGGAAATGCCTGCAGGCTTCCAGACTTGAGCTGCCGTTGTTCACGGGCAATTGAGCTCCCAATTGTCACGGGCAGCTCGGGAAGGTAGCTTCTTCCTCTGCTTGGTTCACTGCTGTGTCCGGTGCCTCGAAGCCACATAGAATAGAACTGGTGCAAGTTACATTTTTGGCTGGCTGAATAAATATTCACGGATGTATTTGTGGGTTTCTCGGGCTCTGCTAGAACAGTTGTAGCTGTGGAGTAGTTACAGGCGGGAAAGGCTCTTGCTCAGACTCTAAGGGGTCAGCCCCCCATAGTGCCTCCTGGGCATCTCTGGCCATGGATGAGAGGCCTGTTCAGAGGCTCCTCCCTGGCTCCTGGCCGTGGCCAGTCCCTGAGCCACTCAGCAACTCTGGGTCAGGGAAGTTGCCTTCTCCAGCCACTGGGAGCTGCAGCCACCCTTGGCTTCCGCATTCTACCTTGGGTTGCCAGGTGAGTCCACACTTGTACCAACTCAAGAAGCAGCACCTCCCCAACTCTCTGTCTCTCTCACACACACTCACACACACACACACCCCCACACACTCACACACATTCATACTTCCACACGCTCACTCTCACACACACACACCCACACACTCTCACGCACCCACACACCCCCCACACACTCTCACATCCACTGTCACACTCACACACACTCATACACCCCCACATACACACACCCACACACATACACACACTCACATGCCACACACACACTCAAACACACGCAGTCATGTGCACACACATTCACACTTACACACACACTCTCACACACACTCACACACATACTATTACACACACACACTCTCACACACTCACACACACATACTCTTACACACACACACTCCCGAGTGTCTTGCCAGGGCTGGTCTAGAGACCAGGGCCTGGTTCCTGGGACCCCCCCAGTCTCCAGAAGGAACTTGACCATGACTGCAGGCATCACTCATGCTCTTCTCACTCACTTGTGAGTTCTCCAGAGCTCTGGGGGGAAACTCCCCTTGCCCTACCCCTCCCTCCAGCCCTTAGAAACCAAAGGCACAGGACGGACCGTAAGGACATCAGCACTGGAGGTGACAGTCCAGTCTGGCACAGAGTGATACCATTTCTTTTTCATTTTCTTCAACCTCGAGCAGCCTCCTTCCAACACTTTGTACGTTGCTAGAAACTTGCTCACTTCTAGATCTTATGAACTCATTTGCCTAAAGCTAGCAGGAAGCCTGTTGGTGGTTCCAAGGCAGATGCGGCACTGGGGAGTTGTGCTTTGGCCACGTTGCTGATGAGCCTTGATTTGCCCACAATTGTGCTTCCTCAGCCCCACCCAGGAGCTCAGTGGGCCCAGGGAGCTGCCCCTGCTGGGGAACTGACAGGGGCTGTCGGAGGGCCTGCCCCTCAGCTGCCCAATCAGAGGCCCAAGGGGCAAAGCCAACAAAGGGCCCCGGCACAGAGTCTGTGGGGCGGGGGTCAGCCTGATGCATTATGTAACAGAAAATAGGCTGTGACAGAGAACAATAAACACTGGGCCTGGGAGAGAGACGTTTTTCCTGGCAACTGCCTGGTTGGTGGAGAGATGCTTCTTCTCCCACTTTCTTCCCCCTGCTGACATACCCACATGGGGCAAAATGCCCACTTAGGGAAGCCCCTGCAGATATATTTGCCTCACAAGTTCCCTCCACCCTCACCATCTCTCACTGCAAGAGCTGGCCTTGTTTCTGCCTTCTGCTGGGCTTCCCTAAGTCTATCTGCACCCCATGACAATTCTAAGGCAACGTGGAGGCTATACCACCCCTTCTCCATAGCCCTCTATGGCTCCACATTGCCCCAGGGTAAACACTGACCACTAAGACTAGGAACGCAAGGCCTTCCTCAACTCCTCAACTCCCAACTCTCTCCCTTCACCTTAGGCTCTGCTTCTTGGGACAAAGTGGACATCACCCTCTACTTGCTTGCCACCAGGCATCCTACTCCCGTTGCCTGAAAAACGCCTACCCCCTAGTTCTTCCTCATCTATACATCTTCCTTATTTTTCAAATTCTAACCGAAAACTCACTGTGGCCCTTAACCCTCTTTGTATACAGGATGAATTTTTTCTCCAGAGCAGTCCTTGCACCTTCATTTTGTAGCTGGCTTTTGCAGGCTTGTCTTCCCGTATTATTATGAACTGCTTAGGCAAAAGAACTGTGACCATTTCACTGTTCTGTGCCCATCCCTGCTCTGGAAGAGTTCAGATCAAGAGGGTGAGACAGACATTTAAAGAGATGCATGCGGCCGGGCGGGGTGGCTCACGCCTGTAATTCCAGCATTTTGGGAGGCTGAGGCAGGCGGATCGTTTGTGGTCAGGAGTTTGAGACCAACCTAGCCAACATGGCGAAGCCCCATCTTTACTAAAGATACAAAAACTTGCTGGGCATGGTGGCGTGTACCGTTAGTCCCAGCTACTTGGGAGGCTGAGGCAAGAGAGTCACTTGAACCTGGCAGGTGGAGATTGCAGTGAGCCAAGACTGTGCCACTGCACTCCAGCCTGGGCAACAGAGTGAGACTGTGTCTCAATAATAATAATAATGATAATAATAATAATAATAATAATAATAATAATAATAATAATAATAAAATAGATGCATGGAGCAAAGCTTTAAAGGTGTGACAGCAGAAATACCCGGTGTTTTTGTTTAATTTTGTTTTGAGAGAAGGTCTCCCCCTGTTGTCCAGGTTGGAGTGCAGTAGTGCAATCATGGCTAAGTGCACCTTCAAATTCCTGGGCTCAAGAGATCCTCCTGCTTCACCCTCCTGAGTGGCTAGGACTACAGGCACATACCACCACCCCCAGCTAATTTTTTACTTATCTGTAGAGACTGGGTCTCACTATGTTGCCCAGGTTGGTCTTGAGCTCCTGGCCTCAAGCGATCCTCCCATCTCAGCTTCCCAGGGTGATGGGACTACAGGTGTGGGCCATCGTACCGGGTCCCCATAGTGCATTTGTTTAAAACTCTAGGCCATGGGAGCCATGTGGGCCAAAGCTGAGAGCGGAAACGGCTGGCATGGACAAGGAACCGCAGCAGTTAGTTGAGTACTACTGGAATGCTCTTGGGAGAGAAGACAAGCCTTGTGTGCCATGCTCTCATCAGGTCATTGTTCTGTAAGTGAAGAAACTCTTGAAAGCCTTCTTCATTATAAACCATAATTAATAAACTATCTCAATAAGTATCATAACCCCTCACTTATCAGAGTTTAGATGTCTACAAACCTAAGATATCCAAAATATTACCAAATCCAGGTCAGGCACGGTGGCTCACGCCTATAATCTCAGCACTTTGTGAGGCTGAAGCAGGCGGATCACTTGAGGACAGGAGATAGAGACCAGCCTCACATACATGGCAAAACCCCTGTCTCTACTAAAAATACAAAAATTACCTGGGCATGGTGGTGCACACCTGTAATTCCAGCTACTCAGGAGGCTGAGGCAGGAGAATCATTTTAGCCTGGGAGGTGGAGGTTGCAGTGAGCCAAGATCACGCCACCGCACTCTAGCCTGGACAATAGAGTGAGACTTGGTCTCAAAAAATAAATAAATAAATAAATATAAATAAAATAAATAAATACAAACAAAATCCAAAGAGTAATGAGCAGCTAGTGAGGAAGAAAAACCTGGAGAACTCAGGACATATTCTAATTAGTCACTTTGCTGACCAGAGGACAGGGGTCACCCACAGAGGGCATGAAGCCCTAGGCTCTGGAGAAACCTACCAGGCAGGAGAAGGGGCAGGAGAGAGATGGAGGGCAGGATCAGGGAGGAAGAGTTGGATGAGATGTATCAATAACTCCAAACAAAAGGAAAGTAAATTGACGGATTAATGACAGACAGGTATACTTTTTATACTTTGCTTCATTCTAAAAGACACTTGTGGTGATGAGAAAAATAAAAAATTAGCAAATAATAATAAGAGTCCATAATGAAATTGAGGCATCAACACCAGGTCACAAAGTAGGTGCACAAATAAAACTGCTTAGAAATAGAGAGGAAATAGACACATTACAGTTAAAGCATGTTATCTCCACCTGCTAAGTACACAAATGTAGAAAAGAGCAATTTACAAGGGAGAATCCACAGACACACAGCAAGCTCTGTGAGTTTCAAGTCGCCTCCCAAGCCTCTGATCAGACCAGTCCTTGGAAATGCCTTTTTCCACTAACCCAATGACCACCATGGTTTGGCAGCCACTGACTGACTGCCTATTTCACCTGTGTCTAGGCTCGCTGCCTGTATGAAAATGCCACATCTGTCAATCCCGTCTGTTTCTTCACCCTTACTCCAAAGTGCCTAGAATAGTGTCAGACAGATAGTGGATGGAAAAAACATGCCAGTGATAAAACAAAATTTGGTATTGCCTATAATAGAGTATGATTCCACCTTTAAAAGGAGCAAAATTCTGACACATATTACTATATGGATGAACCTTAAAGACATTATGCTAAGTAAAATAAGCCACAGATAAAAAGACAAATATTGAACAATTCCACTTACAGGAAGTACTTAGTCAGACTTGTAGAGACAGAAAGCAGAGTGGGGCTTCCAGGGGCTGGGTAGGGAATGAGGAGTTACTGTTTCATGCGTACAGTTTTAATTGGGGATAATGAAAGATTCCATGGATGGATGGTGGCGATGGTTGCAGAACAATGTGAAGATACTTCACGCCATTGAATTGAATACTTAAAAATGGTTAAGATGGTGAGTTTTATTTGTGTATATTTTACCATACATGCAAAGTACTGGTGGACATACAGGTTTCAGTTACGTGAATCAAGCAAACAAACAGCTTTCTTCCACCACTCTGCCCTCCCCAACAAAATATACAACAAACCTGGCTGGAGAGACGACCAAAGGGGACTGGGTTATCCTTTTCCCTGTATTGCCTACTCAGGTCAGAAAATTAAATAATTGGCCAATAGGATTGGGCAACACTGTAGGCTAATGTGAGCACTGTGGCCCCACCAGCTATTCAGCAGGAGAGGGCAGGGGCTCAGGAAGCCACAGGAATTAGGCATATGATGAAATGTCTTTATCTGCAATGTCAACACGCGAAAAGGGAATGTTGAAATGGTTGCACCCCTCTGAAGCTGCATGGATTTTGTGTTCAAAGACTCAAGAGGAAATGGACAGGGATGAAATGTTTGCACTTGTTTCTTCTGGAGAAAAGCTCCAAGCCCCCACCCTCTGCAGTCACACAGTCACACCATGGGCAGACTCCTCACCTTCTTGCGTTCATGCCATGTTTTCAGTTACTAGAATATCTGGCTGTGTGTTTGGAGAGATTAAACTGTGCACATAGAATGCAATTCCCCTACTCTCCTATCACCCCTGGGTCCCTGTTTGAATGGAACTGGAAGAGGACTACACTGACCTCTTTCTCTTATATACCCATGAACCAAATAGTCACACAATCTGGCAAATATGTGGTCTTTTTCTGACACTGTTTGTATTTTGCCATTCCTTTTTTTGTTTTAATTTTTTGCTAGTAGTAAGACATGTCCCCCTTTATTATGCCTGATGTAGGACCATTCACCTTGACAACTTGCCCTGTAGATAACACCATAGTAGTGTATATCTTCAGTTATAGTTCAGTGTCTTAGTCAGTTTGGGTGTTATAACAAAAATACCACAGACTTGGTAGTTTTAACAATGAGCATTTATTTGTCACGGTTCTGGAGGCTGGGAAGTCCAAGATCTAGGCACTGGCAGATTCAGTGTCTGTTGAGGGCTGCTGCTTGGTTCATGGATGACCATCTTTTGTCTGTGTCCTCACACAATGGGAGGGGAGGGGCAAGAAAGCTCACTGGGGCATCTTTTATAAAGACACTAATCACATGCTGAGCACTCTGCCCTCATGCCCTAAGCCCCTCCCAATGGTCCACCTCCTGATACCATCACCTTGGAGGTGAGGATTTCAGCATAAGAATTTTGGAAGAGGACACAAACATTTAGAGTATAGCACCCAGCCAGGATGGTTCACAGTACATGGGAGCTCTGAGACTATGGGACTGGACATTTCAACTCCACAGACATAGAACTAGAAATTGGGTGCTTTCTAAGGGTTATATTTAACTCCTCTGATTCTGTAGTTTCTCTGTTGTGCTGTATTAAATTCAAGGTAAGAAAATTTTGAGCATCTCTTGTGTGACAAGAGCTACCTTGGTTGCTGTGGCTGGAATGTGGACCACTCCCTATGTAAGCCAGTATGTGTGGACCCCTGTCAAGTGGCCTGAGTACTAGTCCAGGCACCTCCGCTGACCAGCTGTGGTCTCTCAGGCCATGTGCTTCCTTTGTTCCAGTCCCTTGCTTCTCTGTCTGTAAAATGGAGACCGAAATAACACTTTTTATTCAGTGCTAATTACACAGCAGATCCTTCACGTGCATTATTCCAAATCCTCTCAACCAACACCCTTTTGTAGATTAATGTCGTCATTATAGACAAGAAAAATGAAGTTCAGAGACTGGCGTGACTTCCAGAGCTGGGGTCTGAACCCAGCGTCAGTCCGTCTGGGCCACAGCCCACGTAGCGTGGCTTTCTCCCCCATGGATTTATTTGTGAGTATCCTATGAAATGGGATAGGAACTAAATGGCAAGTAAATTGTGAGGTGCTGACAAGTTACTATTTTAAATTTTATTGGAAAAAAATCAAAAGATTAATCATGGATGACTAAGAGATATGTGTTTAAAAATTTGCCATCATTTTTTTAACAGTTCTGTTGCACTATCATGCACCTTCCATATGTTTCACGCATTTAGAATGCACGGTTCACTGGTCTTTAGTCTATTCACAGAGCTGTGCATCCATCACCACAATCCATTTCAGAACATTTTCATCTCCCCTTAGCAGTCACTACCTGGCTCCCCCAGCCTTAAGCAACCCCTGACCTACTTGCTGTCTTTTTGGTTTTGCCTGTTCTGGACATTTCGTGTAAATGAGATCATCTACTACATGGTCTTTCGTGACTGGCTTCTTTCACTTAGCATGATGTTTTCAAGGTCCTTCCATATTGCAGCATGCATTAGCACTTATCGCTGAAAAATATTCCATTGTATGGATATGACATATTTGATGTATCCACTCATCTATTGATGGATATTTGGGTTATTTCTACTTTTTTGTTGTTATAAGTTATGCATAATTCGTTGTTACTGAGGTATAATTTCTAGACTATAAAATGAACAGAATTTCAGTGTAGAGTTTCTGTAGCTTGAAAAATGTCTCCCTGCATAACCACCACCCCCATGAAGATGAAGAACGTTTCCACCACTAGAAAGTTCCTGCAAGCCGGCTTCCAGCCACCCCCACCTCACCCAGGGGCAACCTCTGCTCTGATAGCCACTCTCCATGGGTCGACTGTAGCTGTTCTCCAGCTTCATACAACTGGAATCATGCGGTGAATGCTTGCTTTTGTATCTGGCTTCTTTAACTCAGAGTAACATCTGTGAGGTCCACCTAGGATGTGGTATGTATCAGTCATTTGCTTGCAACCAGGTTTTAAAGAATAAGCAGCATTTTAACAGGTAAGGCCAAGAGAGAAAGGGCTTTTTGGGAGGAAGGCAGAGGCTCGCAGTGAGCCAAGGGACACCCAGGGTGCATCCCAGAAAGGCAGACTGACTGTGAGGGTCAGCAGAGCGGAAGAATGTGTGGCAGAGAGAGCTGGAGGGCCTCTCTGTGGAGCTGTCTCATCCAGGACATCATTTGATCCTCATCGCAGCCCCTGAGATCGGCAGAGCAGGGCCATTTCCCTTCTTACTCTTGAGGACACAAAGACTGGCAAGGACCCAACCCACCGAGCAAACCCAGAGACTCCCACCCCGCCCTCTTTGCAGACCTCTCCAGCACCTTCCCCAGGTTCTCATGCAGCCGCCTCAGTTTCCCCTCTGGACTAGCCAACCGTTTCACCTTTCTAGGCCTTTACCCCGGGCGATAGGCAAAAGCAGACTGGAGAGCGACCCCCTGCCCCAGCCCCTAAGGCTTTGTTTTGAGAAGGGCCGCCCCAGTGGAAGCTCTCGCCTCCCTGCTGCCTCGCCTGGCTCCTCCAGGGGCATTTCTCTGTGCCCAGTATGATTCATTTCCCTCCTCATAGTCGGGCAGTGTGCCCACCAGCCGCTGGCTCGGCGGGCTCTGGAGGGATGTTGGAACCTGCTTATGATTTACCGTAATTACTGTTTGCCTCCAGACGCAGGGAGGATGCAGTCAAGATGTTGGAGGGAGGCTCCGCACGGCTTATCCAGCCCTATCTCTGCTCTCGAGGTGGGACATGGGACCCAGAGTGGGGACTGACATCTTCCAGGTCCCACAGATTTGAGGTGGCCCCTGAGTTTTACATGACTCGGGTAAAAAGGCCCAGGAGCTGCAAGACCTCACGACTCTCCTTCCCAAGGATTGGGAACACAGCCAGAGTTCACCGAGCCTGTCAGTCACGGCGCTGCGGGATGAGGCCTGATCCAGTTAAGAGATCCGCATCCCAGCCCCTATTGCCCAGGCTAAGGGCCTAGAAAGGTGAAAGAGTTGGCTAGTCCAGAGGGGAAACTGAGGTGACTGTGTGAGGACATGGGGAAGGGTGCTGGAGAGCCGGCAGAGAGGTCAGGTCTGGGAGTATCGGGGTTTGTGCAGTGGATGGGGAGAGTCCTTGCCCATCACTGTGTCCTGCTGGGTGACTCTGGGCAGTCACATGCTGTCCTAGACTTCAATCCTCCCATGGCCCTGGCCAGCCCACTAGGCTGCTGTGAGGCAGGAAGGGACTAATGCACAGGGTGCTCTTTGGAAAACTGGAAGGTCCCCCTGATCGGACTTGAGGCACAGCCTCACATCCACACCTTTAGCTCAGGGATCCTGTCTCTGTGCGAGGCAGAGAAGGGAAGGAGGAAGGAACCAGCCTTTACGGAGTGGCTACCATGGACCCATGGCATGGGAGTATTGGAAGGCAGTCCTCTCACTCTGCCTGCCCCTCACCTCTTCTGCCTGAGGAAGCCATGGGGCATGTCCTGGGTGTTATCAGCTCCATTTTCCGAGGCTCAGAGAAGTCCCTCATTTCAACAGCAGCCCCCATCCCCACCCTGGCTCTCCTCAGCACCCTGTCAGCTCCATGTACCCCAGACCTGGGTCCAGGGGAGCTTTCCTCAGCAGTGGAGCTGGGCCCTCTGAACACTGGAACGGGATGACATCCTGCCTGTCTGGAGAGTGAAGCTTGTCCCTCAGTGGGAAGCTGTGCTTCCTCCCAGGTACTGCCTGCAACTTGGGGTCTTGCCTCCCTCATGGGCCCTGTGCGATGTCAGGCAGCAGCATGGAGACCACCCCAGCCCAGCGGGAAGCGCCCACCTGTCTCTGGGCCAGGGAACAAGGAGAGGGAAGCCAGAGTGGGCTTTGGGCCTACAGAGCCAGGTGCCAGCCAGAGCTGGTGGCCTCACTATTTCGGGGGCCTTCAGGCCGCTGCTGCCCCAGATGAAACACCAGTCTGCACCTCATCTTCCCAGGAAGGCAGGGCCTTCTCATGACTTCGAGATGGAGGACACAGAATTGGAAGCACCCAGCAAAGATCAGAACGGTCCTCTCTGTTCTGTCCACACCCTTCCACCTGCCGCCCTCCTGAGGTGACTGTGACCTCAGTGCCTTCCCTCACCCTGACCCAGTGTGACTGGTCCAAGAAGCCTGAGTCTGGCTGGGGCAGAAGCACACAGCTGGAAAATAAGCACATGGGGTCACATCCTCTCGCCTCACCCAGTCCACACCACACTGAGACCTGCATGGTCTGGGAGAAGCCCTGTGTGGGGTGTTCAGTTTGCTGAGATGAAAATGCCACGACCCTGCCTTCAGGGACCTCGTCTAGTAAGGAAAGACCAGAAAACACAGTCACCATGCCCCAGAGAAGCTCCTAACAGGGAGGAGGGAGCTGGCCGTGGAGCGCTGAGGACAGGCACCTAAGCCTGCCCTGGCTTGGGTACCAAGACCTGAAGACTTTAGCTGGGTAGCAGGCTCTGCTGGGTCCAGAGGTGAGAGGGGCCTTGAGGAAGGCTTCCCACGTAGGGACTGGGCCCTGAGGCTGGGGGGTTTGGTCCCCGGAGGAAGCTCCTCGTAGCTCCTTGGGAGTACCTTGCTCAACTATTCTTAGAAGCTTCAGCACCTCCCACCAAGCTGGGCCCTGATCTCCCTCCATTACCTGTGAGAGAGAAATGGAAGGGGTGGCAGCTGGGGTGTGTGGGAAGACTCCAGGAGGACGTCACTAGGCATTTTTGCAAAGCAAGGATTTTGCTGCTTTGAGGGAGTAGCTCTGGGCCCTGTGTTCCCAGGCGCCATGGAGGCCACACACTCAAGAAAGGACAGGAGGGCTTCGGGTACCTGATCAGACTTGGGCCCTCTTGGGAATCCTCCCATCTGACTCGTCATTTAGCATCTGGATTTCAAAGCCAGAGGAGAGTTGGGTTGGAGGTGGACAGAAGTCTGGGTCTGCCTCCTCTGGGGACAGCCTGGCTGCAGTGGGAGCCTGGGCCACCTCACCTCGGTGCTCCAGCCTGGCAGCTGGCTGTAAGCAAGGCTGGAGCCTCAGGCAAGGGTGGAGTGGGGGCTGGCAGAGCACTGGGCTGGAGTGGGGAGATGGAGGCCCATCCTGCCATCTCTGCCCTGAGTGTGGTGCCCCGGCCCAGCACACAGGCATCACGTGCCACCTGTCACTGTTGTGATCTTGTCATCATCTCCCTTATGCTTCCACCACCGTTTCCACTTCCTAGCCTTCAGTCTTCCCATCTGTAAAATATGGGTTTGGATTCCAAGATCTCTCAAGACTTTCCAGCTCTGAAAAAGCTGTTTCCGTAACTTTGGTTCCATAATTTTGTACTTCTGAAGTACAAAATTATGAGGACTCCATAGTCCCGGAGTCTGGGCCCCAGCTCCAACACTTACTTCCTGTCTAGCTTTAGATTTGCTAGTTAAGCCTCTGAACCTCAGTCTCCCTGTCTGTGAGATGGGATCATCACAGGACCTTCCCAGCAGGATTTTGTGAGGATTAGATGAGATCGAGCTTTTAAAGGGCTCAGCAATAGGGGGTCGATGATGAGAGTTCCCTGTCTTTTTTTTTTTTTTTT
>NW_016805181.1:1343305-1528298 GCF_001698545.2 Rhinopithecus bieti | reverse complement strand
TTTTTTTTTTTTTTTTTTTTTTTTTTTTTTTTTTTTTTTTTTTTTTTATGGAAGAAGATGCCATCTAACACTTTCTCAGCTAGAGAGAAGTTAAGGCCTTGCTTCAAATTGTCAAAGGACAGGCTAACTCTTCTATGAGTAGATAATAAAACTGGTGACTTTAATTAGAAGCCAATAATCATTTTCATTCTGAGAAGACTAGGAAATGTATGAATTATGTTAAATTTATGACTGTGTTCTAAAAATGAAAAAACAAAGCCTGGGTGACAGCACATCTCTTTACAGCATGGTTTACTGAATTTTTTTTTTTTTCTTTTTGAGATGGAGTCTCGCTCAGTCGCCTAGACTGGAGTGCAGTGGCTGGATCTCAGCTCACTGCAAGCTCCGCCTCCCGGGTTTATGCCATTCTCCTGCCTTAGCCTCCCAAGTAGCTGGGACTATAGGCGCCCGCCACCTCGCCCGGCTAGTTTTTTGTATTTTTTAGTAGAGATGGGGTTTCACCGTGTAGAGCAGGATGGTCTTGATCTCCTGACCTCGTGATCCGCCCGTCTCGGCCTCCCAAAGTGCTGGGATTACAGGCTTGAGCCACTACGCCTGGCCTCCCTGTCTTTTTTTTTCTTGACTCTTGTCATTTTTCCTCAGAAGGGCAAGCTCTGTTCTGGGGCGGAACTGGGGAGCACTTGAAAGCAATTCCTCTTCTGCCTGTCCTCCAAGAGTTTGCAAAACTGAAGAGATGAGGCCAGCCCGGAGGCCTGGAGGGCAGGCAGTATGGTGGCGAGGGTTTAGACTGCTGGGAAGAGACTAGAATGAAATGAAGGTGTGCGGAGCGCCACAGTCAGGATTCCAGACTCTGGACAGGTACTTTTCCGGCTCCTGACAGCGGCCTGCTGAAGAAGGCATTTCTGTCCCTTATTACAGATGCAGAGAGTGGGCGGCAAAGAGGTCAGCCGAACCTTGCTTGCTGCCTGGGGCCTCTCGAATGCCAAGGAGCAAACTGGGGGAGAGACTGTTTCCGGACAATAGCCTATTAACACTCATTACCCATAAAACGGGTAGTTTTCAAGTAGCCAGATAATTGAGGCCATTGGGTGGAAGGGGCTGGAATTACCTGATTAATTGCCTCACTTCTAGGCCTCACTTGTTTAGACACAGCCTAAGAGAGGCTGTTGGTGCTTTGAAGTCTTGCTACACTTTCTCTGTCTCTCTTGTTCCAGTCTAAGTTTCTAACCCTGCTTCCTGCTTTGCACGCCTCATCAGTCAACACAGAACAGCCATAAACTTTTATTTTTAATCCTCATTTTAAAAAGCAATACATTTGGTCTTTTCTCTGCTTTTATCTAAGTCCAAAAACCATAGACTCATTCATTTATTCATTCACTCGATAAAACTGGATCTGGGCCTCCTACCTGCCAAGTTCTATTCCAGGCACCAGGGGAGACAGCAGCAGAAGAAACGAAAGTAAAAACAAAAACAAAGCCAGAAATGGGATGGGGCCACATGGCGCAGACCCTGGTTCCATCACTGTGAGAGTGTGGCGAGTGTTTGAGCCCCCCAGCAAGCCTCAGTTTCCCTTTCTGTAAAGTGAGGTGGCGACACTGCCTACACCTTGGGGTTATTTGGAAGCTTCGAGGTGACATTATCTACAAATGAAAACAAAACCAAATTCCCTGCTCACGTGGAGATTACACTCTAGAGGGTAGAGACAGACGAACAACTACCAATGCAACCTGCTAAATGCCGATAAGAGCTTTGGAGAAAAAGGAAGGTGAATAAGGGGCGTGCCACTTAGCATATGGTGTCAGCACGGCCTGAGCAGAGGCGAGGAAGTGGCCGTGTGGATGCTGGAGGAAGGGCCTTTCCTTCTCAGACAAACGCAGGTTTGCCCAGGACTATCCCGATGTCAACCCCAGAAATCCCACATCTCGGACATGCCTCAGTCCTGGGGGTGCTCCTGTTCCTTGGTCACCCTAGGAAGAGCACGCACAGTGCCCTGAGTGGGACGTGGATGTGGCTTTCAAGGAGCAGCAGGGAGTGGGGAGTGGAAGGAGCAGAACATGTAAGGTTGAGTGGGGGCCCGAGGGTCAGGCCTGGGCAGGGTGGCGTGGGCCGTGTGGGCTTGTCCCCACTTAGACTTTACCTTTCAATGAATCCCCAGATCCAACCCTGAAGTATACCCATGTTAGGGGAAGGAGGGTGGGTTTTCTTTTCTTTGTTTGTTTCTTTTTTTTTTTTTTTGAGACGGAGTTTTGCTCTTGTTGCCCGGGCTGGAGCACAATGGCGTGATCTCAGCTCACTGCAACCTCCGCCTCCCGGGTTCAAGTGATTCTCCTGCCTCAGCCTCCTGAGTAGCTGGGATTACAGGCGCCCACCACCATGCCTGGCTAACTTTTTAAAATATTTTTTGTAGAGACAAGGGTTTCACTATGTTGGCCAGGCTGATTTCTAACTCCTGACCTCGAGTGATCTTAAGTGATCTGCCCGCCTCGGCCTCCCAAAGGGCTAGGATTATAGGTGTGAGCCATCGCGCCCTGCCAGAGGGTGTATTTGCAATGAGACAAGGGTAGGGAGAAACATTTTTTAGTGAACACCCAGTGCATACACCTGGTGTCTACATAGCGTGTCCTTTAATCCTCCCAATAATTCCAAAGGGCAGGTACTGTCACCGTCACTGGTTTACAAAAAGAAGATTGAGGCTTGACCACTGCAATCACTTGCACACACTCCCCCACGATGGAGCCAGGGTGGGAACCCGGCCCTGTGAGGACACTGGGTCACTCCACGTGTAGCTGCACGTGCACTGTCATTCTCACCACATGCCAGAGCACAGGCAGGACAGGGACAGTCTCCCATTTACACCTGGGGAAACTGAGACTCGGGGCGCTGTGAGCCTGTGACCACACATCAGTGGTTTGTTCAGGATCCAGCCTGGTGAGGCCCCATCCTGGCTTGCTCTGCACCACCATGAGGTAGAATAATTAGCAACACCCGCCAAGAGAGGAGCCTTCCACTCCCCAAATCCCAGGTGGGCAGCCCTCTCTCAGGGGCCGGGTTCCAAGAAGAGACCTCGAGGTCCCCAAATGCCTCCCCTCCTCTGCAGTTGAGGAAGAATTGACCAGGACCTTGCAGGACAGGACCCACTGCCCTGCCCCGGGCCTGGCACAGTCCTCTTCCTGAGGTTGCCCGTCTCCACCTCCATCCAGGTGGGCAGCCACTCAGCGGCATCAGGAGAAACCCCGGAGGGAACCTGGACAGCGTTCCCCTCACCCCCCACCTCCACTCACACCGCTGCGGCTTCTTTCCCAAAGGGGAGAGAATTATTTGTTTTTCCTGTTGCCCTGATTTATGGGCCACTTTGTTCTTTATCTATTTGCACAAACTCGGTAAAGTGACCTGCCCCTTCCCAGAGGTCAGAGATTCTGTCAACACCTCAGGGTCACAGGTCAGCCGACCTGCCCAGGGCGGAAGGGGTTACAGGAGGTCACCTGGAAATGGACCGGCAGATACCAGTTTTGCTGGGGCGAAGCGTCTGTTTGCGAGGATTCATGGCTCAGACCCAGAGGGGGAGAAATGATCACACACACGTGCCGGGTTCTGAGCGGGTCCTTCCCCACATCCAACAGTAGGCCTGCCAGGGAGGTGTTAGAGCCTCTGTTTTTGCAGAGGTGGGGACTGATGTTTGGAGGGATAGGGTGACGAAGCCAGCATGGCACAGACAGAAGAGACAAAGCGGGGCACACCCCAGGTCTTCCTGTCCATCTGTCTTGCCCAAGGTATGCACGCCAGGAGCGTTCCACTACCAGGGTTGATGGAGGTGACGCCTCTTCTGGCTGGGTCAGAGAGGCCAGCCTGGCTCACTAGCTCCCTTTCATCCTCACCTCTGTTGGGGACCACAGGCCTCTCCTCCTCCCACCGCTCTCTGGGGACTACAGGGCTGCTCCGTGACTGGGTCTCTGGGCTGTGTCAGCATGGAAGTCAAAGGGGGACAAAAGTGAGCCACTGCACAGGGAGCTTCCCTTCATGAATTTGCAGGCAGTTTGGACCCCTGCCCAGCCCGTGGCACTGAGCCCCAAGGGTGCTCTGCAGAGCTGGCCGAGGTCGTGAGGCAGTGTGAGAGGCTCCATCTGGAGCCCTGCAAATGGTCGGTGCCCCCTTGGCCATGGGACCTTAGAGAGCCTCATATGCAGAGCTTTGGTCTCTTCTGGCAGTAGGATGGCACCCACTTCCCAGGGACGGGTAGAGGGTCCAGGGGAGACATGCACGGCAGTGCCCTGTGAATGGTAAGGAATTTCAGTCCCTTCATTCACAGAGGCGTATCACACAGGCCCAGAGGAAGAAAGGGGCCTCAGACAATGGTGCAAAGTGGGATGAAACCACATTGCCTGAGCTGTAACCCAGGAGACAGCCTGGGAGCCCACAGCGCCAGTCCCTCCCTCTCTAACTAGCTGAGGGAAGGTTTAGAAGCTCTGTATATTCCTTTTGGGAAAACGCTTACTTCAGTGAGGCTGCTTCTGGAGATGCTAAGTGAAGATGTGAGGTGACTATTCGGATAATGAATGTCAGAAGCACTCCCACAGATTGTTCTTCTCAACTACTAGCATATTTCAGGTATAAAGTGGTGGGTTTTCACCTAAACGACTTGGTTAATTGTCTTGCAGGTGTAGACACATTCTCAGGGGGAGGAGATTGCCAACACTGTGTGCCCAGACCCCAGCCCCAGGCACCTTGGCACAGAGAGGCCTTTGTGAGGGAACCGTCTAGTAGAAATAACAGTTATTATTATTTGAGAACATGAAATGTTGGAAAATTGGCATGTGCATAAGTGCAGAAAATGTGTCCCCCCCCGGAACTGCCTGTATGGGCAGAGAGCACTAATGAGCTCCCTAGTCATTATTTCAAAACGGACCGAGTAGGAAATGTGGCCCCTGGAAATACTGCCAGGAGTTTCGGAATGAATGCATTTAAAGAAGGTTTAAACATCAGAGATGGAGGCGCTCTTAAAAATCATCTAAGCAAACACTCTCATTTTATAGATGGGAGTGTCAAGGCCAGAGAAGGGCAGCTACTTGCCCAGGCTCATGTGACGGGTCAGAAGCAGACGGGCTATAGGCCAGGCAGGCCGCCTTTCTGAGTCTTACCTTCCTCTTCCTGGCCCAGGGGAAAGAGAGCCTGTCACCCTGTCCACTTCTGTGCCCTCCCAGGGACTCTGCCTGGCAAGTCTCCACTGACGACAGCCACCAGCAGGGGAGAAGTGGGTTCTGATCCTGTCCGATTAGTCCGCATTTAGGGCTTCCGTGCCCACATTTCTGACCAGGCATTTTACCTTCACAGAGGGTTGCATAATGCTCTTGTTTTATAGATACGGGAAACTGAGGCTCAGAAAGTGAGGCGGCTTCAACAAAGCTACCCAGCTAGGAATTGAAACCCAAGTCTGATAAGTTTGAAATGACATTAAATGAAGGCCATGATCATTCCGTGCCGCTCTTTTTACCTCCTGCCTCCACTGTGTGTTTGAAAGCTGGAGTCGCTGCAGAGAGGTTAAGAAGTGACTCGAGGCAGGGGATGGGACTTGGTGAAGTGTCCCCCTAGCTCTGTCAACCACCATGTGACCTTGGGGAAGTCCCTTTCCATCTCCAGCCCTTCCTTTCTCCACCTTTACAATGACATTGGACAAGATACTTAAGGGCCCTCAGAACCCGAAACACAATGCCTCTGATTCCATCCACCCAGCCACTCCTTGCCAAAGGTACACGCTCCTTCCTAGGACCCTGAGGCGATTTTAAGTTGATCCATTCCACAATTCACTCATTCCACACATATTTATTGAGGATCGATGATGTACCACACACTGTGGCACTTTCACATCTGCAAGCTCTGTTATTTCTCACAATATTATTACCCCAGTTGAGAGGAGAGAAAATTGAGGCTTAGATTGGTTCAGTGACTCGCCCGAGGCTACACATCTGGGCTCCAGTAGATCTGGGACTGTGCCTGTGTCTGCTGGCTCCAGGTTCAATGGGCTTCCCCTAAGACCAGAACACCTCTCCAGGCTCACAGCCCGAAGTACCACAGGAGTTTCTTGATGGTTCAGGCAGGTGAGCAGACAAGGCAAGCTGCAGAAGGGTCGCCAGGACAGGGGCAACCACCCCTTCAGCAGGATACTTGCTTCCCAGGGCTGAAGGTCCAGGGCTCAGGACCCTCCCACTGTATTTGGACAACTTTGGAAAACTGACCACCGCCCAGGCTACCAGTGAGGCCAGCCTGTGGCCCTGCCCCTGTGCTTTCAGGTAGAGGCTTTGTGGTTTGAACCAAGAGTCAACAGAGGCCCCGAAATGCCAAAGATGCTGCCAGACATGGCCTCTGAGAGCTGCACTCCAAACTCCCCACAGAGACCAACGACGCAAAAGCCACCATCAGCTGGCCTCCCTGCTGAAAGAATGGGCATTCTTGAATTCTGCCACCAGCCCACTGCCCTCCCACACACCCCCTCCTGGGAGAAGCACAGACAAGAGGGGATTCAGTGCAGGCACAATCAACGCACAGAACGTTCACCAGCCCTTCCCCTGGGATGCAGTGCTCATTCCTGCCCCCTCCTCCCCAACCCAGATCGAGTGTCAAACAGGCAGAGCTGGTTCTGAGAAAAGCCTATTTCCCTCAGTGCCCTGGTCTCCAAGCAGCAGAGAAAGATTTGAGTTAGAATCCAAATTCCCCTGGGTGCAAGACCAGTTTGCATTCATGACCTCCATGACCATGGGCAAGGCACTTCTACTCACTGGACCTCTGTTTCTTCGTCTGTAACACAAGCCTGATAAGTCCTGTCCGGGCCCCTTGATGGGGTGTTTGAGGATCAAATGAGGGAAAGCCGGGTTTGGAACCTACATACTGGCCTTTGAAATTAGCCCTTATTCCATGACAGAAAGGCCATCCCCTTCTTCTTTGGGACCCCAATAGTCAAGCCTCATACAAAGTGTGTACCCAGTAACGATGTTGAGTGGATATTTGTTATTCTCATTGATAAGGAAAAAACCTGAACCTTTTCTTTGTGTATGGGATATTGGCCACCCTTGAATCTTGGTGGGAGGCAGTGTCTGCCTGCCTCCGACAACAACACAAGCTGAAAATGACCAGTCATGATATTGCCTCCGGACAGAGCAGGAGCTCGTGTCCTGGGCTCTACCCATTAGGCAAATTTGATCCAGGAATGGTGATCTGGAGCGGAAGGACATTCTCTCATGCTAGGAAGGGGGTGAGGAGAAGCAGTAGCTTCAGCAGTTGGAGCTCCTGGGCCAGGAGTGGCCACTTAATGGGTGACCATGGCCATGTCCAGAGTCCAGTATCCAAGGCTGGGCACACCAGTGGAGCCAGTAAAAGCATCTAGTGTTCAATGGCAGAAGCATTCATGTTCTCCCTGTCCCGTCTTGCCATTTGATATTTGCCCCAGGCCTAGTTCTTAGCCCTCCTGGATTCCTTGAGCCACCCTTTTAATTCACCCCCTGTATTAGTGTATTCTCACACTGCTAATAAAGACATACTGGAGACGGGATAATTTATAAAGGAAAGAGGTTTAATTGACTCACAATTCAGCATGGTTGGGGAGGCCTCAGGAAACTTACAATCATGGAATAAGGCAAAGAAGGTGCAAAGGCAAGTCTTACATGGCGGCAGGCAAGAAAGCGTGTGCAGGGGAACTGCCCTTTATAAAACCATCAGATCTCGTGAGACTTATTTACTATCATGAAAATGAGATGGGGGAAGAAACCTGCCCCCATGATTCAATTACCTCCCACCGGGTCCCTCACACAACACATGGGGATTATGGGAACTATGATTCAAGATGTGATTTGATGGGGACATAGCCAAACTGTATCACCCCTTTCTGTTCATATTGGCAGCATTGCTTTAGTTGCTAGGAGTCAAAAACTCTGATTGCTAAAGATGCCAACTGATTGACCATTTCCCAAGTTGTCCAAGGGTTTGGGTTCTGCTCTTCACCTTGTTTCTATCCATGTGACCTTGGGTTGATCTTTAACTCATTAAGTTTCTGTTTTCTGTAAAATGCGAATGGTTGTAACTACATATAATATTACTTGAAAGAGTAGGTGAGATAATGCATCGGCTCAGTGACAACTTCTGGCACTGAGGATGTCACAGGAACATGAAAAAGAATTCTTTTTCCTTCCTCTCTCTGCTTCCCAGGACAAATTCAGAGAGAAACAGCACAAGACAATCCATTCTGAGGATTTAAAGTGTGGATCATGGCTGTGCAGGTTGCAGGGTCCTATACCAACCCCCTGCCTCCTACCTTTGCTCAAGCAGTTCCTCCTGCTTGGACCAAATCCCCCTCTGCCCCCCACCCACTCCACTTCATCACCCAAACCAGTCCACTCAGCACACCTTCCAACCTCATCTCCTGCTTCTCGCCTCTTCTCTAGCCCAACCTCTGCTCAGCGGACCATGCATCCTCTTTCCCCAAAACCTTCACTCACAGCAGTCCATCCACCTGCCATGCCCTCTTTATTTACCAAGACCCCACCAACCTTTGCCCCTCCCCAAATCTTCCTTCCTCCTGCAGTAGGCCTTTTTCTTCTCAATTCTCCCAGGATAGCCCAGCAAGAAGAAGGAGGGGATACCCCTGGAGTCCAGGGACTCCCTCCCATTTATCTCCAAATCTCTAAGCTCTGACTAGGCTGAAACAGTGTGCCCTATGCGTTTGGAACAGTGCTTCTCAGTACATTCTGCAATTTAGGGTAAACAGGAACCATAATCTCTGCTTGAAAGATGGTAAAATTCCGAATGGGGAATGACTGGCCCAAAGCCAGCATTTGTACCCAGGTCTGACTCCAGCATCAAGCTCTTTCCGGCATACCTGACTGGCCCTGCTCTTGTAAGCTCCAACCCTGCAGGCCAGGGGATTTCAGGGGGAGTGCATTGGGGAATTGTTTTTCTGATATTGCAGAGATTACAGCCATGTTACTTAGTTAGAAAAGTGCACATTTTCTCCACTCCATACAAATTTCTGTTTAAAAAAGAAAGAAAGGCGTTTTCCTGGGGAGGAAACAATTGCTGCCTATAGATAATTAGGGCTCTATTTTGGTGCCAAAGCAGTGAACAGGCTGAGGAAGCTGACAAAGGCAAGTCCATAAACAAGGAAGAGATTGGTCTAACTTTCTCTCGAATCACAAACAATTTGCATTTTTATTTCTTCCTTTCCAGAAATGAACTCTACCAGCCTAGACTGAACTAACATCAGGCCTTGAAAGAGGCCAAGTCATGGGGCATAAAAGGGTCCTTGGATACTGTCCAGGCTAAGCCCTTGTTGTAAAGGAAAGGAAACCGAGGCCCCACGGGCAAGGGCTTGTCTGAGGCTGCCCAGCAAGGCAGGGGTGGATCTAATGTTAGAACCTTGTGCCCAGGGTCTCACAGCTGCAAGAACCCCCTGCATCGCCAGCCCACCACCAGGTCACGGTTCTCCACTTGTGCCTGCTCTGAAAACTGCCCATGGCCCTGGGTGAGGCAGCTTTTGGGCAGGGAACATCCATGTGAGGTGTCAGGGTCTGAGCCTAAAGCTTCAGGGGGTTGCAGGGTCTGGTTTGCATTTGAAAAGTACTCTTCTTGCTTGGCGGCCTAACTCGTGTATTTGACACCTGGAATTTATTATTTTTTAACACTCCCTCCTCTACACAACAAAATTATTTTCAGCATAAGCAATGTTTTCTTTTTTTAATTTTTAAAAAATTTTGTGGGTATATAGTAGATATATATATATTTATAGGTTACCTAAGATATTTTGATGCCTGCATGCAATAGATAACAATCACATCAAGGTAAATAGGGCATCCAAGCAATGTTTTCTTAATCAGTACTTTAGTCCTAAGGTAGGCAATTAACAATAAAAAAAATGGGCCAGCACAGTGGCCCACGCCTGTAATCCCAGCACTTTGGGAGGCCGAGGCTGGCGGATCGCTCAGTCTCCATGAGCTCAGGAGTTTGAGACCAGCCTAGGCAACATGGCAAAACCCCATCTTTACAAAAAATCTAGCTGGGCATGGTGGCATGCACCTGTACTCCCAGCTACTGTAGAGACTTGGGCCTGGGAGGCAGAGGTTGCAGTGAGCCAAGATTGCACCACTGCATTCCAACCTGGGCAACACAGTGAGACCCTGTATCAAAAAAAAAAAAAAAAAATGCCGTTACCGTACAAAAATAGTATACCTCTCAGTTCACACAGTTTCAATTTTAAATTTTAAACACAAAGGAAAACTCTGTTCACATGAGGGGTAGAATGAAGAACCAAAGTTATGTTTCTTTGTCTTTACAATCCATGTGCTGTTGTTTGTTTTAAATGTAGTGTTTCATTTCAGTAGTATGTAGTTTCACAGGGTTGGAGACATGATCTGCACCAAGCAAGCTCAAAAGACTTTGAATCATCATAAACTTATTCTCAAAAGCAGCACAGTCAGTTTAGCCCACATGTGTCGAGGGGGCCAATTATACATGAGAGGTCTCCAAATTAACTTCTGCATGGAATATAGTGTTTACTAAAAGATAATTAAAAGTTATATATATATATACACACAGATATCTATATCTCAACAAAAAAGAAGTGTTTCCTGTTGTTTGTATTTTATTTATTTATTTATTATTTATTTATTTATTTTACCATGAATGGTAATTCATGTAAAGTGTTAGGACAAAACAAGCAGTCAAAAAAGATTGAGCTATCGTGTTATTAAAAGTCACACTGAGAATCAATAGACATTCTTGCTGAATTTCTGCAGAAGGAGCAGAATGTTGCTACTGATAATAGCTAAAATGTATCGGGCACTTATTTCCTGCCAGCCAGAGAGTCTCTCACTTAATTCTTAAAATAACTGCCACACAGATGAGGATGCTGCACACAGGGAGATTGAGTCATCTGTGTGAGGCGATGCCATGGGCTGGTGGGGCCCCACCGTGCCTGTGCTATGCTGGGCACCTGACCTGCACGGCCACGCTTGACCTTGGTCACCACTTGGCCACACTGAGCTCCCATCTGGTTGTCAGATGAGGACCATCAAGATCTGAGAAATGGGCCCAAATCCCACAGCCAGCAAGTGCAGAGCTGGGGGCTCATGCCACATGGGGTGGTGATGACGTCTTTGAAGGTTAAACCAGTGGAGGCCTTGAGACCCTGTTATCCAACCCTGTGTCCTCATCAGCTCAGGCTGCCACTACAACATACCACAGACAGGGTGTCTTAAGAAGCAGAAATTAAGTTTTGCCAGTCTGGGGGCTGGAAGTGCAAGGTCACGGTGTCAGCAGGGGTGGTTTCTCCTGAGGCCTCTCTCCGGGGCTTATGGGTGGCCACCTTCCCACTGTGTCCTCACATGCTCTTTCCTCTCTGCATTTCCATCCCTGCTGTTTCTTGTGTCCACGTTTCCTTTTCTTATAAGAATACAAGTCTGATAGCCTTAGGTCACCCTAATAACCTTATTTTAACTTAATCATGTCCTTAAAGGCTGTATCTCCAAATACAGTCCTGCTCTGAGGTACTGGGGTTAGGGCTTCAATGTATGAATTTGGAGGTGTGCACAATTCAGCCCATAACACGCCTATCTTCACCATCAAGGTGAGTGGGGCCCTGAAGCTAAGAAAAGCTGGGGCGGGAATTCAGGCTTCCGAGGCATCCTTTGGGGCTCCTTCCATCCTGGGAATCTTCTCCAAAAAGCCACCAAGCTCCAGCCTCCCACATCATCACTCCTTCCCAGGCTGACTTAGGTGCCAGCCACATTCCTGGGTGTTTGGCATGAACCACCTCACTTCATCCTCATGACACAACAACATGCTGCCTCCTCTGAACAACTTCAGAAAAAGACTGTCCCAAAGCAGATATCTTGTTCTTCACTTAGAACAAAACAGGGCACTTACCTGAATGAGAAGTTCAGCCCTGGGTCATCAGAATAATACAATTTCTCAGTTCAACACATATTTATGAATGAGGATACAGCAGTGAGCAAGGCAGGCCACACTCTTACTCTTTAACACATTTTAGGGAGAGAAATAGGCACCACACATAGATATACACTAAGATGGGTATTAAGAAGACAAGGCAGGGAAAGGTTAGAAAATGACGGAGGAGATGCTATTTCACATAAGCTGTTTAGAGAAAGCTTCCCAGACAAAGGGTACGTTTGAGCAAAGACCTACATGAGAGAGGGAGCAGGCTCAGGAGCTAGATGGGAAAATGGCGTTTCAGGCAGAGGGGGCAACCAGTACAGAGGCCCTGGGGCTGGAATGCACTTGTATCTTGGGACGCGAAGCAGGCAGGTGGCTGGAATGCAGTGGCTGAGAGGGAGGGGTGCTAGAACATGAGCTCAGCGGGGGTGTGGGGGCCTGACAAAGAAGGGCTTTACAGGCCTTTGTGAGGTTTGGCTTATGTTCTAAGTCAATGGGACATGAGCCCCGTTTTGACCAAATGCTATGATTGTCTGATTTATATTTATAGCCATTAGTTTCCTCCTCCTTTTCTCTGCACACTGTCTCAATACTTTTTGCCTATTTTTAAAAATTGGGGTGAAATTCACATAGGATAAAATTAGCCACTATAAAGTGAACAGTTCCGTTGCACCATGTTCATTCTCAATGTTGTGCAATCACCACCTCTATCTTCAGAACATTTCATCACCCCAAAATAAAACTCCATACTATACACTAATATACTAAGCAGCCATTCCCCAGTCCCCCACACCTCCACCTGTCCCTGGCAACCATCAACCTGCTTCTGTGGATTTGCCTTTTCTGGATATTTTGTATCAAAGGAATCATACAATCTGACCTTTGTGTCTGGCTTCTCTCACTTAGACATGTGTGCCTCATTCAGGCCCATGGCGGCATGTGTCAGCACTTCATTCCTTTTCATGGCTGAATCATATTTCATTGCACATTCATTGTGTGTTTGTGTAAATTTACCACAGTTTGTTTATCCATCTATCCGTTGATGGACATTCAGCTTGTTTCCACCTCTTGGCTATTGTGAGTAAAGCTGCTCTGAACATTCGTGTAAAATACTTGTTCTCCTGTTTTCAATTCTTCTGGCTATATGTCTAGTAGTGGAATTACTGGGTCATGTGGCAGTTCTACGTGTAAATTTTGAGGAACTAACAAACAATTTTTCATAGCAGCTTCACCATTCTGTGTTCCTACCAGCAGCATAATAGGATTCCAGTTGCTCCATATCCTCAACAACACTTGTTGTTTTTCATTTTTCGTCTTTTAGATAATTTTAGATAATTATTATTATCATTATAGCCATCTTAGTGGGTGTGAAGTGGCAGCTTATTATTGTTTTTGGTTTGCATTTTCCTGATGACTAATGATGTTGAACATAGTTTCATGTGCTTTTTGGCCATTTGTGTGTCTTCTTTGGAGAAATGAGTTATTTTCTAAAAGCATCACTAAAGGCTATTTTGTGGCAAGCAGGTGGGGATGATGGGCGGGGTGGGGGTGTAAGCAGGGAAGGAGTTAGGAGGCCTGCACCTTTTCAGAGAGTGTGTGAGGGCTTTGGCCTAGGGGAGTACTGGAGTGGGTGTGACGCAGGTAGAGTCTGGAGCTATTTAGAAAGTAGAACTGATGAGTTTGGAGTGACTGTTCCACCTCACTGGGACAGTCACTGTGCCATCTTCTCTTAGACTAACAGTTGAGGCTGCAGCAGGGCAGGGAGTCCATCCTAAGGACAAATTTCACTCCTCACCTCCATTATCAAAAACTATAAACCAGGCAGAACTGGGTGCTAAGGGGAAAGAGAAAATCAGAAAAGGGAAGACTTCTTGAACTCTCAGCAGGAATACAGCCCTAGAAGCAGCTTTGTCAAGCAGTAAAACTCAAGAGATGTCTTTGCAACTGTGCTGGTTCTTTCTGGCTGCTATAACAAAAACACCTTAGACTGGATAATTTCTAAACAATGGAAGTTTATTGCTCACAATTCTGAAAGCTGGGAAGTCCAAGATTACAGTGCCAACAGATTCAATGTCTGGTAAAAATGTGTTCTTCATAGAAAGCATCCTCTATGTGTCCTCACACAGCTGAAAGACGAAAGGACTAGGAAGCTCCTTCAGGCCTCTATTATAAGGTCACTCATTTCATTCATGATGGTAGAGCACCCAAATGTTTAACAAATGTAACTACTATTATTGTTGTTGTTGGTACCATTATTATTATTGGGTAGACTGAGGTCCTTGGAGAGCTTCTGGTGACTTCTATCTCCTTCAGGGCCAAGTCCAAGCTTCTCAGCAAAGCATCTAAGTCCTCCCATGATCCAGCTACTGCTGGCATCTCCCCTACCTCATACCCTACACTCCAGCCATCTGGAAGCACAGTCATTGCTGAGAGTTTCCTCTGCTGCTGCAGTTCACCAGGCTTTGCACAAGGCAACCCCTCTGCCTGAGCACTTACCACCCCGTTTGAATCTCAGACACAGCTTCAGTGTGGTGTCCTCTCCAAAGACTTCCCTCATTCATTCATTCATTTATTCAGGGAAAGTTTGCTGAAATCTACAATGTGCCAGCATTTTCCAAGTGGTGGTAAATCTGACCCAGACGTAGGTTAGTGCTCCCTCCTTGTGCTACTTCTCTGTGTTCTTTCATTTTATATATAAGAAAACTGAGGTCTAGAGAGGGCAGGTGACTTAAGCCAAATCACAAATCAGAGAGAGTGAGGAAGATGGGGCTGGCCAGGAATAGCCTTTGGCATCACACTATCTTTGATTGCAAGCAACTAGAACGTGGTGCCGACCCAGGGTTACCAGGCAGTTGTTGACGGCTCCTGATGTTTGATCCTCCTTGGAACCTGGATGCAGGATTTGCAAGGAGCTGGGGTTATGATGCCTATGCCCCACCGGCCTCTGGCTCATGTTTGTTATTATTCGTACATTGTCAGGAGCTGTTGTCCTACGGCCAGGAAACGCATATTTCACACTTTGCTGGAAGGGACAAAAGAACTTAGTGGCCAAAAACAGAAGTCAGATTGTTATATTGTTCTAAACAGGAATGTGTTGAGTTGTTGCCAGAGGCTCAAAGATGACAAGAATGGATATTGTGTATTTTGTGGCTGGAGAGTAAAAACATTTTTTTTGGAAGGTGTCCTGTAGACACTCCCTCCACCGCATATCAGGAAATAAAATGTTTCGGATAATGTGCTCATGGCGTTGCGAGCTGGAGGCATGGAAAGACCGTTGGCTGTGAGGGCTGGATCTGAGTGGTGGAGGCCAGTCTGGGAGCCCAGAGGCCCTGGTCATGCCCCAGCAACACCACCCACTCTCAGGCCATGGGACCCGGCCCAAGTCACCTCCCTTCCCCTGATTGTAAGCCCCT
This sequence comes from Rhinopithecus bieti, assembly GCF_001698545.2. NCBI lineage: Eukaryota > Metazoa > Chordata > Mammalia > Primates > Cercopithecidae > Rhinopithecus > Rhinopithecus bieti. The sequence goes on along the minus strand of NW_016805181.1, from coordinate 1,512,954 downwards.
CAGCGCTAATTCACAAGGAGAAGCTGGGAGTTCTCCCAACATGGCCTCCATGACAGTGAGCTGGGCAGGCTGGCCCAATGGGGACTCAAGGAGCATGTGGACAAGAGCTTGGACTAAAAGATCCACAAAAAGGAAGGAGGAGCAGATGGCGACGGCCCATGATGATGAGGCACCCAGCATCCTGGAATGGTGAGGCACCCAGAACCCTGCGATGGTGGGGCCCTCAGCACCTTATGATGATGAAGCACCCAGCACCCTGCAATGGCGATGGTGAGTCACCCAGTACTCTGCGACGTGAGGGGCCCAGCACCCTGCAATGGTGAGGCACTCAGCACCCATCATGGCCTTTCTCCTTCTCAGATTGAACTTTCTCCTTCTCAGATTGAACTCCTGCAGTCAGTAGCTTCCTCGCAGTTGGAAATTTCCAAAGTGTTTTCAAACTAGGTATCCCATTTAAGGCTCCCAGTCACTCTGGGAGACAATCAGGGCAGAGATTTTATCGACTCAGTTTTTCCCATCAGCAAACTGAGGATCAAGGAAACCAGGTCTGCCTGCCCTGTCCTCCTGGTATCCCTCCACGGCCTCTCTTGCACAACTTCTGGGTATGCAAAGAAGGAGATATGAGAACGGCCTCCTGAAGTTCACAGCTTGCTGTGCTGCCTGAACGGGGGTAGGAGATTTTCGAGTGATGAATACGGAGAAGCCAAGAAGGGCCACAGCTCAATACCCTACAGTGTCACAGAATGTTACGAGCACTTAGATGGAGGGACCAATCAACCTCTGCCCAGTGTAAGGACTTCCTGACTCAGGGGACAGCCCATTCTCTCACTCATCAAAGATCAGACGCTCCTGGTGCCTCGGGGTGTAGGGGACAGAGGAAGGTGGCTTGGTGGGGAAGGGGATGGAGAAGAGACCTTCACCACTGGTGAGATTTAGGACAAGAGGTAACCAGTTCACTTCTTCTGAGGGTGGAGATTTGATGACTCAAAATGATCAAGACCTAGTTCCTTGGTGCTATCCAAAAAGTAGTCAGGGTTACTAGAAATTGTTTTTTTTCCTTCAAGTCAAAAGAACGATTGTAAAAATGAGAGCCTCCCGGTACCGAGCACTCTCTATGTGCAGCCACTGTGCCCAGCGCTTTAAAAGCCACTGCTTGTTTAATCCCCACTTTGGGCCTATGAGGCAGAGGAGAGTTTTGTCCTCATTTTACAGTTAAGGAAATGGACGTTTAGAAAGAGGTGCATTCTGCACCCACCAGAAGTCGAAAGCTATACTCCTTTATTCAATGTCAGAAGTAGAAACATTAAACAAAATGTGCTAATCCCATATTACCTTTTGATTTTAATAGACTTGATTTTCTTAGCTTCACTGCAAAATTTAGTAGAAAGTACAGGGACTTCCCCCAACTACTGCCCCTTTTTGAGTCCAGAGAAAACATTTCTACAGCCGCTTCCTCTGGTGAGTGAGGTGAGCAAATCTTTCCACAAAGTCAATCCTCCAGATTACTGACATTTTCCATATGAAGTACTAGGCTTTTTTTATTTTTAGCCACTTGTCTTGGTAATATAAAATGAAAGAAAATAACCTAAACAGAGACTGAACACTTCAGGGCAGGTGCATCAAGGACGAAATCAAGAACCAGGTAATATAAAATGGATTGTAAACACTCCTGACTTCTTTAACAAACTACATGACTTTCAACAGACTTCAATAAATTGATGTTGTCTGGAAATATCCCATTGTACAGGCCAGTTGCCCCTGCAACAAATGTCCCCAATTTTCTTCTCCAGGTAACAATTCTGTTTTTATTTTTCCCATCTCCTCTCTCCCCAAGCTACTGCTTATCAGTTCCGTTGCTCAATGCCTCCCCAATTGCTACTAAACCATTATTTACACTAACAAGGGGAAGAAATTATGTTTCCCAGAAGAAACCGGATACTCAACCTGATTAAGTCAGTAATTTTCCCTTCACGCAGAATTCTATGCCACCAAACTCTAACAAGAAAGCCCGAAGTTGGTGCATATTTGCTCTATGAAACATGCACGTGCTTTCTGAAGGCAACTTTGGGTGTTACCCGGGTGCATTTTCTGCTTGCTTCCAGGGTGATGGCTGTTCCTGAGAGGAAGTTCCTACACCTGACCATCCTATGAGCAGAATGCACAATTAAAATAAAAGTTTTCATTGTGCAAATTGCCACACTGGCTAGGTAGAAGTGGGGATTATCAGCATGTTGGCCCTAGACATGCACAAGAGGGAAATGAATGCAGGATTGGGTCAGAGAGGCAGGGCTGGTGTGAGAGGCTGGACTGTGAACAGGAGAACTTAAACAGAGACTGAACACTTCAGGACAGGTGCATCAAGGAGGAAACCAAGAACTAGGAATCAGCAGAGGCCACCTGAGATGAAGAGATAGAAACAAGAGAAAGCATCTAGAATTCTCTCTTCTGGGCTGTGTCTCACCAGGGAATGTTATCAGATCACTCTCCTTTTGGAGCACAAAGGCCATATCTAGCTACATAGGTGCCCTGGACAGGCTTATATCAAATGGCTCAGCAATATGGTGCCTTTCAAACCAATAGTCTTTAAATATATGTCCAAAATTTACTTAAAGAGGAAGTTACTGAACAATGCATACAGGAAGGGCAGAGAAAGTGCTCCAGGGGTTTTCATGGCTCTCACCATTGAGCCTAACAGTTCTGCTCTGTCCTTAACTTGCATTACCATTCAGCAAAATAAAAATCCTGCAGTTCACCAGACCCACTCCCTCAAAATGACAGTTTGCTTGAGTGTATCTTTTAGAGATCTCACCTCCTCACCTTCATCCTAAATGGCTTCTCATGTATCCCTTTACTCTACATTCCCTCTGAGAGGTGTCCTGGTAAATACAAGTGTCTACAGTTGATCGCATTTCCCATGTTTTTGAGCCCCTTCTAGATTGGTGCCCTAGACAGCTGTCCAGCTGTCCTGCCCTCAGCCAGCTCTTGCAGCAGCCAAATACAATCGTCTAGTGGCCTTTCAAAGGTGACAACTCATTTTCCCCCCACCCCACCCACACAGTCACTCACATCTGTAGCTAGAATATATTCCCCAATGTTTTAAATGAAAGAGCACCTTAAAATTATTTAATCCAATCTCTGGTTAAAGAGCAGAAGGCACAGAATCTCCAATAGGGCAAGACATTTGTTCAAAAATCACACACAGGAAATTGTAGAGCTAGAATTTGAGCCCAAGTCTGCCCATGTTATAAGCTGCCACTGTCCCATAGTGTCACTGGCATGTCTTGGGACATAGAGAGGCATGGGAGAGCTGTTAGTAATTTGCATCCCCAGTGCCCAGTGTAAAGGAGGTAGCCTCAGTAACGTTTGTTGGATTGAATGAGTCAGGCAAGGTGAGGCCTGAGTCTCACGGCTGAGAAAAGGCAGGACTGGGGCACAAGGCCGTAACTAGGTCCCAGCCTAGGATCCCAGGTTGGAATCCCGCCAATCCCTCCTCCCTTCAGTTATGCCTTGTTCTGGATGCTAGGTCTGTCTGGGGCTCACTGGCAAAGGTTATGGGGCCCTGGTCCTGGAATATGCAGAGCAGTAGGCTGGAGGCAGGCAGGGCCTGGACTTGTGAGCACATCCAAGAGGAAAAGCTGTAAAGAGGTATATTTTGGTTCAAAACAGAGAAGAGTTTAATAACCATTAAAAAACAGAATGAGGCCGGGCGCGGTGGCTCAAGCCTGTAATCCCAGCACTTTGGGAGGCGAGACGCGGCGAGATCAGCGAGGTCAGGAGATCGAGACGCATCCTGGCTAACAAGGGTGAACCTCCGTCTCTCCTGAAAAAATACAAAAACTAGCCGGGCGACGTGGCGGGGCGCCTGTAGCCCAGCTGCTGCGGGAGGCTGAGGCAGGGAATGGCGTAAACCCGGGAGGCGGAGGCTTGCAGTGAGCTGAGTCGGTCCACTGCACTACAGCCTGGGCGACAGAGCGAGACTCCGTCTCAAAAAAAAAAAAAAAAAAAAAAAAAAGACAGAATGAGCAAGAAATAGTGAGCCTCCCATCATCAAGGGGAATGTAAGCAGAAGAACGTAGTGGAAGGGATCCAGGCATTGAGATTGGAGTAAACAGTATGGAAGGTCTTTTCTCTCTCCGAGAGTCTGCGGCACTTTGAAAACGGAGAGGTGATTGATGGTTCCCAAGCAGAGACGGTTCTTTTCAGGACTGCCCTGGCTGCTACTCTGAGTTCGCTTCAGGAGCTACAGCCTTGCCGGGGGAGGGAAAACAGCGTTTTCAAAGGACCATTGCACCAGGAACTCTACATGGTCAACCTTAACATATATTATCTTATCTAACTGTCACAACAATGCTGTGGGTGCTTTTAGCCTCTCCTTTCACATGGAGAAACTGAGGTTAGAGAGGTTAAGAAGGCACTTCTTGGATCCGAAGCCAGCAAGGGTCAGAGCCAGGAGTCAAACCCAGGCCCGCCCGACTCTGCAGCAAGCGCACTTTATACCACAGCCAGCAGTCATACAATGTCCCAGCACTGGGCTTCCTCAGTGTCACTAAGCTCTGTCTCTAAGAGCATGACATGTGGAATTGGAAACCGAGTCATCTACTTTGGTGACAGGTCCTGATTAATGTTGGGCTAATTTTAGATTTCCTCACAATTGCTCCTCTTAATATACAACAGCCCCTAAATATAATGTTGGCAAATGTTTTGTTTTTGTTTGATTTGACCAGAAAAAGGAGGACAGCAAAGGCGATGAGGTCATGGATATAGTACCGTCCGCCCAGCATGCTGCTCCTTTGAAGGGCTTCAGGAAGCTCTGATAGGGACAACGCCAAGAATCTCCATTGCTTTTTCCAGCTGATATTCCAGGCTCGCTACCCCTAACTAGATACAGTCTTTAGCTCCCTGGTTGTAGAAAAGTAGAACCAGCCTGCCCTGGGCTCTCTGGTGTCTCTGAAGCATAATACATACTTCCAGAATGGCAGAGTGTACACAGCACAGTGGCAGGCACATTGGAGGGGCGGGCAAGTCAGGGATGGGCACAAGGGTAACACTCTGGCACAGGCACGGCCTCCTCTTTCAGTTCCCTCCTGCCCAGCCATTGTCAGAAGTGAAATAGAGTTGTTTTCCCCCTTCCAGCCCTCAGGGCCTTAGCCTGGGGTGTTCAGTCAACACAGCGCTCAGCAAGCAGTAGGTATTTTGCACATGCTACAAATGGGTGTATGAAAATGATCACGCCAGCATTATCTAGAAGATAAAAAATCTAAAAGCAACTTATAGGTCCAGGCCAGTTGTCTTTAAGGAAATCACGTGGTGCCCACAAGACACAGTTCTTGCTTGTCCACGTTCAGGATGGGATTTGAAGTGCAGTTGGGGGCATTCTCTGCATTAAAACCACAAACACATAGTCTCACCCAGCTACGTCATAAGAAAACCCAGCTCGGCCTCAGACTAGTTGTGTGACTTGGCGTGAGTCCGAGTCTCCCTCAGCCTCAGTTTCTTCATCCATCAGATGGGGAGAAATACCTGCTTTAGGGGGACCGTCAAGAGGATTAAGTGAGAAATGCGAGTAGCTGTCTTGGCTTACAGCAAGACACTCCAGGGGCCTAGCCCAGGGCAGGTGAAATACCATAGACTCTAGTTTTCTCCTCCAATTTGCAAAAGCTTTCTTTGTGAAAAGTATTGAAAGATATGAAAATGAAATTGCATATAATAATAAACAAGGTGTCTTGTGGAAAAGAACCACCGCAGAACTCCACGCTGTCTTGGGAATTCCAATGCCCCGGTTGCCTTGTCTGGACAGCTCTTCAGAAACCCTTGTGAGGGCTCAGCAGGCAGTGGACAAGAGCAAGAGTGGGGCAGGGGATGTCGAGCCAGGCGGCAGCCAAGAGAAGCATGGGGAGAAACTGCTCCAGCCTTACAGCAGCCAGAAGGGGGCGCTGTTACTAACCCCGTTTGCGGTTTAGTAATCCCAGGCTCGTAGAGGTTGAGTCTTGCACGAGGTCCCCCAATTGCAGAGACGTGGAACTAGGAATCGTTGCTTTCCCACGTTGCTGGCTGCCTCAGGAGCTCGGGTTCCGATGAAGTAGACTTCAAGGGCTCCCCTCCCTCCAAGGCTTTTTGAAGACCTCTTTGGAGAAAGAGGTTGAGATGGCTAAACTGTCACTCTCCCTTCTTTCTGCACCCAGCCACCACACGCCACCACCAGTGCAAGTGGCTGATGGGGTTCTTAGATGGCCAAGGACATCAGAAACAGAGCAGTCTTCAGAGACCCTTGTGTCCAACCCACTCCCTTATACATTTGGGGAAACTGAGGCCCAGAGAGAGAGGTATCTGATGGGATGTTTGGTCATGAGATAAACAATCAGAAGTCCTGGGTTGCAGTCATGACTTTGCCTCTAACTCTCTGTTGTGTGCCCTGGAGCCGAAGACCCTTCAGCCACAAGATAAAGGGCGTGGGCGAGGCAAAGTCCTCAGAGCCTTCCCAGCTGGGAAGAGGTGAGGCTGGACATCCCTTCCCTGTGCGGGGTCTCATTCGCAATGCACGTGGGTGAATGCAGGGGGCCAGCGCCCTCCCTTAAAGCCCTGACAGGCCGCAGGCCTCCTCCCCGGACCCCTCAACCCTCACCCCACCCCCTGAGACAGAAAGAGGCAAAGCTACCTCTGAGGGGGCACAGTAGGCAGGTGCCCCACCTCATTCTTCCCTGCCTGCAAGTGATTAGAGGAAAGATAACATTCCAGGGGGCTGAGGTGGGGAGGGGGCAGGAGGTGCAGATCAAGGTGCCCCCCAGCCCGCAGCCTGGTCGGGGCCTGCTCTCTCAGCTGTCTGTCCATCACTGCTGCAGGCACTGCAGGGCCTCCCAGCCCTAGGAATGTTAGGAATCCCCCTCCCAAACTCTAGGGCCTCTCCTCTCCCTCAAACCTCCCCCTCCCCCCACAAGGCATCCATCAGCTCAGGCCTTTCTGGAATGTGCTTGCTCCTGGCACCACCAGGGCCCGGAAAAGTCGGGCTAATCCCTCCACACATTCATCACTCGTCTCCAGAGAGAGAGACCCCAAGGCAGGCCAGAGAAGGCTCTGCCCTGACCTGCCCAGGGGCCAGGACGGATGGCTGGAAGGAAAGACACAGCCTGGAAGGCGGGAAGGTGGCCAGGCAGGACAAGCCAAAGACAGAGCCAGAGGGCTGTTCTCTACGTCTTGGCAAAGCTTTCATACTTCCAGAAATCCCGGCTTTCAGGAAATGCAGCTTATTTGAGGGTAAAGAGGGTAAAAAGAGTTGATGGGTTTGACTGTTGTTGAGGGAGGGGAATATATTCTTAACAGTGAAAGAGCTGGTGGCTCAACAGCTAGAACCTCCCTCTATAAGATGGCAAAACAATGTTAACATTGTCTCATCCAACAAGCCTTTGTCTCATTTCCTTGCAACAGCAGCTGCCCGTGCAGTAGGTAGAGAGCTGAGGTTCCCTGGAAAACCCTGTGGTTTCAGGCCTCCTTACCTGGCACATGACATTCCCCGTGCCTTTCCCGCCCTGGTCCATGTGGCAAACTGTCCACAGTCAGTTCCCTCTTCCCTCAGACTCCCATAGTACTGTTCCTTCCCTCTGTCTCTGTACTTATCCCAGTGATTTGTCATTGTGTGAGCACCTGTATGTCTTCTGTGCCGTACAAAAGCCGCAGGAAAGAGCCACAAATCCCTTATAAACAATAAGACAGCCCCAAAGCTGCCATTTCCTGACTGTGTCCCCTTAGCCAGTTGCTAAACCTCTCTGAGCCCCCATTTCCTTCGCTGTAAAACAGGGATAAAGACCTCTTCGAGAACTGCCAGTAATGACACCCTAAAATTTTGTCTCAAATATCCCATTCTGAATGAAGTTTAGACATCAGCAGAAATAATTGAAGGTCTTGCACACCATAAAATAACATCTTTTGAAAGGTATGTTTCCTCATTTAATACCCGAACGTTGGGCTATTTAAATTCCTTTTGTCTATGAGTCCCATAAAACTAGATCACAAAGAAAAATATATTATTCAGTCTTCACCCTTGACATCTTTGCTTGAATTAATTAATTCAAGAAGCATGTATTGAGTATATCTTACATGTCGGGCGCTCTGCTAGGGATGTGGAATACTACAGTGAACACAACATGGTCCCTTTTCTCTAAGAGACAAACTCACAGACAGGCAGGTGCGGAACAGTGAGAAAAGCTCTTTGATGGGGAGAGCATTCAATTGGGAAAGGCCTGTAATCCAGACTGGTGTAGGAGGAAAGCATGCAAGGAAGGCTTCCTGGAGGAAGCAGCATCCAGGCTAAAGATTGTATATAAACAGAAGTTTGCCAGGCAAAAGTGATCCAGAAAGAAGGAACACAGAAGCCCAGAGAACTCTCCGCTGCTCAAAGGAAGACTCTAGGGCAGAGAACCCCTGCCTCTCCCGCAAGCCTGCTTCAGGCAGGGCTGCATCTTCTGGGAGCCCTCCTTATACTTCAGCCCTCAAGGCAGCCCAGTGGCCGGGAGCATAACCTTCAACGTAAATCACCAAAATCCTCAAAGCTTTCTCTTTGGCCTGGTCTAGCCTTGGGGAGGAATGCAGGAAGGGTGGAGGGTGCACAGCCTTCAACAGAGGTAATTTTAGACTGTATTGTCATGCCTGCCTGGGCCTCCCCTCAGCTGGGTCCCATCTGAGTTGGGAAGGGCTTCTGGTCTCGAGACCTTGGGAGGATGTGGGCTTTGGAAGGAGGCCAGGACGGCAGGATGGGAGGCCAGGCCCAGGCAAGGCCCTTCCTCAGCAGAGGCAGGACACTCGAGATGCAGGCTTGGCACCTAAGCCTTGCTCTGTGAAAGCACCTTGCCAATGTCACTAATTCCAATGAGGCCCCACCTACTGATGAGGTGCCCTTAAAGGAAAATGAAGCAGATCAAAAGCATGATTCTGGCGTGAAGTGACAGGGGAGAGGCAGAGTCACCTAGGCGGGCAGGTGGCTCGGATGGCCTCAGAAGCCCTGCTTGCAAAGCACCAGGCCCAGCTTCCTCGCTGCCCCTGCAGTAGTTGCATGAGCTTGGACAAGTTACTAAATCCCTCTGTGCCTCAGTTTCTCCTTCTGTGACCTGAGATCCGTTAAAGTAATATCTAACTCATAGGGTGATTATGAAGACTAAAGAAGATGATACATATATAGGAATCAGCAGAATGTCTGGCAAAGACTAAGTGTTTCGTAAATATTAACCATGATTAATTTATTATTAAAGAGCCACAAGTCAGGATCTCAACTCTCAGATTCTGGTTTCAGTTTTAATCCCTTTGGCTGGTCTCTCTTCCTCTCTAGGCCTGTATTTTACTGTCTGTAAAAAGAAATGTTTTGAAATAAACCAGCAGTTCTTCTCCAGGCACAGGGACAGGAAGCGTGCCCATCTGGGGTAGGGGTGACTTTTCAGACTATAATGTTCTAGGCCACCCAGTCATCCCTTAGAGATCTGGTGTGTCCCTCGAGCGACAGGCACCTCCATGTGAGATTCACTGTCTCTAGCCAGAGAGGGTCCTGACAGGAGTCATGTATAGGGAAATTGTTTCTAAACAGGAACATGAAAAAACTTGAGAATCTACCATGTGATCTGGATGGGCCCTCTGGGCAGGCGCTCTCTGAGAAAAAAAGATTGGATGTGACTGAGGAGACCCAAATTCTGAAACAGTTCTATGACATCTTTGTAGGTAGCCATGAATGGGTCCATTCACATGGCCTGTGTTCTCATCTCTAAGCAAGGAGTAAGGCACCACCTGCTCATGGCAAGATGGTCCTAGGGAGAATGCTTTGTGCCCTGTAGGTGCTGCACAAGCAAGAGGCCAGATTCCAGTGTCTGTGACCTGTGGTCCCAAGAAGTGAGCAGCAGAGTGGCTGAGAGAAGTGTCCATGTGTTCAGACTCACCAGTGTTCTCCCAGCTTTGCAGAGACTGCTCCCTTACCGTCCCCCTCATCACCCCAGTCTTTATCACTTTTCAGACCTTGAAATAGCCTTGAAGCTCACTCAGATGTCCCCTCTCAGAGGATGCTTCTGATCCCCAACCCTTGCTGTAGAACGCCTCTCTTGAAGGCAAAGGGATAGCAGAGACTCTTTAGGGACACCCAACTTATGGGTGGGAGAAACCCTCTTTCCTGATGAGCCTGAGTATTCCACTCCCTCCAACTTCAGGTTCTCCTCAAACCCTGTCTTATGATTAGGCAGTCAGAAAATGAAGGGAGTCAAGCGTTTTACTGCTGGGATCCAGTCATGCTTTAAAGGACTTGTGTTCAACCCAACACAGGTGGGCACAAATATGATTTAGGGAAAGCAACAAATAGGGTTCTGGTTCTGAATAATATGGAGCAAGCAAACTCCACCTTGTCCCTCCCACTGAATGCAATTATAAAATCTAGACAGAATGCAGGGAGCAATTATAACAGAAGACTTCAAAACGTCTCTCTCAGTAGAGATAGAACCAGTAGACAAAATCAGCAAGCATATTTGAAGAGCTACACAAACATCAACCAACTGGAGCTAAATGACATTTATAGATTTATAGATTACTTCACCCAACAACAGCAGAAACCACATTCTTTTCAAGTGCACATCGAACATCCACCGAAATATACCATATACTGGCTCACTAAAAAAGAACCATAACAAACGTAAGAGCATTGAAATCATACAAGGTATATTCTCTGATCATAAAGAAATTAAAATAGAAATCAATAACAGAAAGATAAAGGGAAAAGCTCCAATTTGGAAACTAAACAGTATACTTATAAACAATCCATAGTCAATGAAGAAATATCAGGGAGATTAGAAAATATTTTTAACTGAAGATAAATGAAAATACAACATGCCAAAATTTGTGCTATGCAGCTGAAGTAGTGCTTAGAGGAAAGCTTACAGCATTAAATATTAAATAAGAAAAAAGAGAAATCACAAATTAAGAATCTATACTTTTACCTTAGAAGTCTAAGAAAGTAAGAGAAAAATTAACCCAATACAAGCAGAAGAAAGAAAGTAATAAGGATAAGAACAGAAATCACTAGAATTGAAACCAGAAAGCAGTAAAGAAAATCAGTTAAACCAAGCTGGGCCTTTGGAAAAAAAAAAAAAATCAATGAAATTTATAAACCTCTACCAAGACTGACAAAGAAAAAAAAAAAGAAGCACAAATTACCAATATCAGGATTGAAAGTGGGGACAGCACCATAAACCCCACAGATATTAAAAAAGATAATAAAGGAACACTATGAGTATCTCTGTGCATATCAGTTTGCCAACTTAAATGAAATGGACCAATTCCTCAAAAACCACAAACTACAAAACTTACCCATTATGAAATAGGTGACTTGAATAGTCCAGTAACTACCAAAGAAATAAATTTTGTAGTTAAAAACTTTATCAAATAAATCCCCAGGCTTAGATAACTTAACTTTAGAATTCTACCAAACAATTAAAGAAATAACATCAATTTTACACCCACCATCTCTTTCAGAAAAAAGATAAGGAAGGACTATATCCCAGTCATTTTATTAGGTTAGCATCACCTTGATGTTGAAACCAGATTTTAGAAACATTAAAAAGCAAAACCAGAGATCAATATCCTTCATAAACACAGATACAAAAGTCTTCAAAAACTACTTGGAAATTGAATCCAGCAATATTTTAAAAGAATAAAGCACAGAAACCAAGAGGTGTTTACTCCAGAAATGCAAGGCTGGTTTGATATTCAAAACTCAAGGGGCCAGACACAGTGGCTCATGCCTGTAATCCCGGCACTTTGGGAGACTGAGGAATTCGCTTGAGCCTGACAGTTCAAGACCAGCCTGTGCAGCACAGGGAGACCCCATCTCTACATAAAACTAAAAATTAGCTGGGTGTGGTCATATGCACCTGTGGTCCCAGCTACTTGGGGGGTTGAAGTAAGAGGATCACTTGAGGCCAGGAGATCCAGGCTTCAACGAGCCTTTATTGTACCACTGCACTCCAACCTGGGCAACAGAGAGACCCCATGTCAAAAAAAAAAAAAGATGTCAGTTAGGGTTTTGATCTCACCTGTGGGTGGTAGGTGGGGTGGGGAAGGGGATCTTCTTCCAAACTGAGTAGCTAGGACTGCAGGCATGTGTCACCACACCTGACTCCTAACTGATACCTTGACTGCAACCCGGTGAGACCCTGAACAGAGGGCCTAGCTAAGCCATGCTCAGATTTCTGACCCATAGGAAATGCAAAGTAATAAACGTGTGTCATTTTCAGCTGCTAAATTTGAAGTATTTTGTTATACAGCAGGAGCAAACTAATACAGTGAAAGACCGCTTTCCTCCTAAATTGAAAATAAGGCAAGGATGCCCACTCTCATCAATCCTATTCAACATTGTACTGGAAATCATGGACAGTGCAATAAGGCAAGAAAGAAATAAAAGGCAAACTAATTGAACAGAAAAAAAAGCAAAACTGTCACTATTTCAGAAAATGTGATTATGCAGGGCTACAGGATATAATGTCGACATACAAAAATTAATTGTATTTCTAAATACCAGCCATGTGAACTTGGAAACTGAAATTTAAAAACAAAACCATTGACATTAGCTACAAAATGAAGTAAACTTATGAGACTTGTGCGGCCAATCCTCTATAACTATAGGTTCTGCATCCGATGCAGAACTACAGATTGAAAGTATTTTTTAAAAAATTTCCAGAAAGTTCCAAAAAGCAAAACTTGAATTTGCCATGTGCCAATAACTATGTTGAATGTATATAAATGAAGTTACATATAGGTATTGTATTCAGTATTTTAAGTAATCTAGAGATGATTTAAAGTACATGGAAAAATATGCTTAGGTTATATGTACATACTACACCTTCTTATATGAGGGACTTGAGGATTCTCAAATTTTAGTATCCAAGGAGGGTTCTGGAACCAATCCCCCATTGACACTGAGGGACAACTGTATGGAATCTGTATGCTAAAAACTATAAGATGTTGATGAAATAAATTTTAAAAGGCCCAAATAAGTGGAGAGCCATACCATGTTCATAGATGGGAAGACTTAATATAGTAAACTTGTCCATCATCCCAAAATTGATCTATATATTTTTTAACACAATTCCAATCAAAATACCAACAGGATTTTTTATAGATATAGGCAATCTGATTCAAAATTTATATGGGAAGGCAAAGGAACTACAATAAAACAATCTTGAAAAGAAGAATAAAGTCAGAAGAATCACTCTATCCAACTTTAAGACTTACTATCATTTTAACAAGTGTGGTTGAAACATTTGGAAACCCATACGTGAAATAAAGGCATCTTTATTAAAAACCTCACATCTTATTTTTAAAAAATACTCAAAATGTATTATACATGTAATGTGAAATGCAGAAATAGAATTTTAAAAGGAGAAAACAGGATAAAATACCCATGACCTTGGATTAGGCAGAGAATTCTGCTGAAAGGAAAACTTGTCAACTCGGAATACTATATCCCACAGAAACATCCTTCAAAAATGAAGGGAAATCAAGACATTCTCCAATAATGAAAACGAAAAGAATTTGACATCACCAGATACTTTAAAAAATAACTAAAAGAAGTTCTTTTTCTTGAAACACAAAGGGATGGTAAAAAAAAGAAATCTTGGGATATCAGGAAGGAAGAATGAACAATAGGAAAAAAATAAAATATGAGTAAATACAATAAACTTTCCTTCTCTTCTTGAGTTCTCTCTCACATAGCAATAATTGCATTAAATGTATGTAGTCTAAATACACAAATTGAAAGAGATGGTCAGAGAGGATTAAAAAGATATAACCTTATTATTCCACTAATTATGACTGTAAATAAAGCTGATTTCAAATGGTCACATACTGTATGATTCCACTTATATAATATTCTCAAAATGACAAAATTATAGGGATGGAGATGAAATTAGTAGATGCCAGGGGTCATAGTGGAGAGAAACATGGTGGGTGTGACTAGACAGGGCAGCATGAGGGAAATTATGTCATAGTGGAATAGTTCTGTATCTTGATGGCAGTGGTGTTCACAGAAATCTATGCATGTGATAAAATGGCATAGAAATATGCACACCATTGTAAAAACATCAGTTTTCAGATTTGATGTGATACTGTAGTTCATTAGATGTAACCATTGAGGGAAACTGGATAAAAAGGTTACATGGGACCTTTTGTACTTTCTTTGTAACTTTCTATGAATCTGTAATTATTTCAAAATAAACAGTTAAAACAAAAGGACCCAGCTAGGAATGTGAAAAGAGAAGCTACAAAGTGGGGAAAAAAAATTTATAAAGCACATATCTGAAAAGGACTTTTATCCAGAGTATTTAAAAACTCTCAAAAGGCAACAGTAAAAACAGAGACAACCCAATAAAAAATGGGTGAAAGATTTGAACACATACTTCACCATAGAGAGCAAATCACTAATATCATAATTTTTACAAAAAAAGGCTTAGCATCATTAGCTATAGGGAAATGTGAGTTAAAACCACGATGAGATATTAATATTTATGTATTATAATGGCAAATACTAAAAAATCCTGACCATAACAAGTGTTGGTGAGGACGCGAAGCAGCTGGAACTCTCCAATACTTCTGGTAGGAATGAAAAATGGTGCAACTACTTTGTAGAATAGTGAAACATATATCTGATGTTAGACCCAGGCATTCCACTCTAGGGTATACTTGGGAAAAATAAACGCGTTTGCTCACACAAAGACTTGTACACCAGTGACTATAGTAGCTCTATGCATAATCATCAAAAATAGAAATAATTCAAATGCCCCAACAAGGGAATGAATAAATTCTGGCATACACATACAATGAAATATATTCTGAAATGAAAATGAATGAATTACACACACAACAATGTGAGTGAATCTCAAAATAATTATGACGAATGAAAGAAACCCCCAGGGCCCCCAAAATGCTTACTCTATGATTCTATTTACATGAGATTCTAGAAAATACAAATTAACTTACAAGAATAAAAAGCCAATCTACAGTGGCCTGGGGCAAAGAAATGGAGGCAAGCTATATAGGAAATTACACAGGACATGAGAAACATTTTGGGGGTGATAGGTATGTTTGTATCTTGAATGTGGTTGTGATTTAGCAGATATATAAATATGTCAAAAACATCAAATTATATTCTAAATATGTGCTGATATTGTATATCAATGAGGCCCTAATAAAGATTTTGTTTAACTAAATATTTTAAAAATTAGAGAAAGCAGTTTGCACAGATACTTCATAAAACACATGAAAAGATGTTCAACATTACTAACCATTAAGGAAATGCAAATTAAAAGCACAGTGTGATACTACTGCACACATTTGAATGGCTAAAATAGAAAATACTGACAAGGATGCACAGCAACTGGAACTTTCACCTGTTCCTGGTAAAGAAGCTAAAATGGTACAACCACTCTGGAAAATGGTTGGGCAGCTTCTCATAGAGTTAAAAAAAAACACTTCCCATAGGATTCAGCAATCCCTCTCCCCGGTATTTATCCAAGAGAAATGAAAGCTTATGTTCCACACAAAAACCCATACATGAATGCTTACAGCAGTGCTGTTCGAATCACCGAAAACTGGAAACCACCCAAATATTCTTTAATGGGACTGGAGGAACAAAGCAGAGAGTGTGTGGTGGATACCACTCAGCAATAGAAATGAAGGAACGATCCTACTAAGGAGGCTGAGGCAGGAGAATCATTTGAACCCGAGAGGCAGAGGTTGCAGTGAGCTGAGATCGCGCCACTGCACTCCAGCCTGGGTGACAGAGTGAGACTCAGTCTAAAAAAAAAAAAAAAAAAAAAGGAAAAGGAAAAGAAAAGAAAAGAAAAGAAATGAAGGAACTATCAAAACCCAACACAACTTGGAGGAATCACAAACACGTTATGCGGATTGAAAGAAGCGAGTCCCAAAGGTTGCAAACTATATGTTTCTATCTATATGAGATTATCAAAAAGACAAAACTACAGTGATTGAGAACAAATCAGCAGTGGTGGGAGTAGGGGGAGTGGTGGTAACTAGCAATGGACAGAACGAGAAAGTTTGGGGATGAAGGAACCATTCTGTTTTCTGATTGTCATTATGGTCACACACATCTATACATGTGCTAAGATCTATAGAACTGCACACACAGACACGAGATCGACTTTGTATACTAATTTTACAGTGAAAGAAAATAATTAAAAATAGAACTATATTTAAAAGACAGCAAGCAAATGAAGTCAGTGCTTCCCATTAGTGAGAGAACATGCTAGAGTCACTTGGTCCCCTTCATTCCAGCCAAGCGCACTTAGTGTAGAATGTCATTGCAGGTCTTCCCCAACAGTGTTTACTAAAAAAGAAGAGCTCTGTGATTTCAGAGCTAGGAAAGTAGAAAGCCTCATGGGGAGCAGCAAGTAGAGAATACCCACGGGGAGGAATGTCCTGTAGGCCCCAGACCCTCAGAGGGGACACACCTCCTGCTGCCTGGGGCTTTATCCGCACTGTATGATTTAATCCGCACAATCCTAGTGAGGATGAAGTTGTGATCCGCAGTTTACAGACGTGGAAATTGTGGCTCGGCATGATCAAGTCACATGCTGAAGATTCTACCACCAATAAGTGGCAGAGCTGGGACCTGAAGCATCGTCTGGTCCCTAAGGGTGTGCTCTTTTCTCTACAAATTGGTTGCTAGGCTTGGCTCCCTATAGAATCCCTTGGAGTCCCTTTTAGAAATGTTGATTCCAAAGCCTCATTC
This sequence comes from Rhinopithecus bieti, assembly GCF_001698545.2. Taxonomy (NCBI): domain Eukaryota; kingdom Metazoa; phylum Chordata; class Mammalia; order Primates; family Cercopithecidae; genus Rhinopithecus; species Rhinopithecus bieti. The sequence goes on along the minus strand of NW_016805181.1, from coordinate 1,496,189 downwards.
TAGACCTACTAAAAGACAGTCTCCAGAGTGGAGCCTAGAAAACTATACTTTAAAAATTCCCAGGTGATTCTGATATGCCTGGCAGTTTAATAGGGACCAACGACTGGGTGGCACTACCCTTGGGTCCATTCTCCCTCTTAACCAAGTCATAGCTAAACTTCAAGCCGAAAGTCCATCCTGCCTTGTTGCTGTTAATGGATTAAATGCCATGCCAGCTTTGCCCTAGAGGCCACAGTACTGCTCAGGGAAACAAGCCCAACATTTATTAGCTATGCAATAAATTAATTCTCTAAGTCTTGGTTACCAGATGTCAAAAAGCATAGTATTAATACTCTCACATAGTTGCAAGGATCAAGTATCATGAAGATGCTTCATGAGATTTTACACAATTCAATCATCTATCAAACATTTATTGAGCATCTGCTCTGTGCCAGACATTGTGCAAACCACTGGGGTACAGAGATGAGCAAGATCTCAAGGAGTAGACATCTCTCCTCCATAGAGCGATTCAGGAATCCAGGCTCCTTTCATCTTGGGACTTTCTCCTTTAGCACTGAGTCTCTAGGGTTGTCACCTTTGGGAAAGAGCATAGAAGATTGTGCAGAGGTTTTGTTTTGGTTTGGTTTGGTTTTAGTGGCCAAGGATGGCAGGAACATTCACATTTCCATTGGGTAAGAATTCATTCCATGGTCCCATATAGTTGCAAGGGAGACGGGGCAATGTATAGCTGTGTGCTCAGAGAGAAAAATGATGAAAGCTAGTTTCTGCTACAACATCATTAAATTCTGTTAATTACTTAACTGCTGTTCAATCACTTCCCACTAATATTCTCTGAGCTCTATCCAGGGATCCCTTCATACACATACTCACTGTTATACAGTTTTCAAATATCCTGGCACTCATTTCTTTTCTTCCTAAGGGAATTGGTATGGTAAAACTCAAGCCCAATGATGCTGCAAAAAGAGAATCAAATTTGCAATAAAAATTTCCTGCAGCCAGAAAAGCATTCTGTGATCAACGGGGTGCTTCTCTGAGGTGAAGCTTCCTCAGCACCCCAGGCTGCACAGTTGCCAGTGGAACTCAGAACCAGACACCAGGGAGCTGCCAGGAGCACATGGCCTCCTACAAATCCTCCACTCTGGCCTGTCTCTTCCATCCACCTTTACCCACACACCTTTGTCCCAGATGGATCCAACTGATCCCGATCTGGGAAGGGGCACTGCTGGACCCACTGTGGGAGACAGGAAGCCTCTGCCCTCTGCTGCTGTCTTTTTCAATGTGGTCCAATTCAGCCACAGACAGGGTGTGTGGGATTGAGTTCAGCCAGGCAGGCAACTGAACATAAAGTAGTTATAAGACTGGGCTTTCAAACCAACTAAATCTGGATTGACTCCCCAGCTGCGTCACTTAGTAGGCAGGAAATTTTGAACAATAAAACCTTACGAAGGCTGGGCACAGTGGCTCAAATCTGTAATCCTAGCACTGTGGGAGGCCGAGACAGGCAGATTGCCTGAGCTCAGGAGTCTAAGACCAGCCTGGGCAATATGGTGAAACCCCGTCTTTACTAAAACACAAAAAATTAGCTGGGCATGGTGGCACCTGTATTCCCAGGTACTTGGGAGGCTGAGGCATGAGAATCCCTTGAACTCAGGAAGTGGCGGCTGCAGTGCGCTGAGATCACGCCACTACACTCCAGCCTGGGTGACAGAGCGAGACTCCATCTCCAAAATAAATAAATAAATACATACATAAATAAAATTGTTTAGCCCCAATGCCTTAGTGCTATTATTGTTGCTTTTCTCCAGCAAATGCCTTGCTTATGTCTACATTCCTTCCTTCATGTACTCATTCTTCCATTTATACATTTCTCACCGAGCAATTCCTAACCATTTGTGTTGGGCCTAGACTGTGTGCTGGGATGGTGAAGATTCACTTCCCGCCATCCAGGGGACACACACCTAAGTGATCACTACAACATGGAGTTATGACAGAGTCTTGTTTGGGACACACAAGAGAGAGAATGAGACCTCTGCCTGGGGGAGGCAGGAGAGGCTGGGTCGCTTGAATTGTCAGTAAGCACGTACAAGCATGCCAGGCAGACAAGCTGGCAACAGGGCATTCCTGGATGAAAGGATAGCATGTGCAAAGACGCAGAAGCATTAAAGGGCATAGCATGTTTGAATAACGGGGAGACACTGTTATTCAAATAACAAGGAGATACAAGAATAACTGAATAGCTCAATTCATTCTGGCTGAGACAGAGAGCATGGAGAATGAAGAAGAACACGATGTATTCCAGGACTTTTGGGGAACGAATGATCAGGGACCATGGACCCCATACTAAAGACTTTGAACTTGACCCTGAGGGTAGTGAGGCACCATCAAAAGGTGTGAGGCAGGAGTGTGACATGGTCAGATTTTGTTCTCAGAAAGGCTACCTGGCAGCCAGTCTGGACATTGGAGCCAAGGGGACATGCTCAGGGACAGAAGGAGGCTGAAGGAGGATATTTCAATGATTAGAACCAAGGGAATGTAGTGGCATCTGGGATGGAGAAAAGGGGCCTGATCAAAGCCATATCTCAAGCCGGATCTCTCTTGCCGTTTGCTATACACGAAAGTTTCAGTTACAGCTCTTTGGGGAAAATAACCAGCAACCACAGGATACTACTGGGTTAACATCAACCACCTGTTTGGAGTCACATGCTCTTCTTTGATGAAGGCTATTAGTGAAAGTGTATTTGTAATCCCAAAAGGCTATTTGAATTTCACACCTTGCACTTCCTTGCAGGATTTAGGCTCCTCCAAGAAAATTGTGAAACAACACATATAATCAAGCCACAAGTTCTCAGACTACAAATAGTCTTTCCCAGCTGCCCTGAACACATTTGCTGCTCATTTGCTCCTGCAGAGACTACCCAGGGCGCTATATTAAGAGTGCTGGATAAGAGTGCCTGCTCACTACTTGGAGTGGTGGAGGGAGCAGAGGTGTCAAGCCTGGCCTCCAGTCACCTTCCCTTCTGCTCTCACGCTCTGCAGAGCCTCCTCATGGAGAATACTTAGATCCCCTGATCCCCAGTCTTCGATTTTGAAAAATGGGGGATAATAATGCCTGCTTTGTAGAGTCCTTTAGCCATGTCTAGCCCGGGGTCTGACACATGGCAAATGCTCAGAATGCTTGTAGCACTGTGACAATGAGCTCTCCCAGCCAGAAAGGGGCTCTCTGAGCTGATGGGGAATGATCACAGGGTAACTAGACTGCTCCTCAGGGAAGATAAACACATACAAACCACTAGCAACTTCTTTCCCAGCCGTGTGCAAGAAACCCAGCAGGTCAGAGCTTTCTTCAAGGGTTCAGACTGGAAACAGGCTAAGGTCATGCTTGGGACCTGGACGGAGTTGCCACCTCCTGCTTGTGGGGAGAAGTGCGATCCAACACCCAGCCATTGCCATAGAGTAATTTCCCTCCGCCTTCTGGGGAACGAAAAAGCAGCCAGATGCATGCTTTAAAAATAAACCATGCAAGAGAAAGAAGAAGAATATCATGTGTTTGCTTCCCAAGCTGGTTTGAAATATTTGAAACGCAGAGAGACTCAAATCTGTCAGAAATCAGCAGAGCTCTGAGGTTTGTTTCAACATTTGGAGTGAGAAACAAAGGGATTAGAATCTGTTCTTTAAAGCTTCCATGTAGCATTTGGGATTGCCATAACAATAGGCATGTTTTGCCCTCAAAAGAGAAAGTCAGACCAGGCTCCATGTACAATAACAGGATCGCTAATTTGGACCCCACCAGCAAAGTATTTGAAATCACTCAGACAAGGCTCCTCAACCATTTACTTTACAATGATTATGAAGAGAGGGTTTGTTCTGTGGCCAAGTGAAAAGAGATTTTTAAAAACACATATAGCTTCGTGGTTTATATCAACCAATCTGGTGCCAGACGGCCTAAGTCTGGGCCCCAGCTCCCCCACTCTTAACTATGTGACCTTGGGCAAGTGACTTAACCCCATTGGACCTCTGCAAGCCTCTGTGAAGATTAAATGAGCAAATATTTGCAGAGCATGAAGTCTGACTCATAGTAAGTGCTATAAAAGTGTTTGTAAAATAATAAATTATGTTAAAATGAAGGGTGGAGAATCTTCAGCATGTTTGATGTTTTTTCTTGCATTAACTGGACTCTTTCCATTTCAGTCTTATCAAATCATTATGATAGGTGTCTTAAGAATCTCTCAAGTCTAAGAAGAAGGTGTTATGAATTAAGTCTATAGCTCAAACATTTTTCCTCCCTGTCTTCCCTGTTGATAAAATTGGGGAGGGAATCTCTAATTTTTAAAATGTAGGTTTCTCAGAGTCCAGACATAAAAGTTCCAATCAAGCAAGTTTTATTATCAGACAAGTTTGGGAACCACTAACTCAAATGGAATTCCTTCCCAGTTAGTAGGAATAATCGACTTTGGCTGTCTCTGCTTTTTTTCAGTGCCAGGATTTCATTTCTCTTTCTTTCATCCAAGTGCCCAATACAAAAAGAAAGGGGACTTTCATGCCCCAAAACTTCCCCAGGGATGCAAGGCAGGAGGCCCTGGAGAAGTCAGGAGAGGTTAGGTCACAGAGCTTTTATTTCAAACGGGAGCTCCATTCAAATAAAACCTCACACTGGCTGGGCGCGGTGGCTCACGCCTGTAATCCCAGCATTTTGGGAGGCCAAGGCGGGCGGATCAGGAGGTCAGGAGCTCGAGACCTCCCTGGATAATATGGTGAAACCCCATCTCTACTAAAAATACAAAAAATTAGCCAGGCATGGTGGCACGTGCCTGTAGTCCCAGCTACTTGGGAGGCTGAGGCAGGAGAATTGCTTGAACCCGGGAGGCAGAGGTTGTAGTGAGCCGAGATCGCACTCTAGCCTGGGTGGCTGAGCAAAATTCCATCTCAAAAAACAAAACCTCACACCATTGCAGCTGCACCTAACTGAGGCTTTTTAAGCCAGCCCAAGTAGTTACATCAGAAGGAATGGGGAAAGATGTTGATAAACTCAGGTAAGAAGTCTCAGAAGCTTTTGAGTTTTAATTTTTTTAAAATTTGAGACATTCTGTAAAGGAAGATGCATATTTGGGTCATAGTGGGTTGGAAAAGATGAACATAGATCTTTTAGATTTTGAAGCCTTGGATTGTAACAGGGAGAGGCCAGCCTCAAGAGATACACTGGGCTGGTTTGGTTTGGAGACACAGGGCCTGGCCCCACGCCGTCTCTAGAATCCTCACCATGATAGGTTCCCATCTGTAAAGTGGAGGTGATGATAACACCGGTCTCACTATGATGCAACACCGGTGGGGGCTGCAGATGCTGGAAGTTTCAAATTGTACTGGGAGTGACATCACACAGATGATCCCTAGAACCAGGCCACATGGATAGGCTGCCCAAATGGGCAGGCAGCAGCGATCTTCCTCTGACATAATGAGAAGGGGGCTCAGTGATGGGAAGGTAATTTAGTCCATGGACCAGCTGAGCTGGGCTGATAGAAACCTTGCTTCCTCTCTGGAAACTGGAAGTGAGAGGCAGGCAGCTGGTAGGTCTCCCAAGAGGTGTGAAACCTGGTAGAGTGAGTTATTTATGCAAATTACAGAGAAACCCCGTGTTATAAGATTACGTCTCCTGAGCTGTTTCCTTTCTGTCCTTGTCAGAGAAGCTGAGAGTTTCTTCATTCATTCATCCATCCATTCATTCCCTCCCCAACAGAACACCTGCTATGTAACAGATACTGTGCAGGGATGCAGAAATAAATCAGATCCTAATTCTGGATCTCCAGGGATCACGGTCTAATGGAGGGAACCCAGCTTAACCTTAAACCTATGATTCAGGACAATAAAGTGAAAGGTGTCTGCGGATGGAGGGCCTTACGGTACTCCAGGGGCTGCAGGGAAAGAGACAGGGAAGGTTGCCTGGAGCAAGGGGCAACTAAACTAGGTGGGTAAACAGGGAAATCAGAGGAAAGAGGTTCCAATCTGAGAAAATACATTGATCAAAGGCAAAGGGCTGTGAGGGTCAGGGGTCAGAATATAAAACTCAAGTGCTGGAGGGGAGTGCTTAGAAATTAGGGAGCACTGCTAAGGGGAAGCCCAAACGCTTCCCAGAACTCCATGTTGGAAGTGACAGCTTCCAACGTTTGCCTCCCCAAATGGCAAAGAAGCATTAAGGCTAATGTTAGCTTCTCCATGTAATCGCCCAGTCCTTGGCACGCTCCTCCTCCATCCTGCCACTTGGGCCTAGCAGAGGGCTGCCCAGAGTGAGCGCTCAGTGACGACAGAGAAAGGAACACATATAAAATTCTGCAAAACTCAAACGCAAGAATAAGTGTGAAATGCATTATAAACCGTAAGGAGCTGTAGAACTGTGAGAAATTGTCACCAATAACGATTGCGTTTCTATCCAACTGCTCTTCGGGGGCTGGCACTCCAGAGATGAGGAACAGCCCTGTCCTCAGGGAACCCAGAAGAGTCAACCAGGGATCCTGGGGCTGCCCGGCCAATGCTCTGACAAAATGAAAGGTTCTTGGAAGAGGTGAAACCTGTGCTAACTCCAAGAGCCCACAGGAGTCAGGAAGGTGAGGAACTGGGGCATGGTGTCCCAGGCCGGGGACAATCCCAGAAGGTAACAGAAGGCTGATGGCCCAAGAAGGACATGGGTGAGACAGGCTGGAGGGACATCCACCAGAGGTGACAGCCTGAGGGGCATCACTTGGATTTCAGCCTCAAGGCAAGCTCAAGTGCTGGGAGAGAACATGGCCACTTTTGTTTTGCAGCAGAGCTTGTCTAGGCATGAAATTGATCCCTTCAGCCCTTGGGGCAGTGGGAGAGTTGGGCAGCCCCTACAGTTGCTGCTGGGTTCCTTCCCCCCAGACCACCTTTGAGAAGCATGGGATCAGGGTAATCCCTCCAGCAGCTGGGAAGCAGGAGGCTGTGCTACCCGGGGCCATGGCTCACACCTTGGCACCAAGGAGGCCACAAAATATGGACGACGTGAAAAATACTGGGATGATTGTGAGCAGCTCCTGTGCAGTCCCCAGGGGAGGCTTACCCAACCCTGATCTCAGCACAGTCTTCACAGGACTTTTCAACTCCACTTTGCTGCGTTCCTGATTGCATTTCTTTCCTATGAACAGAGCCGCCCATCTCAGAAGGGCTGCAGAGCCTGGGTTCCTGTGGACCCACCACCCTCCTCACAGGTCAGACTCTGTGGCTTCATCCCGGCTGCTGACCCACTGCCAAACCGCAGCAGCCGGCACCTGCCCCGGGGCTGGACAAGCAGCCTGGCTCTGTGCCCAGCCTGCACAGCTGGGAAAGAATGAGTCAGCAGTGTCTTGTCTCCTTGGCCTTACGCTAAGTATGACCTATTACAAGGAAGTAAATAACTGGAGAATGATCCCAGCAGGGAACTCCCTGAAACTTTAGGGAGTCAGGGATGGGACAAGTCTTAGAGGTCTTCTTGCACAAGCCCTCTTCATGCACTGCAGGAGCTCAGACTATGGAGACACACTGCTTGGCGTCAAAGCCCTGTGGGACCCTGAGCATGTTAATAACCCTCTGTGCCTCCATTTTTCTATCTGTCAAATGAGGATAATAATAGTATTTACCTAATAGGGTCGTTATGAAAATTGGGTTAATTAGTGTAAAGTGTACATGGCATATAGTAACAACTAACAACTGTTGGCTATTACTCTGGTTATCATTATTTGAAGCGATCCCTTCTCTGGCACCTCATACAACTGCTTCCAGAGACGTGAAGGTCATTACCATAAGAGACAAACTTTAAAGTGTCTTTCTCTTGGCTTGTACAAAACACAACTGCTCGCTCTCATCCTGACAGATATTCACAGTCGATCTCCTCTTCCTGCTATGCCTCACTCCACTTCCTTCAAAAGTTCTTCAAAGGAAATACTTGGCGTCTCTTTGCCCCCCTTGGTCTCTGTCTTCTTGTGATGTGCCAATTTGTCCACTCTTCCTCTGAACAACTGAAAACAGTGTTCCAGGAATGGGCAGACCAGCACGGAATAGAATAAGATCATCATCTTTCTTGTTCTAGGCACTGAATCTCTAACAATCCAGCCTGAAGTCACATTAGCTAACTAAGTGCCCCCATACACAGCTGGCCCATAAAATCTAGGTTAATTTGGCCAGGCATGGTGGCTCATGCCTATAATCTCAGCATTTTGGGAGCCTGAGGTGGGTGTATCACCTGAGTCAAGAGTTTGAGACCAGCCTGGACAACATAGTGAAACTCCATCTCTCCTTAAAAAAAAAAAAAGAAAAAAAGAGGTTAATTTTAGTTAGAACCTTCTAGGTTCCTTCTCCCATATCCTTGTGCTTGCCATATATCCCCACCACCCCCCACCAATCTGAGCTAGTTGGTTGGGCTTTTTTGACTCCAAGACAAGACTTCACACTCAATGCTTTAACTTTCATTGCATCTGCTCTGGCCTGACTTTCATAAAAAGTCACCACCATGATGTCGGCTGTGACTGACATTGGTCCATTCTTGTCCAACCAATTGATTGCAGCTACCCTGACCCAGCTCCTATGTCCCTTTCCTGCAACCTCTACACCTGAAGTGTAAGGTGATGGGCACAAGAAGGACTCAGTGCATCTGCAGGTGGAGTCAGCAGATCCCTTCTGCCTTCAGCCACAGACCTGAAAACCAAACGCTGAGATGGCCCAAGGTCCATGGAGCCACCAATATCCAGAAACAGATGAAAATGTTTCAGAGGCAAGAGGCAGGCCTGGAAGAACCCAAGGACTCCACCTGGGTCCTAGTCCCACTTGGACATTGGCTCTGAGTGTGACCTTGGGTGAGAAATATCCCCTCTAGGCTTCACCCTCCTTTTCTATTGAACTTGATACCTCAGGTCGTCTCACCTGCAAAATTCATCACCCCTTCAAATAACTCTGTCACCCACAGTGCTTTATTGTACCCCCCTGCTCCATGGGTTAGGACACATGGAGGTCGTTTGTTTCCATACCCCACAGGTACATTTAAACACTCCCCATACTATTCTCTAGTCATGGTTCAGACTAAGGAGCTATATTGTAACTCCTTTGTGACTTTTCCTGCATGTTAACTTTTCCTGAACATAAATCTTGTCTCTGCAGTGAATCCCCCAGGAGTGGGGAGTCTTCCCCCCTACCCGTCTCCTCCTGCCTTCTTTTCCCCATCTGACATACCATCTGTGTGTTTATTATTGGTTTCTCCTCTTGAATGTAACAGAAGCAGCCAGGTTTCATTAATCCCCGTATTCCTCCAAACTATAGCTCCAAACTCAAGGTGTGTCATTGAGGAAGGGCTCTGCGAATATTTGTTCATCACTAATTGATTTATGTCATTTGGATTTTCTTACTTAACCCCACATCTCTAATGCACTAGCAGAATTCAGTGAATTCTACTCCAAAAAGGGGAAGGAAGCCTGGTGTATCCAAGACAGAGTCATTCATGCTAGACCAGGATGAACCAAGGAGGTCTTCCAGGGTGGGGCTGGAGTTCCTCCTCTGTACCCTCCTGGAGGGATGCTAACTCATTCCTGCACAGGCCACCAGCTATGACCATCACAAAGGCTCACAGTCTATGTTGCAGAGAGCTGCTCGGACGAGTGTTGTCAGCAGGCATTCAATGACAGACACCATGTGACTGTGTTAGTGACTCCAACCACAGGAGGTTCATCTCCATCTCTTTTGTTCTCTGCTCAGAACTGCCCAGAAATCCTTTATCAGGATTCCATATCCTCCAGTATGATGGACCAGAGCCGAGTCTCAAGAACGGGGAGTTCCCAGAGGGCAATGGATGGCACAGTTTTAAAGCAATGGTTGACGTACTTATATTTTCAAAATGTCTACGGTGTTTGGAATGTGTAGTAAAAGATACACTTTGCTTCCTTTTGCTCAAGTTTGTCCAATCCGAGGCCCAGTGGCCCAGGACAGCTTTGAATGCGGCCCAACACAAATGTATAAACTTTCTTAAAACATCAGGAGATATTTTTGCAATTTTTTTTAGCTCCTCAGCTATCGTTAGTGTATTTTATGTGTGGCCCAAGACCATTCTTCTTCTAATGTGGCCCAGGGAAACCAAAAGAGTGGATGCCCTGCCTTACAGGTCTCAAGTGTGGACTCTCAGTGTGAGCCCACTGGCCTCCCTGTGTGTTATGTTTGTTCCCATCGCGGGGTCTTCAGCACCTGGGATGCTTTTCCTTCATGCAGCCACCTGGCTTCTACCCTCACCAGGGTTGAAGGTTTCCACTCAAAGGTCACCTTAGTAGAGAGATTGTCCACATCACACTCTATGCAACAGCAGCCCCTCTCTGGCTCTGAGAGCGTCACTGTCCCTCTCCTTCTTTTCCCCATGTGACATACCATCTGTGTGTTTATTGTTGGTTTTCTTCTCTTGAATGTGAACTCCAAGACAGCGGAATTTTTTTTTTTTTTTTTTTGAGACAGTCTCGTTCTGTCTCCAGGCTGGAGTGCAGTGGCGATCTTGACTCACTGCAACTTCCAACTCCCGGGTTCAAGCGATTGTCCTGCCTCAGCCTCCTGAGTAGCTGGGATTACAGGCACGTGCCACCACGCCCGGCTAATTTTTGTATTTTTAGTAGAGACGGGGTTTCACCGTGTGGGCCAGGATGGTCTTGATCTCCTGACCTTGTGATCCACCTGACTCGGCCTCCCGAAGTGCTGGGATTACAGGCATGAGCCACTGTGCCTGGCGACAGCAGAGATTTTTGTCAGTGTTCACTTCCATGGCCTCCCATGCTGAGATCAGTGCCTGACTAAGAACAGGCTCTCAACACACAGGTGTCCCATGAGTTCCCATCTGGGCACTTGGGACACTGAATTAAGTCATTACAGGACTTAATCTCAAAGCTTTGACCTACCTGATAGAGAGACCCGGGGCCTCAGGCTGTCTATCTTGAGAAACCTGAAAATTGCACCTGTCTACTGTGGCCCGAGAATAATAAGAGGATTCAATAAGACAAAATGTTTAAAAGGCTTTGCAAACTTAAAGCCTACTGCACAAAAACAAAAATGGTACTGTTGCAATGATCCAAGATTCTACTACTCAAGTTGGTGGGAGGCTTAGAAGCCACCTCCAGAACCCCGAAACTATGGAGGCCCAGAGAGGGGCTCTGCCTCACCTGGAGTTGCGTGGCTCACCGTGGCCACCCTTCATCTGTGCTCACGAGGTGCTGAGCTCTGCAGGCATTGGTGAGTTCCCAGACTGCTCAGGAAACTGAGGCAGCACCTGGACCTTGGCCAGACTGTTCTCATTGCAGGAAATGGGTTCTCATCCCCAGGAGTGGTAAGTCTTTTTCCAGCTGGGCACACGCTAAGCACATCCAACCAAACCACAAAGATCCTCCCAGGCCTGCAGGTCGGTACTGAACACAAGCTCAGGGCACAGATGGTGTTTTGATCCCTTCATCCCAAGCAACAGATCACAGACAAAAGACATTACTGTCCAGCTCCCTCCTCTCGCAAAGAATCACAAGGAGGCATGGCTGCCCTGGGGCCTTTCTTGGAGTGTGTGTCCTTGTGTGGAGGCCCACGGACTCTGCAGGTATCTACCTGTTGCAGGGAAAGCCCAGACACCTATGTCAGCCTGGCCCCAATATTAACTTTGTCTTCTGGCACCTTATTTTTGCATGTCCAGAGAAGTCTGGGCAAGACTGCAACCATCTGGCTTCCCCTAGACTCTGGAAGCATCGCCCCAAATTCATATTCTTCTCAGGAATGCAGAATGTAATCTTATTTGGAAACTGGAGTAGGGTGGACCCTAATTCCAATATGACTAGTCTCCTTGTAAAAAGGGGAGAAGACAACAGAGACAGACAGAATATGGGGCTGGGGGGACCGGGCGACAACAAAGGCAGGGATTGGAGTGATGTGCCAAGGGTTACCAGCAACACCAGCAGTGGAGAGGAAGGCATGGGACAGATCATACCCTGGAACTGTCAGAGGGAGCCTGGCCCCACTCCCACCTCGAACTTGGACTTCTGGCCTCCAGAACCATGAGGGAGGAAGTTTCTGTGATTTTATGCCCCCCAGTTCATGGTACTTCATTAGGGAAGCCGTGGGAAAAGAATACAGACCCCCTCTCCACAATCCCTCTTGACATCTTCTGCCAGTTTCCAATCTCCAGACACCCCTCTCTCTCTGCTCCCTGCTCCTCTCCTGGCAGCCTGTGGGACATAGTCCTTGAGGCCCGGCTTATGCCTTTTCCCCTGCAGACATCTCTGCTCACGTGCTCACCGACTGGACAAGCTCTCTTCCTGCAGAAAGCACTGCCGTCTGGGCACCAACTTCAGTAAATCAAGGACTTTTCAAGGCTGCCTCCCTTCCCAGGGATGTTCCTGGAAGTCTGGCCCTGGGGTCTGGATAGCAGGCTCTGGGCCCTGAATGCTGGGTGCTCATTGCAGAACACAGCAGCTCACAGCTGCCCATCCATGGCTGCTTGCTCTGCTGCATGAGCCAGGAGATGGAGGAAGGGAGCAGAGGGAGGGAACGTACAGGGTGGTAGTCTCAGGGAGAGACGAGAGAGAGGGGATGGGTCAGCTGACAGGTGTCTGCTGTGCCAGCTTGACCAGGCACGCCTCCTCTCCGGGGCTCAGTGTCCCCATATGTGCATGAGGGAGCTGTGTCCTAGTGGCATGGAAGGCCCACAGTGTCTGTCAGGGAGGACAGACATGGACAGAGTCGCCTTGCTTCCTTTATACCCTCTTCCTTCACAGCCACGACGTACTGACCTTGGAGCAGGATGGTGGAGGTGGGAAGGACGATGTTGCCTGGCTCTGTATTAGGAGATGTGGGGCCCAGAGACTGAGAGGCCAAGCTGAAGTAAGAGGATCAGGCAGAGCTGGGACAGACAGGCGTGCTCAGCAGATCCAGCTTCTAGAACAGCATTTATTTACAGTGGGTTTGGGCTAGCTTACTAAAATAATCACACACAGAAAATCCTCACTGCCTCCCACTCCAACTCCCCCGAGATTTCTGCTGTCTTGTAGAGAGACAGGCTGAGAGTTCTAGAGAGACCGAATCAAAGACAGAAGGAGAGAGCTGGGAAAGGCAAAGAAAGAGGAGAGATTCAAACCTAGGGAGCGAGTGGCTGGGAAGGAGAGACTCCTGGGAAGAGACATTGATGACAGAGAAAGAAACTGCCCACCCCAGCCAGGCCCTCCCACCCCCAACCCCACTCACCAGGGGCACCCTTGTGTCCCAAACCTTCTCTACTCAGTCTCTTCCTCCTCTCCTCTTTCCTTCCCCAGAGTTCCCTCCAATATCTTCCCTTATGTTCCCTCCTCCCTTCCTGTAATGGATGAAACTGTCCCCCCCCCCCCCAAAATTTCTCTGTCAAAGTCCTAAACCCCAGTCCCCCAGATTATGACCATATTTGGAAATAGGGCCATTAAAGAAGGTAATTAGGGGAAAACGAAGCCCTAGGGGTGGACTCGAATCCAATCTGACTGGTGTCGTTATAAGAAGAGGAAATCTGGACAGACTACAGAGGGAAGGCCCTGTGAGGACACAGGGGGAAGCCGGCTGTCTATGAGCCCAGGAGTGAGGCCTCTGCAGAAACCAGCTGTGCCGGCAGCTTGGTCTCGGATTTCTACCTCCAGAACTGTGAGAATATTCATTTCTGTTGTTTAAGCCTGCAGTGTTTGGTACACTGTGAAAGCAGTCCTAGCAAACGAGTACATGTCCTGCCTTCCCTCTCCCTCCTGTCACCACACCATGGCCATCCCACACACCTCACCACAGCCACCAAGTCCTGAGGCACCAGGCGCAAGAGGATGTCTGAGGAGCCAGCAGCCTTGGTTCTGAGCCAAGCAAGCCACTGGCTTGCTGTGTAGCCATAAGGAACCCACTCCCCGCTCTGGGCTTCATTTCCCCTCAAAAATGGACAAATACGACCTGACTTGTTATAAGGATTAAATTTAACTCAGATACCACAGCAGTTTATTAAAGAGCACAAGAATTGCAACAGAGAGATGTTACTTGTGAAGCTACAGGGAAGAGAATAAATGAGGTAACCAAATGCATTCAAACACACGAGCAATGTAGAAATACATGCTTTTGAACAACGGCAGTCTTTCAAGAATTGAAACAAAAAATTAAGATTCTAAACATTTTGCTCCTAGTTTCAGTTTGACACACTTCAGCTTCAGGATTCTGAAATCCCCACCACCTTTCAACGACACAGGGATGTGTGAGATTTAATGTCTGGTGAGCACCTCCAGGAAGAAAACAAATGAAGTGAACATAGGTCTAACAGCTTCCCCAGGCCTGGCACTGTCACATTTGACCAACGTCAAGCAGGTAGAGCCATTCTTGTGCCCATTCTACAGATAAAAATGCAAAGCTAGATCTGATTGTCTCGCCTGAGGCCAAATGGCAGTGACTGGTAGAGCCTGGGTTTTGTCTTGAATCAGTCTGCTTCAAAATCCGCATTCTTCCCACTGCATTATGATATCGAGGATCTTAGGCACTCCAGGTAATACTAAAACAGTGGTTTCAGCTTGGGGTTGGAGATTTTTCTCTCCCCAGAGGACATCCAGCAGTGTCTGGAGACACCTTTTGCTCGTCACGATTTGGGAGATGTAAACTAAGGGCATCTAGTTGGCGGAGGCCAGGATGCTGCTAAACATCCTAAAACGCACAGAATAACACCCACAACAAAGAATGCCAATAGTGCCAAAGTTCAGAAACCCCATATGAAAGTGATAGCAATAATAACCTCACTAGGCACTGACGGGGAACTGGGCACATCGAGCAGACGCTCTTATATACATCATGTCCTGTAGCACCCATGACTCACAGAGAAGAGAGGTATGATGGCCCCAATTTTAAAATTGAGAAGTCTAAGTCTCAGGGACATTAAGTAAGCTGCCCAAGATGAAAGAACCAGGTTTCAAGCCCAAAACACCACGCTGCCTCCCTGAGGCCTTGCTTATGTGGTCCTTGGTGGGGAGAGACACTCAGGCAACCATGCTCCTGGGAGAAGGGAGCTGAGCAAGGTAGGAAGAGCAGTGGGGGCATCATCACAGAGAGCAACCCAGGGGACCACAGTGTGCATCCCTGGGTGCTGCGAGAACCTTCCCTGGCTTTGTTGGATGGCGAGTGTGACTCTTCTTGTCCTCATTTGGACTCCATAATAAACAGTCTTTAACACGGCTCTGCACTTGGCAATGGAGGTGAGACCTCTAAAAGCTGCTGCGCTGGTCTGCACACAGCCTCAAGGCTTTTCAGAATCATGAGTGACTTGAGGCTGTGTGTGATCAAATGGCTTTTATTCTCATGCATTGCTTCATTTCCTATAGGAGCCAGGCACGGTAATGTTCTTGAGAATGGCAAAGGAATGAAAACATGAGGTGACCTTCAGTAAATCCCTCTCTTCTCTTTCAACCCAGGTCTTTCAAGCCAGGTTTGTCCATCAGTAACGTGAGATGGTTGGATAAAATGATCTGTCGGGTTCTCCCCTCCCGGGTATTTCTCAAGTCTACCACTCTGTAAGTTCCACAGGTTATCATTGAAAAAAAGGATCTGAGCCTGTGGCTCTGGGGAATTCTAAGTTTCTGGTTTCCAGTTCAAAAATAAACAGGCGTCTGAGTTCAAAGAGAGGCGCCTTCCACAGGGAGAGCTCATTCGACAGCAAGAAGCCTGTCCAAGAATGGCTTCACTGAGCCGCATGTGAAGGTGCTAGGGCCATATGAAATGACTTTGCCCTAAAGTACACAAATATGAGAGTGATAGGAAAACGCTCGAGGGATGATGTGGCTGAAGCTTTAGCAAACCCAAAACACTTGGCCCCTTAGCCAAATCCTCAGCCCTCGATCTCTACCCTTGCAGCCCCCATATGGAGTCAGAGTGAAACAGGATTCCTGCCTGCTCCGAGTCAGAGGCTCCCTAATATTCCCAAGTGTCTGAAAGGGATGCTGGGCAGGATTTGTCCGGGGCAGGATTTGTCTGGGGAAGCCCTAGGTTATCCTTGGTGTCCCAGAATAATTACTAATACACCCATCTCGCTCCCCAGAGTCACAGTTTGGAGAACAAATTATATGGTTACGCTATCCAGGAGGGTGGAACTGTCTGAAGGAGATGCTGTCTGGGAACCATGACTGTCAACGTCACAGCTTGTCAGGCCTCACACAATTACTATTTGGAAACCTTCTATGAACAAGAGAAAGTGTGCACACAGAGAGGGTGTGTGCATTCAAAATCAACAAAGCATTGAACTTATCTCTTTGTCTGTTCCAAATAGGACACAGCTGCCTAATAACTCCTTAGCACAGCCTTCAAGACCTACATTTCTGGCTAAAACCTACTTCTCTCATTTCTTCTGTTACCTTCCTGTATTTGTCCATTTTCACACTGCTCTAAGAACTACCTGAAACTGGATAATTTATGAAGAAAAGAGGTTTAATTGGCTCACAGTTCCACATGGCTGGGGAGGCCTCAGGAAACTTACAATCATGGCAGAGGTGGCGGGGAAGCAGGCACCTTCTTCACAAGGCGGCAGGAGAGAGTGGGGGAACTGCTACACACTTTTAAACCATCAGGACTCGCGAGAACTCACTCACTATTACGAGAACAGCATGGGGGAAACCACCCCGTGATCCAATCACCTCCCACCAAGTCCCTCCCTCAACACATGGAGATCACAATTCAAGATAAGATTTGGGTGGGGACACAGAGCCAAACCATATCACTTTCTTTCCCTTAACCTCATGCAACATAGACAAAAAAGTGTTACGCTCACCCTATTTAGAACAGATAAGTAAACAGATGATAGGTGAACACCTGGGTGGGGAAACAAGGGGAGCACCCTGCTGAGAATGGTCATATGCATCTTAAGAATATACGTTATTTCTCATTTCATTTCCTTCTTAACAAGCTCCCTGGTCTGGGATATCAGTAAGAATCAGTAGATGAAATGAACCCATTCAAAAGCTAAACATTTGGCCTGGCTCAGCGGCTCATGTCTGTAGTCCCAGTAATTTGGGAGGCCGAGGCAGGCAGATCGTTTGAGGCCAGGAGTTTGAGACCAGTCTGGCCAATGTGGTAAAACCCCGTCTCTACCAAAAAATACAAAAATTAGCCAGATGTGGTGGTGTGTGCCTTTAATCTCAGCTACTCTGGAGGCTGAGGTGGGGGAATCACTTGATCCCAGGAAGCAGAGGTTGCAGTGAGCCAAGATCGCGCCACTCTACTCCAGCCTGGGCAACAGAGTGAGACCATGTCTCAAAAAAAAAAAAAAAAAAAAGCTAGACATTTGACAAAGTAGGTCATGTTTTCCTTGTGGACAACGTAGAAAAACTGCATGGCTGCAAGGATCATTTGCTAATGAAACAAAGTCAGCCAACCAGAGGGCTTCTCCTGGGCTCAGGCCTCAGCAGCCATTTCAGTGCTTGGACAAGGAATTGGGTAGTGGACTGATCAAACGTGGGTGGAGCACAGCTGGGAGAAAATATAAATTTCAGTGACAATGAAGATAGGATCCGCAGGGCCTATAAAGGCTGGGTGGAGGCCTCCCATTGGACGGTCCAGTCAAGTAGCTTTAACTGGGAGACCTGTCCCTCAGCTCAGCCTAAGAGCCCAAGTTGAAGGTACAGGAGGAAAGGATGAGAGGCTTTTGTCAGCACCAGTCCAATGTGGGTCAACAGGAACATGGTGACTCTAAGTAATCTGAGACAAGTAATTGTCACATTGATCAAGTCATAATACCCAGAATAAGGGATCACACGGTCCCACCCCAGCTAAGCTAGTCAGGTCACGCCTATGGTAAGCAACCTGAAGGAAGGTCAGTGCCAAGTTGGAGCTTGTTCAGAAAACATGACCCAGCCCACATGTGGAAACAGCAGACTGTTTCCTCCAGAGAAGAGAGGATGGAGTGGGGACGGGATCCTGCCTGCTTCAGGGAAGAAGGAACACCCAGGAGGCAGGATGAAACACACAGGGAGATGGTTTCTATGCAGGGGAAGAAGGGATTCTAACCACGTGAGCCATCCACAATTGGAATGGTCTACTCTGATAGGTGGTGACCTCCCTGTCACTGGAGGCATGCAAGCATAGTCTGGGGAACAACAACCTGCAGGTTGTTAGAGGCCGGAGGGTCCAAGCAGCAAAGGCAAAAAGTCAAATGGCTCATTTGCATGGTCACTTCCAGCTCAAAGCCTGGCACATTGTTGATACTCAAAAATATTTATCAAATCAGCACTTAAGGGACTGAGCTACTCAACCAGTGACCCAGTCACTCCCAGACCAGCCTCACGACCTAACAGGCAAGCCATTTCCTCCTCCTTCAACTGGCGGTGAGTCCGTCTTCCCTCCTCACTTCTTGGGGCTGTTCCGAAGATCAAATTAAAGGGGAATTTTATGTTGTGCAGATCACATTAATGGCTATGAATGTGCTTTGAAAAGAAAAGTACAAGGCCCTGAATAAAGGCCAGGGTTGTTTTAATTCTCAGCCCGAATGGAAGTCTCACGGTGAGTGTATCATTCTCATCACAACAATTCTGACAAGAAAAGGACCCCCAAGGAATTTGGCTCCAGCCTTTTCAAGGAAAAGACACAGAAGTCTTCAAAGAGAGATAAAGTAATTTATATTTATATAAAGTCAGAAAATTCTCTTTTTCTCCTCCCAAGTTCCCACAATTTAGACTGTTAAAAGAACCGTATTACAAAACAAACCACTCTAAATAAAGAGAGGAAATCAATCCCAGTTTAGTCCTTGTTTAAAGAAATCATTTCAAATCCCACACAAGAAAAACATACACAGGCCCTGATAAATGCTCTGGAAGCCGGCGGGGCCAGGGAGGAGCATAGGGCTGCCCGGGGCTGGGGACTAAACACAAGGTGCAAGTGGAAAAGGGCAACTATCTCCCGTGGCCCCAGGTGGCCACAGGATGGGCCTGGCAGGCGGGGCCCTGGCTTTGTTCAGACAGGATGGGCATCCAGGGGCAGTGAGTCTGGCAGGATGAGGGGAGGCCAGCAGGTGAGGTGAAAGGGAGAGCCTGGAGTCCTAGGGTTAGTGACGTAGGTCAGAGCCCCGGACCAGATAAACAAAGGAGGCCAAAGGGCCCTGCTTAGAAACTTCCAGAGAGCTTCCGCAATTTTAGAAGAAATCCAAACCCACCAGCCATAATCCAAGGAGCATGGTTGGAAAGATCCCTGAGAGCACAGCTCTGCTCCCATCTGGTGGGAGACCCTAGTTTCCCTACCTGCTGAACTCAGGCAGGAATACCAACCCTGAGGCCTGCCCCAGCAGGCCATTGAAAGATCAACGGCTTTCTGGGTTCTTCCTCCTTGATTTCCTTTTGTTGTCTCTCTCCTCCATCTCCATGTGTTGCTCCCATCACTGGTTGAATTACCATGGCTTCACCCTTTCAAAAGAAACCACTGAGCAACTGCCTGCATTCTCTAAATATCCCTGGGTTCTGTCCTGACCCAGGCAGTTTGTTCTCTCTGCTTGAAAACATCTCTCCTCATTCTAACAAATTCCGGCCCAGATGTCCTGTTCTCTGTGAAGCCAGTCTGAACCTCCAGGGTAGAACAAGTTGCTTTCTCTGGATCTTCCCGCCCACTTTACAGTTTATCACACATTGCCTTGGGCCATTCTTTTGTTTGTCTCCCTTGCCAAGCTGTGAGGACCTGGAGGGCAGGGAGGATGTCGTACTCTTCAATAAATCTGGAGCTTATGGCAGAGACTGGGAGAATGGGAAGAAAGCAACAGAGAGAGAGGGAAGACAGCAGTGAGTCTGGGTTATGGGAGGCGGGATCCAGGACAGCACGTGGAACAGAGGCTGCATGGAAGCAAAGGATCTGAGGTCAGGAGCTCTGGACACAACTCTCCAGCAGCCTCAGCTCCCACGATGGCCCCTCCCTTCATGAACACCCCCGTGGCTTCAGCACACAGTCTCCTCCCCGTGGGAGACACTTGCCCCTCTTTGTACCTGTCATCTGCCCATCTTGCAAATTTCCTTTTCCTCCAGGAAACCTGCCCTGACTCCAGGGTTACAGTGATCACCCTCAGATCTAAGCTTCCTCTGTGGGGGCACCTGCCTCAGCAGGGCATGGCCTCGGGTGGTCATGAGCTGGGTAGATCTATGGCTGCACTGGACATTGCTCTCATCAAAGATTCTTGGGGGCCTTTTGCAGAAGCTGTGGTCCCCAGGGTCCCTGGTCAGGAAGCAGTCACTCAGGGGAATGGGAGGGGTGGTCCTCGTACCCCATGCCCAGCCAGGGGTGGGGGTTCAGGTAGATGGCACCAAGCTCACTTCCCTTGTATCCCTGTTGTCTCAATGTTGTTCCCGAACACACTAAATTTGTCAGCAGCCACCCTGTGTTCCCTGTACCACAGGAACGCAAGAGGGTAATCATGTGGAACCCGGATGGGACGCTCAGCTGGTGACAGAAGGCATGAGGACAAGCAATTAGAGTCCCGTTACAGAGACCTGGTAATTTCTCCATGTCACAATCAATTGCTCTTGTTCATGCAAATTTCCTCTGCCACTAGAAATTTTTATTTCTCTAGCTTTCAGTCAAGATGTGTTCTAAAGTGGGAGATTGATGTGCTGGGAAGCTCTGTGGAAAACGCCTGGCATGTGGTTGACTCACTAAATACTTGCTGAAGTAATTAAATGAATGAGTGAATGAATATAGAGGCCCTTCTGGCTTTGTTAGGAGCCCGCTTCCCCCAACATCCTGATATGCTAACAGCATTTGTCATTCAAGAAGTTTCCTAGGCCGTACATGGTGGCTCACGCCTGTAATCCCAACACTTTGGGAGGCCAAGGCAGGCAGATCACTTGAGCCTAGGAATTTGAGACCAGCCCTGGCAACAAAGCGAGACCCTGTCTCCAAAAAAACTTAAAAACTAGCAGGCCTGGTGGAATGCATCTGTGGACCCAACTACTAGGAGGCTGAGGTGGGAGGATCGCTGGAGCCCAGAAGATCAAGGTTGCAGTGAACCATGACCGCATCACTGCACTCCAGCCTTGGCAACAGAGGGAGACCCTGTCTCAAAAAAAAAAAAAAAAAAATTTCCCTTGCATGTCTGTCTGCCCAGCAGGCTGTAAGCTCCTGCAGACAAGGTCAGTGTCTGTGTGGACCTGCTCCCCCGCATCCCCAGCACAGGGCACAGTGTGGGACTAACGTTGGCACTCAATAAGAATTTGAATTAATAACTTAATCAACTCATGAATGGCTCTAGGGAGGACAGCGGTGGAGAGCCCTCTGCCTTGTGAGGAAAGATGTCTGAACTCGAGCGGTGGCTTCCTATTCACTGCATAGCCAAAGCCCTCGGTCCCCCTAAGCCTCAGTTTCCTCACCAGTAAAACAAAGTGTTGATCTCTGAAAATCTATTCCTGATAGCTCCATGGCAGCTCTCATGCCACCAAAATTGTTTGTGTGTCCATTTGCCTCTCCCTTTGGTCTGTAGCTCCTCAAGGTGAAAGACTATGAGTACCTGTAATCCCAGCACTTCAGGAAATTGAGGAGGGAGGATCGCTTGAGCCAAGAGTTCAAGACCAGCCTGGGCAACAAAGTGAGACCTCATTTCTACAAAAAATACAAAAATTAGCTGGTTGTGGTGGTGTGCACCTATAGTCTCAGCTACTCAGGAGGCTAACACGGGAGGATAGCTGGAGCCCAGGAGGTTGAAGCTGCAGTGAGCCAATGTCACATTACTGTACTCCAGCTTGGGGGAAAGAGAAGACCCTGTCTCCAAAAAATAACAATTAAAAAAAGAAAAGAAAAAAAGCAAACCTTGAGTCAGAGCAAAGCCTGCAGCCACGATGACCAGAGCTTGATTCCTCCTCTATAGTAGCCGATTTCCCTCACAGGCCCAGGTACCCAGGTGATATGGTTTGGCTGTGTTCCCATCCAAATCTCACCTTGAATTGTAATAACCCCCACATGTCAAGGGTGGGCCAGGTGGAGATAATTGAATCATGGGCGTGGTTTTCCCCATACTGTTCTCCCAGTGGTGAATGGAAGTTCGCCTGCACAAGCTCTCTTGCCTGCTGCCATGTAAGACATGACTTTGCTTCTAATTTACCTTCCACCTTAATGACAAGGCCTCTTCGGCCATGTGGAACTGTGAGTCAATTAAACCTTTTTCCTTTATAAATTACCCAGTCTCAGGTCTGTCTTTATCAGCAGCATGAGAACAGACTAATATACCAGGGAAGCAGCTCTGTGGTTCTGTGCATGGAGGATGAAAAACTAATAAATTGGTGGACCTGCCCAGACACTCTAATCCATAGAAAAAGGTGGCAGGAGAGGAACTTCCTGCCAGGATGGTTTAAAGATCCAAGAAGAAGGAAAGTCCAGGAATGAGGGTCACCAAAATCATTTTGGGTTCTCATTCCTGCTCTTCCCACATGGTCCAGAACCACATCCAAACTTTCTGTATCAGTTAGGGTTATTGTCATGGGCCACAGAAACCAACTCTGCGTAATTTAAAACATAGGGACTTTACGAGAACGATGTCAGGAGTCTCACATAAAGGACAGTGACTAGGGTATGAGCCATGAGAGCTCCAAGTCTCAGGACATAGGAGGCAGGACACACAATGGCTCCCTCAGCAGAGGCAGCCTGTTCAGGGTTGCCCTCCCCAGCAGTGCCCACCAGAATCTACAGCCCCTCCCACTCACCCTCACCCACTCACTCAGGGGCTGCACTCAAAGTCCTGGGAGACAGCACCTAATTCCATGTTCCCCACGGTACTAGAGTGGGACAAGGAAGAGCCAGCTTGCAAGTGTGCAGAGTGGAAGGTTTTTATCTGGATTTCCACCAAGAACATGCATTTAGGGAAATGAAACTCCCCAATGGGAAACTGGGTTGTTATTAGGAAGAGGAGATAGATCCAGGCAGGCAAAAACATCAAATCATCCTCACAAGCTTCCCCTCTTAGGAAGCTTAAGGTTCTAACCCAATTGTGGCTGGTTCAGAATGGTCACTTAATTTTTGCTGAATGTACGAACACATAAAGACAAAAACAATCTGTAAAAGGAGACGATAATAGTTTCTCCCCTTTTAAGTTGTTCTATTAAGTGAGATAATTTGTGAAAAGGACATAGGAGAGAGTCCAGCATAAGCAAATGTTCAGCAAAGGCTGATGATTAACATTCATTTTAGCATATCAGTGCAGGACCCCTGCGGGGGGTCTATGTACAGTGTGGACATGGCGGGTGCACAGAAAAAAATCTCAGTAAAAACAGGAGAGTGCCCATTTCACATCCATCCGTCAAGCAAGAATTAAAAAGTCTGACAACATCAAGTGTTAGTGAAAATATGAAGCAAGGAGACTCATGTATATTGCTGCAAATGCATGCAATTATTTTAGAGAATAAATCTGGCAATGGTTGAAGACAGGTATACTCTGTGAGCCAGAAGTCCCATTTTTAGTTACATATAGTCAAAGAAAAAATTCACAAATGGATACCTCAAGATAACATATAAGAGATCTGAAGCAATTTGGCCTTGAGAGGAGAAACTGGGAATGGGGGGGTTCAATATACAACAATATGAATATAGATGAATACATTGTAAAACATAACACTTTAAACATGAAAATACTGAAGTCTACACATGCACATGGATGAATCTCACAAACAACTTGGAGTTACATGCTTGCAGGATCTTTCTGCACAAGGCAGAAATGATCATATGTAAACCAAATTATGTTCTAGTTTCTTAGGAAGAATGTGGAGTACTTTTGTCTTTCAAACTTTCCATGAATTCAGAAAATGCTTCTGGCCCTCTCTAATGAATTGAGAAATTTTCTATTCTGTTTACAGTTTAGAGAGAAAGCATTCGGTAAATATGATCAGTTCTTGCAATTGTAAGTGAATCCTAAGCCAAGGGCATGGGAGAGGCAGAAATGCTGACATCCTTTCCTCATTCTGCTGGAAATGCCATGGCACATACTAGGAAATCATCAGTCTTGATGGCCACAGTTCCCCTAAGCTCTATGTCCCAGCTCCTGCACAGTGGGCAGGGGAGAAGAAAGGCATTTCAAAGTCTTTCTGGTAATTCATCTTCATACCTTTCAACCTTTCTTCCTAATTAATCCAGCTCATTCTTACAGTGCACTCTTAGAGGCACTATCAGCCTTAGAATCTGGCCACATATTTAAGTCTTACCCAATTCACTCTGTGGTTGCCCTCTAATTACACTCAGATGGCCATGCAGGGTGTGAACATTAGATGCTGAGACAATGGTGACTTTGTGATAAGGATGAGCTGACAGTCCCTTATACTGATACAGGATGTCATTCTGTGAAATGTCTTTAGGACTGGCCCATGGGTAGGTAAATTGGGTATGTATGGTGGATACTCTTGATATGAAAGTGTCCTATCGTGTGTGTGTCACACATATAATGGAGACAATATGACAGCATACATATCATAGAGAAAGTCCAGTGTGTTCAATTAGGATGAACTCTGGTTTCAGAAGCAATGCAGGAGGTGTGACAAAGCTGAACACTGACCATGGATATTCAAGAACTGTGTCCCTTCCCCAGCCCAAACCTGTGGGTCCCCCTGTGTTTCCTGTCTTTGAGGGATGGTTCCACCTTTTATCTTATGACCCAGGCCAAAAACCTACAAGGTGTCCTAAACACCTCCTTTTTCCTCATGCGCCACACCTAATCAGGTGCTAAGGCACCTGCCAGCTGCCAACCATGCATTCTTAACATCATGCACAGCAGTCCCCTCCTCCCCACTGAAAGGTGTCACCTACCACCCAGACAACTATCAGCCTCCCAGAGGCTCACAGCCTTAATGCTTCTCCTCCTGTGCATCCTGCAAGTGCTTTGGAAGGCGGGGACTCTACTCACCCGTATGTCTACAGGAGAAAACTCATTAAATGAATTTGAAATGATACATCATCATGGTGACTCTACTCACCAATATGTCTATCGAAGAAAACTCATTAAATGAGTTTGAAATGACACAGATCATCATGGGAGATGATCTGCCCTACCCTCCCTCTAGTGTCACTCCCCATCATTTCATTCCATGCCATACTGTATATTGAACTACTGAGAATTTCTAGAATTTTCCATGTTCTCTATCTCTGAGGTTTTGCATTTGCTGACACATCTGACTGGAATGCCTGTCCTCTCCTGCTGCCCACCTGAGGTCTCACACTCATGCTTCAAGACAGCCCAAGACTGTTTCCTTGACAGCACCTCTCTGACCCCTGCCCTGTGGGGCATAGCCTTGTCCCCCAGTGCCCATCGGCCTCCGCCATGGTCACTTACATGCTGCGCCCCAACTGGACTGACGTCATTTCAGAATTGTCCAGTGTCCAATTTCTCTCTATCCCCTCATCCTCAGGAAATACTTGTTGGAGGCATTTTCTAGAAATTTAGAAAGTAAATTTGATAGTGTGTGGTGACTGGTTAATAATTCTTTCTGAATTCAGCAGGATTGGTTTTGTATAAGGAACAAACAAACCATCATTTCAAACTCAAGAACCTAGAATGAATAGATGGGAGGGAGACCAAAACAACGGGTCAAAGAAGGTGGTTTAGAAGTGCCTGGAACAAACAGTGTTAACCAGAATCCTTTAGGAATTGGATGAAAATATGTACAGCTTCTCATCTAAATAGATGCCTATGTACCTGTTGGTTCTATTTCTCTGGAGGACCCTGACTAACACACCTGGTGCCCACATCCCCAGCTCCTGCAGGGCTGGCCCTTCTGAAGATGGAATTAGTGGTGCAATGTAAGAGGCTAAGAGAAGACCCACAGTGACACTCCAGTCTCCCCTTCTCCAGGAACGAATACATATGTGAGAAGAACACTCATCAGCCATTCTTACCCTGGAGGATTTGAAGAAAGAGCCCAGAGAGGAGACCTTGAGGACGGGCAAAAGCTATCTGAATCCCGAATCCACCACCTGCCAGCTGCTCAGCCCCAGGAACGTTACTTCACACTGTGGGACTTGGTGGGACCCGGAGACTTCCCCTTCCAAACCCTCTCTCTCTCTTTCATTGACCATCCCCTCAGATGGGCTTGCTCATGGCCCTCCTTGGTGGTCTCTTTGTTCTCCAACTGTAGGAGCCACTTGTTCAGTACCTGGCCACCTCACCTGTTCCCCAGAGCCCTTCCACATGTCACTGTTTCACCCTTCAGGGGACACAGCTTTGAGGGCAGGGCAAGGACTTCTCCTGGCCTGTTTCAGAGCTCTGCTTCCTCTTGACCTGATTCCTCATTTACGCTGTCTCCTAAACTGCCATTGTCTCCCTGGCCACAAAAAAAGCACCATTTCACAGAAGCTCTCAGAATTAACATGCTTTTCTTCAAAGGAAGTTAAATAAGGACAATAATGCCTTGCCCACTCCCTCCCAGAGGTGTTTTGAGACTCCGCTGAGATAATGTGTGACAGTTCTTTGAAAAGCATAAAGTGCAGTAGAAACATGAGATTCAATTATAGCCAAACCTCTGCTGAATCACGTGGCAGCTCCAGCACGTTTTTTAAAAAAATTTTAACCTGCAAGAGAAAATGAAGCAGAGCCTTCCTGACAGAGGATGCTAACACCTCGAGCATGAGGAAATCCTTCCATGCAGGGCCAGCTCCAAGCTAAACAGGGGAGAATTGTTTGGGAGGGGTTCTCATTTCCTCCTTCCTACCCCCTCCTTCATGCAGAGCATTCAACAGGCACTAATTTCACTTTATAAATGGAAACTGAATCACCACATTCCAGGCTGGAAAATGATTGGAAATGAGAGTACGTCCGAGGTCAAGCCCTCGCCACTTCCTCCCTGGACAGGAAGTGGGCGCTCCAAGTGGTTCTTGCAGGGCCCCTCGTGATAAAAGGCCTGCTTTGGCCCTGGGCTGGAGCGCTCTATGCTGTTTTCAAATCTCACTTTAAAGGAGAGGGAGGAAAAAGAAAAACCCGGATGTCCCTCTCTAAACAGGGATGTCAGCTCAGGAAGGAGGGGCCGTGCAGCTGCCTTTCTATGGGGGCTGTCGACAGCACAAGAATTGTTTAAAATCTGTTATAAACACAGGCATAGAGTGATGGTGAGTCGGGGAGTGGTGCACCCCTTCTCAAGCTCTGCACAGGGCCTCTCAGGGCTGTCTGGGCCCTGCACACACGACTGGCCATTCCCCTGTTGTGAAGACACGGAGGAGACTCGGGCTTCCGGTGGACATATCTAAGTATGGCGTAGAGGTCACCAGAGATGAAATGTGACCTTGTGCCTGCCTGTGGTCCCGTCTTGGGAGCAGCGGCAGGGCTGGAGTTGGGAAATGGAGCTGTGCTTGCTGTTCTGCACGGAGTGGGACCTCTCAAGAATAAGGACTGGTTATTTACCTTGGTCTTCTTAGCTCCTGGCTCCAGGCTGGACGCAGAGCAGCATCAGCAATGCCGTTAAGCAGAATGTGAGGTTAAAGAGCAGCATTAGTTGGCCCCTCTGGTCTACAAAGTGAATCAGAAACAGAAGCCATCACCATGGGAGAAGAATTTGTATCACAAGGCACTCTCTGCCCAGCTTATTTCCAGGAGGGTAACTTGATGGAACCCAAATCCCAGGAGACTGGGAAACAAGCAGGTGTGGGTGATCTGGAGAGAGGGAGGCATGGAGTGTGCTGGGAAAGGCAGAGGCCAAAAAACCTGGGTTCAATTGTGAAGCTCCTTGCGTATTAGGTGTGGGATCTCAGATCAGGTTACTCAACCGCTTGGGGTCTCTTCCAATTTATAGTTCACTTCAACACCTATAAATTGGGCATACTAATAGCAAACTTTTAGAGGCACTGTTACGATTAGAGATCATGTCTGAAAATGCAAACCCATGTTTGCTTGGAAGGTTTAATTTGTTTCTTAAAATATCTGTTGCCCAAACGTAAAGATCAATCAGCCTCTGTCCTTGAGAAGGCTAGATCTTAATAAGAAAAAGGTGGCCAAGACAAAGATGTTTTTTTTTTGCTCATTGTAAAAGCAGAGCACACATATTGTAAAGCACTAGAAAGTCCACCGAAGAATGAATAAACAATACAACCAATCACAAAGCAAACTACTGAATGTGTTGGTGTTTTTTAGTACTCTCTCTCTCTCTCTCTTTTTTTTGTTTTTTTTTTAAGTGGTTGGCCAGGCACAGTAGCTTACACCTGTAATCCCAGCATTTTGGGAGGCCGAAGTGGGCAGATTACTTAAGCCCAGGAGTTTGAGACCAGCTGGGCAACACAGCGAAACCCCATTTCTACAAGAAATAAAAAAAATTAGCCAGGCATGGTGGCGTAGCTACTTGGGAGGGTGAGGTGGGAGAATCACTTGAGCCCAGGAGGTTGAGGCTGCAGTGAGCCATTATCACGCCACTGCACTCCAGCCTGGGTGATGGAGTGAGACCTGGTATCAAAAATAAATATAAAAATAAAAGTGATTATCCCACTTTTTATTAGTTTTCTACTGCTGCATAACAATTTTCCATAAACTTAGTGGCTTAAAACAGCATCCTTTTATCTCACAGTTCTGTTAGGTTTGAGGTCCAGATAAGCTCAACTAGAATCTCTGCTTAGTCTTACAGGCCAAAGTCAAGGTGTTGGTAGCTGGATTCTCATCTAGAGGCTGGGGAAGAAACCCCTTCTTCGCCCATTCAGGTTGTTGGCTGAATTCAGTTTTTTGCAGCTGTAGGACCGGTGTCACTGTTTCCTTATTGGCTGTTAGGTGGGGGCCTCTCTCAGCTTCTAGAAGCTTCTCTCCAGTACCTGCTTGAGATCCCTGCACCTTCAAAGCCAGGAAGGCCATGTTAAATCCTTCTTGTGCTTCAGATGTCTTTGGCTTTTTATCCTATTACCAGCCAAAGAAAATGCTTGACTTTTAGAGAGCTCCTGTGATCAAATGAGGCATACCTGGTTCATCTCTCTCCTGCTAGGCAATGTAGCATAACCTCGGGAATAACATCAGGGATGCGGGGCATTGGGGCCATTTTAAGTTCTGCCTGGCCCACATTGTAGGTTCAATGTTGTGCCCTAACACCGGGGTGATGATGACTACTCATTGTCGTGCTGGTTGTTTATTGCTAGAAGCTGTTTGGGCCATGTTCTGCTTTGGCTGGTTAGTTATTGTTAACTATTTTGAAAGTAGCCCCCACTTATAGGCATTTTCTCCGTCAATGACATTTGTGCTGGTTAATGTTAAGTGTCACCTTAACTGTCTAAGGGATGCCCAGATACTTGGTAAGACATTATTTTTGAGTGTGCCTGTGAGGGTGTTTCCCGAAGAGATCTGCATTTGAATAGGTAGATGAGTAAAGAAGATCTACCTTCACCAGTCCACTGAGGGCCCAGATAGAACAAAAGGCAGAAAAGGGTACATTCTCTCATTCTTCTTGAGATGGGCCTCCATCTTCTCTTGTCTTTAGAGCTCTTGGTTCTCAGACCTTTGGACTCTGGGACCTACACCAGTGCCCCCTGGCCCTCTACCCCACAACCAGCTCTCAGGCCTTCAGATTTGCGCTGAATTATACCATGTGTCTTCCTAGTGGTCCAGCTTGCAGATGGCAGATAGTAGAACTTCTCAGCCTCCATAATCATGCAAGTAAATTATCCGGAGAACCCTCACTAAAGAAACATTCTTTTCACACGTTGAACAACTGCATAAAATTCTATTAAATGGATACACCATAATCTATTTAATAAGTCTGCTAACAAATAACTACAATGTAAGGAGTGTGGATTTGATTCGATAGCAGTGGCGAGCCATTGACACTAGGGAATGACATAATCAGCTTTGTGTGTTATGCAGATTACTCAGTAAGAATTGGGATTTGTTGATGGAAGGGAGACTAGGCAGCAACAGAGAAAAGGTGCGGGGCCTAGAGGGACTTGGAGTGGAAGAAGTGCCAGCCAACTTGTGTCTTTACTAAGAACCTCATGTGTTCAGTTATTCATTTCTCCAGCAAACACTGAGCACCTGTTGTATTTTTGGCATTGTTCTGGGTCCTGGGGATATAGGGCAATAAAGCAGTCTCCCTGTCTTTAAGGAATGCCATCTAACAAGCAAGATAAACAGGCATATAGGCCAAAAACCAAGTTCTAGGTCCTCTGACAGTCTTTTGTACAGGCTCCAGTAAGGGACAAAAGAAGTGGCCAATTCTTCCAGAGGGGAGCAGAAGAACAGAGAAGTCAGAAAAGAGAAGTCTTAAAAGAAAAGTGTTACAGGTTGAATTGTCCTCCCCTCCTGTTCAGATGTTAAGGCCCTAACCCCTAGTACCTCTGAATGTGACCTTATTTGTCAGTAGAATATCTACAGAGGGAATCGAGTTAAAATGGGATCATGACAGTGGGCCCTAATCCAATATGGCTGGTGTCCTCATACAGAGGGTAAATGTTGACAGACACACACACAAGAATAACGCCTCTTGGAGATAAAGGCAGCGATCAGAGGGTAAATGCTTCTACAGACAAGGAATACTGAAGATTGCCAGCAACCACAGCGGCTAGAGACGGAGGCCAGAACAGATCCTTCCCTGTAGCCTTCCAAGGGAGCATGGCCTTGCTGACACCCTGACTTCGGACTTTCAGCCTCCAGAACTGTAAGACAATAAAAGTCTGTTGTTGAAGCCACTCCGTTTATAGTGCTTTGTTACAGCAGCCCTAGTAAACACACACAGCAAGTAGACCCAGGGAAAGCCTGTTCAGGGAAACGCCAGGAGAGAAAGCATGCTGGTGAGTTTAGGGCCTAGGGAAGGGATGGGGTAGCAGAAGCCGAGATACAAAGGCAGGCAGGGACCCTGCTTGCTGAGCAAAGAAGACTGGATTCACCCAGAAGATGATGGAGATTCTGGGCAGGATATTGAGCATGGTTGGAGTGTGCTCAGATCAACCCAGCATATGGGTGCAGGGTACACTGGAGGGAAAGCGTGTGAAACCAGTTGAGACCCCTTTGAGATTTTCCAGTTAAGTGATAAGGTCTGATCTGGGTCAACAACAGAGAAGAACCCTATCCAGACATTTTACAAAGACAGAAGCATAGGACTTGGTCACTGACAGTGTGTGCTGAGGAAGGGGGACATTTAAGATAACTCCCAGATTCTCACCTCCAGGTTACTCTAAGTCCCCAATTTCTAGAAGAGGAACATGCAGTCCACTAACCAAGAAAAGTCAGCAGGCAGTTTTTAATTCCTCCCATTGCCAGGATGGGTTACTGTGATAGGATTTGACCGTCCTATTTCAGGCTGGCCCCTCTGATAACTGTAGTTGTCATCCCTGTTCAGAAAGGGGAAGCTAAGACTATCATTGTCATATGCCCTCCACACCCCTGAGAAGAAAAAAATCAGTGAGTGTTTCCATAATCACAACTGCCTTGGGAGCTGCCAGGAAATTCCAACAGGAAACTCCCATTTGGAAGTGTTTTGTTTTGATTAGAACATGTTTATTCCCCTCTAAGGATACACTTTGAAACCAGCACAGGGCCTGGTGTCTATCCCTGATACAGGCTCCAGGAGGGCCTTGGCCACCCCTGAGGGCAGGAGGCGTAGCCAGGGTGCTGCTGAGCAAGTCCAGGGAGCTGAGCTCAGGCACAGCAGAGAGACATTGGAGACCCCAGGGTAAGGTCCTGAAAGCCCCCCAAGGCTGGCATCTGGAGGGGGACTCTGGGAACCAGGATAAGCGACTTCAAGAAGCGCCAGATGCTTTTTATTTTGGCTTGAGATTCCTGAGGCTCAGATGAGCTCAGTTCCTGAACCACTGTTCCAAATTGCCATTGAGGTTGATATTTACAACAAAGATCCAGGAGAAGATGAATCAGCCTCAGCCCTTTGTTTGGGAGGCTCAAGCTTAAGCTCTTCCCAAACTAGCTTCACTTCACTTTCCAGGCACCAGGAAGGCTGTGCCCAACAGTCAGGAGGATATTCCAACTGCAAGACCAAATTCAACAGGACCATTACCACTCCCCCTCCCTAGCCTCCCTGGGGAAGCTGATGAGGCCTTAGAGACCAGCAGCCCCGTGGCCTCTTCAACTGCCCTCCATCCATGGAGCAGAGGTCTCAGAGTGCACAGTCAGTGATCATGTGCAGACACTCCTCCACAGAGAACCCATCATTCTATTTGGAAGAGCAGTGGCCATCAGCCTCCTGGAGCTAGAACAGGACTCCTAAGCGCTCTCCTTCCCTTTACATGGGTTTTAAATGGCCTTTACAAGTTAAGTCTTTCAGGAAAGTAAGTACAGAGAATAGACTTCAGCTCTATTCAGCATGAAGACCAGGGGTAGAAATTTGGGTGCCCACTTCCCTCCAGGTTCCCAAAGCCTCTGGTCAAGTGTGCAGGGGATTCTAGTCAGCTCTCCACAGGGCATCTGGGTTTTGGCATCAACTATTTGAAAGAATCAAATTCACAACCAGAAGTCCCTTCCTCCTCAACATTCCACAATGATTCAATGGTGTAGGAGGCCATGTGAGCAAGGGACATTGTTGCCTTAGTTTTTGGCACTCCGCTGGACTAGGCTGCTGCAGGGGCTAAAAATAGTGCATGCTCCTTGCTGAGTGTTTCTTCAGTATAATCAGGGAGATGGCCCATGCCCAAATTCAAAAAGAAGGGAGGGACTCCTCACCCACTCCTATCCCCACCAACTAGCTTCCTGCTTTACATGGCTGTTTTTTTAATGCAGGTTTTAATATTATTCAGGTACAGGGATGATATAGTTTGTCTGTGTCCCCACCCAAATCTCAACTTGAATTGTATCTCCCAGAATTTCCATGAGTTGTGGGAGGGACCCAGAGAGAGGTCATTGAACCATGGGGGCTGGTCTTTCCTGTGCTATTCTAGTGATAGTGAGTAAGTCTCACAAGATCTAATGGGCTTATCAGGGGTTTCTGCTTTTGCTTCTTCCTCGTTTTCTCTTGCCTCCACCATGTAGGAAGTCCCTTTTGCCTCCTGCCATGATTCTGAGGCCTCCCCTGACATGTGGAACTATGAGTCCAATTAAACCTCTTGTTCTTCCCAATCTTGGGTATGTCTTTATCAGCAGTGTGAAACCAGACTAATACAAGGGAAGACTATGGAACAGAAGACGATTGCCATTGAAATGACGGTTTGTTACTCACAGTTCCTAAAAAAGGGGGAACATTCAGGGCCACACAGGGAACCAAGGTCCATTGGGAGGCAGAAGAAGCAAGGGGAGAATGCCAGCAGGAGCCTCTATTGTGGATTTCTCAGGAAGGAATGGGCAAGACAGGGTAAGCAGGCTTAGAATGGGCATGTTTGGATAGCTTTAGTGGACTCTGGAACATAGCGGCTATCCCTAATTGCCTGGTCCTGGTCCTGGGGTGATTAGGGCAGGTGGAGAGTGGCCCAGAGTCTGAGGTGTTGGTATGTGAGCGCTGTATCAGTTGGCCTGCGTGTAAAAACTGACCCTGCAATCGAGTCATTTACTGTCCCTGTGAATTGGTCAATCCTGGGGGCAAAGTCGGGAAAGCAGTGCCTCCAAGGTCAGTAAGGCCCTAGATGCGAAAATATCCAAATTTAAAAACAAAACAAAACAAAAAAACAGAGTTGAGGCTCTACCTCTACAATTTCATTTTTTAATTAGCCAGGCTTGGTGGCATGTGCCTGTCAACCTGGCTACATGGGAGGCTGAGGCAGGAGGATCACTTGATCTTAGGAGTTTGAGGCTGCATTAAGCTGTAATCATACCACTGCCCTCCAGCCTCCGCAGATGAGCAAGACCCTGTCTCTAAGAAACAAAACAAAAACAAAAACCGACCTGAGTGCATCCTCAGTAGCGGGTGCTAACAACTGTCCAGCCAAGGATACACACACAACATCACACGTTGGACAAAGAGGATTTCCTATTCTTGGCCTCCCAAGAGTCTCAGGGCAGTTTTGGTAAGTAGTTGCAGCAGAACTGTTACCCTAGGTCATCAGGCAGACATGAGCAGGGCAGGAGACGACCCCCACCCACCAGGAATGTCAGGCAACCATCGGGTGATGGTCAGGTAGTTATTATAATAATAAACTGTCTCTCTAATAATTGGTCACAGCCAGAACCAGGGAAAGGCAGTCTCCCATTAGACAGAAACACCTGAAACTGGTCATCAGCAGCTTCCTGATAAGATCTCAGGAGTTGGGCAAGTGGGCTCAAGAATGTGCACTAAGAGGCAAAATGGCAGAGTTTAACTGGTATATGACCTTCCACTAGGAATGCTAGCTAGACTCGTAAGAGAAGAAGGCCTCAAGTGAGCATGTGTACAACTCAGTAAACACACTGCTCAAGCTTCCCCTCCCGAGCTCTAGCAGGCCACCATGCATGCGGACAGTGCACCCCAAGGGAAGATTCAGGGGAGAGGGGATGTGGGATCCCGGAGGTATGCCAATGTGTAAAACCCCAAATCAAAGGTCAAAACTGCACACTTGATCTCTCAAGTCTATGGCTTGGCCCTCTTCCAAGTGTACTTTACTTCCTTTTGTTCCTGCTCTAAAGCTTTGTAATAAATTTTCACTCCTGCCCTAAAACTTGCCTCCGTCTCTGCTGCCTTATGCCCCTCAGTTGAATTCTTTCTTCTGAGGAGGCAAGAATAGAGGTTGCTGCAGACCCATAAGGATTCACCGTTGCTAAGATATTTTGGTGCTGTGTCTCTGATACATTCCACTTCTAACAGAACTGTAATACCCATTTTACAGACAATTAAAGTGAAGTGCATGATATGACCCTCACAGCAAGTGCAGACAGATCTGGGCTTAAAATGCAGGTCTCCTTGGGAATGTCCGTGGAGTCTCCTTTCAAGTACATCCACGGTCTTTCAGGAAGAAGAGGGATCTCTACACAGTCGGGAGGCTGGACTGGGATCCTGTCCTTAAAACTGTTTTGGAAGAGGAGAAAGATATTGTCAGAAAATATCTATTGTCCATTGGCTACACAGATAGCCACATCAATGGCCAAATAAGTATCTATTTAGTTGAATGAAGCCCATTAAAAAACAATAAACACTTTAGTGACTTCATTTATCAACTTAATACTATCTTGTGATGTTTCTTGCTTTATAGCTAATCGAACTTCTCATGCATTGTGCCACTGTATTCGATTCAAACACTTACTTAGTGAGGTCTGCTCTGTGCCAGGCTCTGTTCTAAGAACTGGAGAAACAGTAGCTAAAACCCTGTATCTGCCCTCAAGATACAGTGGTGGCAAGAAATAGGTGGCAAGCACATTACAATATACAGTACAATAAATACAAATAGGGACCAAGGATACTGAGCACACAAAGAAGGAAATGATAAATGATAAACTCTTTGGTCAATAACATTCAGGGAAGGGCTCCTACAGGAAGTAACATCTGGGCTGATATTTAGAGACAAGTTCACCAGATGAGTAAGAAAATATTCCTACTTCTGTTGATGGGAATAACATGGGCAAAGGCCCAGAATAATTGGAATATTTGTCATTGAAGCATTTTTTGTTTTTCTTAGCTGAAAGTAAAAGACTCAAAGGGGCTTAAACAATTTAAAAAATATAAAAACAAAAATGAAAGATTAAACGAAGTGTATCTCACATAATAAGTCCAGAGATGGGGCAGTTTAATGACATCGGAGTGGGCCCAGATTTCTTCTGTCTTTCTGTTCTGCCACCTTCAGTGAATTTTATTCTCAGGCTCCTCTCATGTTCACAATATGGCTGCAATAGATCCAAACATCACAGCCTCACCCAACAATGTCAAAATACCAGAAGGAAGTACATCCCTTTCTTGTGCTTGCTTTTAAGAGTGTAGATATCTTTCAGAAAATCTTCCCTGGGAGCTCCTGGGAGAGCTCCTATAATTCTCATCTGCCAGAATTGCATCCTATGGCTATTCCTTAATTTCAAAAAATTACCGAACATATGAAAAAACTCTCAACATCACTAATCATTAGATAAATGCAAATCAAAACCACAATGAGATACCAACTCAGACCAGTCAGAATGATTATTAAAAAATCAAGAAACAACAGATGCTGGCAAGGCTGTGGAGAAATAGGAACCCTTTTACGCTGTCGGTGGGAATGTAAATTAGTTCAACCATTGTGGAAGACAGTGTGGTGATTTCTCAAGGAACTAGAACCAGAAATACCATTTGACCCAGGAATCCCATTACTGGGTATATACTCAAAGGAATAGAAATCATTCTACGACAAAGACACATGCACACATATGTTTACTGCAGCACTGTTTACAATAGCAAAGACATGGAACTAACCCAAATGTTCATCAATGATAGACTGAATAAAGAAAATGTGGTTCATATACACCATTGAATACTATGCAGCCATAAAAAGGAATGAGATCACGTCCTTTGCAGGGACATGGATGAATCTGGAAGCCATCATCCTCAGCAAACTAACACAGGAACAGGAAACCAAACACCACATGTTCTCACTCATAAGTGGGAGCTGAAAAATGAGAACACACAGACACAGGGAGGGGAACATCACACACCAGGACCAGTCGGGGGTGGGGAGTGAAGGGAGGGAGAGCATTAGGACAAATAGCTAATGCATGCGGGGCTTAAAATCTAGATGACGAGTTGATAGGTGCAGCCAACCACCATGACACATGTATACCTATGTAACAAACCTACACATTCTGCACTTGTATCCCAGAACTTAAAGTAAAACTAAAAAAAAAAAAAAAACAATACTGGCCAGGGAGATAGAACTAGGATTGTTGGTTCTTAGCCCAATCAAGGTTCTCTTCTAGGGAGTGCAGAAGAACCGAACTTACCCTTATATACATGGCCTCCTAACACCTGAGCAAACTGGGGTTCTGTGTAAGGGAGACTGATGGGCAACAGCTATTGCCCTAAAGCCTCGCTTTGGAGAGTGGTCACATGGGCTCCAGCGCCGGTTCCAGCAGCCTCTCATTGTGTGACTTTAGGCAGTCATATCCCCATGTGAGCAGCTCTCTCTGCCTTAATCAGGATCTCTACTACGTGAGGGCTTTGTTCAAGTGAGCCAGGAGGTGCAGAAGCATGGGAGTACGATAAAACTAAGTCATAGCAGGGACGCCATCCCTCAACTTCATAATTTGTCATCATTTTGTAGCTCTTTCATCTGCCCCACATTGCAGAGGGCATTGGGTCCTCTGGTCCTTCTAGTGTTCCACCTCCATACTCCAGAGACACCTGCTTCTTGCAGAGGCAGCTGACGCTCACCAAAGAGCCAAGTGCTCCCAAGCTTTCTCCCATTTCCCTGCAGTCAGCTTGGGGAAATGTGCCTGGGTTCTGACCAATGGGATGTGGCTGAGCCTTAAAGACACCCTGAGCAGCCCTTTCTCTACAGCTCCCTGGGAGTCCACACGTTCTAACCAGCATGGGTGCCAAATGACCCACATCAGCCTGTGATGTGGTGCTTCCACAGGGTGTGAGTGGGACTAAATGCGTTCAATGGTATGAAAGAGTTCTGTAAACTAGAAAGTATTTACGTGTGAGCAAATAACAGAATTAAGGGTAATCATGTTGCTAGTTGCAATAGTGGCGCTGGTAATGGAGGCAGGGGGATAAGTTACTGTGGCACCTGGGTAGTAATTCTAGAAGTTGCAGTTGTGGGGGTGAGAGTAGCCAGGCAGAGTTGGATAATGGTGGTGTTGGTGGTAGTGATACAGTAATGTGATATTGACAGCCGCGATGGTGTTGGCATATATGAAAATAAGCTAAAATCTGCACAGTAATGTTAATAGCGGTAATGATGGTGATGGGAGCAGCTGCACAAAGCCTGTGTGCATTCTCGGCAGGGAGGGCAGAGCCAGCACAGCGATGCTGGGTCCTGCTCAGAGCTGTCCGTGTTTCTCTATCCTTAGCTCTTGGCTATTATTATTATTATTATTATTTTGAGACAGAATCTCGCTGTGTCTCCCAGACTGGAGTGCAGTGGCGCAATCTTGGCTCACTGCAAGCTCCACCTCTCAGGTTCACGCCATTCTGGCTCAGCCTCCTGA
The DNA here is from genome assembly GCF_001698545.2 of Rhinopithecus bieti. Classification (NCBI taxonomy): domain Eukaryota; kingdom Metazoa; phylum Chordata; class Mammalia; order Primates; family Cercopithecidae; genus Rhinopithecus; species Rhinopithecus bieti. The sequence continues at coordinate 1,458,244 of NW_016805181.1, read as the reverse complement.
GTAGCTGGGACTACAGGCGCCTGCCACTACGCCCGGCTAATTTTGCTTTGTATTTTTAGTAGAGATGGGGTTTCACCGTGTTAGCCAGGATGGTCTGGATCTCCTGACCTCGTAATCTGCCCACCTCAGCCTCCCAAAGTGCTGGGATTACAGGCTTGAGCCACCACTCCTGGCTGCTCTTGGCCATTATTTTAAGCCTTTAGTAGGCCTGGCTGCTCTTACTTGTGGAAACCCCGCCCCTTTCAAAAGACATTGCTTGATTTGTTTCACAGTAAGGAAACTGTGGCTCTAAGGATCATCAGGCTTCCCAAATTATGTATATAATTCTAAATAAGTTTAGTTGTGGCTCACTATTGGTATGTTTTGTAGGCTTCCAATTAAATAATAAATAGGATTTTGGAAAACCAAATACTACATGTTCTCACTTATAAGTGAGAGCTAAGCTGTGGGTACACAAAGGCATACAGAGTGGTATAATGGATATTGGAGACTCAGACTGGGGGGGCGGGGGAGTTGGGTGAGAGATAAAACATCAACTATTGGGCACAATGTGCACTATTCAGGCGACAGGTACACTAAAGGCCCAGATTTCGCCACTATACAATTCATCCATGTAACCGAAAGTCACTTATACCCCTAAAGCTATTGAATTTGTTTTTAGTTTGCTATTTGCTTTATGTATTTTGCAGCAAATTTTTCAAGCCTCAAACATTTTGTAGGCTCCCAAAAGTGTATAGACCCTTACAGTGCCTAATAGTGGCCAGTGGTCAAAGGATCTCCAGCTTTAGGGGCTGTCCAAGGAGGGAAGGAAGGGATTCTTCCTCCTTCCACCACATGCTTGATTCGTCCTTATGGGAGGGTCCCCAGCCCATGTGGTGAAGGCCACCTATGGGCCCCTCTCCAGTAACAAAGGCCTAGAGATGCGACACACACACACATCTGCAGACCCAGAGGTTGGAAGACCAGGCCAGGCTGCCATCCCCTGTGGCTGGTGCACCAGGGCCTCCTGGGACATGAGGGCACCAGGGCCCAGCCCTAAGGACTCAGGCTACCAAAGGTTTCCACAGCTTCGTGAGCCTTAGTGTTTTCCTTGAAAAGCATTAACAATTACTGTCTTAAAACAAAGCAACAGACAGAGGGACCAACAGGTGGCTATAAGTGGTCTTGCTCTTGGGCCTGAGCAGATGTTTCTGACAATTCCCTATTGAGCCTGGGGGCCGGATCCCAGATGGAATCCTAAAGGTTTGGAGTGGCTTAGGAGCAGCAGTTTAAAGGCACCAGAGAATTCAGGTGAGGGTCTGGGAACAGAAAAGCCACCTTGAGCCTCAAGAAGGTGCCAGATCTTCTTGAAGGATCCTTGAAGGTTGCAGTCTCTGGAGACCCAAGGGGCTTTCTCATGCAAGGGGCAATGGACAGGGAAGCTGAAACACGTCTAAATGGCCGGCAAAGTTTCTCACTTCTGGCTTGGAGAGAGCAGAAGTAAAAATTGCCGACAGCTCCTGTCTCCTGCAGAGCAAAATTCCAACTCCTACCCATGGCACACAGGGCTATCTGTGATAGGATCACTCGTCCTTGTAACACTTCTAAAATTCAGCTTTCCTAAGGGTCAAGGGCCACCTACTCACCTTTCTGCCCCACCTCTATCTCTCAGCCACATTGACCTGTCCGTGTCCAGCCCTGCGTTTGTGCCTGCCCGTTCCTCAAGCTCACCTCTTCTTTGAAACCAACCATGACCTTCCCAGGCAGCACTGGTCAGGCCTTCAGCTGGGCCCCACTATTGGGCGCATCCTTACATAACTGCATACATTTTGCTGACCTGCAGTGTTTTGTTTACATGACTGTCTCTGCACAAGCGTGTGAGTTCCTCCAGACACGAGTGTTTTATTCATTTGACTGTCCTCAGCACCATGCCCAGTCCTTGCCCTATGACGCGTCCTCAGTAAATAGGTGAGAAATGAATGAAGAGCAACTGTACTGATTAATACATGAAGATGTAACCGAATCATTGAAAGAATGAGAGCAGGGGCATTCACTTTCAATAAGAGATGCTGTCTGGTGCTGCTAAGTGCCCTAAGCACTGTCTGTGTGAAAGGAGTCCTCTGGCCCTGTTAGGGTTTCCTTAAGGGAGGGGCTCTCCCTCGCTGGGGAGGGGCCCCTGGGGGCTGCAGAGTGGCTTTGCAGCTGCCACTAACCCTAACCATGTGCGCATGCTGGGCGGCCGGCGGGCCACTTCATTACTTTGCGCTTAAGGAAATGCCTCCCAGCTCTGCACTTGCCTTTTTAAATTTCACAACCACTAAATTCACTCCCAGCGTTGCTTTATAGCAAATGAAAGTAGTGTGGGGGATCCACAACAGACATCTCTCCACACAGCCAGCCCGGGAGCGGCCTGAGACTGGGGTGGGGGGCAGGGACACACAGCTGTCCGAGGACGCCTCTCCAGGGAGACCCTGGCCCCTCAGCAGAATCTACCAAGCTGGGGTTAGGGAAAGCTTCTCTTCCATAATTAAAGTCTGAGTCTTATTTTTGTTTAATCTTTTTTCTTTTTTTCTTGCAGTAGTTTTAGGTTCACAGCAAAACTGAGCAGAAAGTAAAGCGAATTCCCATATACACCCCATTCCCACATATTCATACTCATAGCCACCCTGCTATCAATATCCCGCACGAGAGTATGACTGTAAAATCAATGAACGTATATTAACACCCCATCACCCGACGTCCATAGTTTATATTAGGGTTCACTGTTGGTGATGTACATCCTGTGGATTTGGACAAATGTAGAAGACCATGGAGCCACCGTTATAGGATCACACAGAATAGTTTTGTTGCCTTAAGAATCCTCTGTGCTCTGCCTATTTATCCTCCTTCCCTCAACTCCTAGCAGCCACTGACCTTGATACTGTCTCCATCGTTTTGTCTTTTCCAGATGGTCATATAGTTGGAATCATAGAATAAGCAGGCTTTTCAGATTTGCATCTTTCACTTAGTGCTGGGAATTTAAGGTTCCTCCATGTCTTCTTGTAAGCCTGAGTTTTGTTTTGGTTTTTTTTTGTTTGTTTTTTTTTAGACGGAGTCTCGCTCTGTCTCCAGGCTGGAGTGCAGTGGCAACCTCTGCCTCCCAGGTTAAGCCTGAGTCCTTGAATAGGAGCTGCAGACTTAGGAGCACTTGTTTAGGGATGAGATCAATGTTACTCTAGATTCTAACTTTGCCATTTGTGATCTTGGACCATTGACTCACTCTCTCCAGTCCCAGTACTGCACACTACCTTCTCCTCCTCTTCGAGGTTTTGTCAGGCTTTCTCTTCTATTTTGTTTTATTGAGCTCAGCGCCAAGCCAGGGCCCAACCATGGTTTCCATGCAGTGAAAGACCAGAAAGCCATGGAACAATTGATGGATAAGTGGGACATCAGAAACTCAAAAGTCCCCTGCCCCTTTTTTTGAGACAGGATCCTGCTATGTTGCCCAGGCTGATCTCAAAATCCTGGGCTCAAGCAATTCTCTTATCTCAGCTTCCCAAGTAGCTGCAATTACAGGCTGGAGCTATCACTTATCAAAACGCCATTTTAACTGAAAACTGTGAGGCACTTTTCCTAAGTGAGTGCCACTGTAGAGTAAGAAGGCCCTAGAAGCTGCAGAGGTGGGTTTCAGCTCCAACTCGACCTTCTGGGCTACCGGGGATGCGTCTCAGGCCTCTCTTTGCCCTCTGTCAACACCATGGAGACGTCAGTGACCTCAAAGGCAGGGTGTGAAAATGAAACGATGTAGGCAAGAAGCAGGCCCTGGGAACTATAAACTCTGGGCTCCAGGAAGCAGTATTTTAGAGGACAGAAGGGTCATCCCCAAAATTCAGGCCAGTTGGCTGTCCCTGTCTTCTGCAAAGCACAGATAGAGGTCAGATGGGGACATGGCTGCCCTAGAATCTACCTTTATATGACTTGGTGGCCTTCAATGTAGCTAAATATCACAGCTGCCAGACACTTTCCAATGGCATGACATTGTGTTATTGTCTAATCCTCCCGATAAGCCACAGAGAAGGTACGACGATCCCTCAGAGGCCAGTCCTGCCATCAAGCTGGCCCAGCTAGCAGGGAGCAGTGCTGGTGTTCGAGTCATGCACTTTAGGCAACCCCAACACCCTTGCTTTCACCAAGTCAACCATGGGCTTCTCTTCCTTTCCATCAAAGACCTAGAAGAGCTCACATGGGAACATGCCTGTGTGTAAACCAACTAAGAATCCTGGAGATCACTTGCCCAGGGCACTCTTGGGGGCTTGAATAAATGACTTTCCTAAGAAATGCCATCAGTTCAACGTGCCCAGCTCTGCAAGGTGGCAGAGGGGAGTGAGCCCTCAGCATCAGCAGGGCCTGGGTGCCAATGAAGAGCAGTCCTTGTGGGCCTAGGGAGTGCCCTAAATGGGAATGCCAGTTTGCAGCGATTATTTTCATCATCATGATCTGGGCCTCTCAAACTCCACCCACCCTCGCATTACCCACCTCTGGAAGGTCTGCTTGCCCACAGTGCTGCCAGAGCCCTGGCCTGGCAGTTCCATGTGCCTTGGGGCTTCCTTCGGAGCACCACAGGTATTTACCCCTTAGCCTTGTACCGAGGGATGCAAACTGGTAAGGGTGCAACTTTACAACATTTCTCCTACTTTCTGCCCAACATGGCCTGTGGATTATTGTTCAGGCTGGGCTCCATCTAGGAGCTCTTTTCCCCTATTCTCTCACGTCGCAAAGTTCACTGAGCTTCCCCCATGCACACTAAGGATGCAGATGTGAGTCACACATGATTCCTACCTCAGAGAAGGCCAGCAGCTTATCCTGCACAGGCACTGGGCTGTGAAGACAATCTAGTGAATGAAACCAACTGTCTCGTTGGCCACCCTCCCAAGCCTGCCGCCCTCCCAAGCCTGCTGCCTTCCCAAGTCTGCTGCCTCTCTAGGACAAAGCCAGATACAGCTCTGGAGTGATGGGAGAAGGAAGCCAGAGCCAGGGCAGGCTGGAGCAATCTAGGAAACTGAGACTGAGGGAGGTTTCACAATCTGCCCAAGGTCACTCACCAAGCAAATAGCATACTCAGAGCGAGGACCACCAGGAGGGTGAGGAAGGGAACGGGGAAAGACCCCCCTGGCAATGGCTGATGTCTCAATTACTACTTCTTGGGGGGTCATCAGTAGGGCCCCTCGAATGCCGCCCACACTGGAAGTCCTGCTTACCTAGTGTCATAAGACGGAGAGTCCCACATTCCAAACTTTAGCCTGAAGCTGCTGCTCAACACAGAGATGGGATCCAGATTATAAACAGTACCATGCGTAGACTCAGGCAAGCAGACCCTGCCCTCCCTGGAGATCTGGAGTGCCCGCCAGGTCTCCCTGCAGCAGCGCCAGTCCCTACAGGGAGCATCCCCTGTCCTAAAGAAGAAAGTGCATATTTGGCCCCAAAGGAACTGACAATTCAAGAAAGGATTGGCCTTGAGAGAGGAGCGGAAGGCTAGGAAATGTAAGCATGACTACCTGTGCCCTCCTCCACCGAAGCTTTGAGGGAAACTTCAGAGCATGGGAGGCAGAAAGGGTTTGAGGAATGCCTGCCCCCGAGCAAGGAGCCCCACCCCGGGCTGGCTCCCTGACTTCCTCAAGTGATCTCACTGCTCAAGCCCCGGTTTGGCCATCTCCAGAATGGCGATGGCACCTCCCACCTGGTATTGTTGAGAGGGTAAGGGAGCAAGGCTGGCCCCAAGGAGGTGCTCTGCCAGCCTCTGTGCCCTGCTCTTTGTAAGCTCCATACTCTGGGGGTCTGCAATTGTGGACTGCGAGAATCAGAGGGGCAAGTGACTCAGTGACACAGAGCCGTAATCTGGTGAGTTAGCTCTCTCTGTTCTATTAGAAGGTGTGCTCTGAGAGGGCAGAGAGCTGGGAGGGCTTGTTCCCACTGTCTGTGATGCCGAGAAGAGGACCCGGGGCTGGGTTACAGCAGATTAGTCTCTGCGGAAGAACAGATGGCATCTCAACACCTGGCACAGGAACCCAAGCTCTGGCTTATCAAGGCTTCCCAGGTCCCCAAAAGCAAAGATCCTCATTATGAGAGGTGTATTTTTTTTCCAAAGACCAAAAATAGTTCAACATTTTTGAGCCATTTCTGAATACAGAATTGCTCAAAGTACAGAACAACAAATGAGACATGAAGAATAAAGAGACAAAAGAGACAAAGCCAGATGATACTGGGCTTCCTAGGTACCAGTTTCTGGTGCTTATGCTGGCACCCCAAGGGTGCATCCCAGCACGAAGACAGATGCCCTCGTGCATTTGCAGCCAGGAGCTCCATTCATCACACTCATTCCCTTCTTGGTTCATTGTGATTTTAGCCAAAAGCACCTGTTGAGGATCCATTTTTTTCTTCTCAAAAGAAGAATCAGAACTGGAGTGTGAGAGAAGTCAGACATGCTCATTTTTAAAAAAGCCTCAATAATTGCAAAGTGGTTCAATTAAAGTAACAAAAAGGAGATTGCAATTGATTTCTAGAAAGTCAGAGTTTATTGTTAACATTCTGCTTTGAATTTGAGATTGAAAATCTTCAAGAGGAAAACTATAATGAATATAGCCTTTAAAGGATTTCTTCATTTTAAAGAAATAGCTCAGTCTCCTTTTCTCAGATCCTAAGATACTCAGCTGAGTATTTGAAAACTTTTTTTTTAAGACCCAGCCTCATATTCCTGAGAATCTCACAGACTTACAAAGATAGAAAAGCCTCAAAAGCCTCAAAGCCTCAAAACCCCAGTCAATTCTATATTCCTCCTTGGAGTGAAGAAAACAGGGGCTTTGAACTTGGACAGACAGGGTTCACACCCCAGCTTGACCAGCTGATGGGGGAGCAGCTGCAGGCAGGTCACTTCAATGCTCTGAAACTCAGTAAACACTTCTGAGTAAAATGCTGATGACAATTCCTGCCTGTGGAGTGAGGAAAATGTTAACCAACACAATATATGCAAACCCTCAGATTAGTGTCTGGGTGTTTCTCTTGGAGAGGGTCATGAGACAATCAATGGTGGCTACACAGAGATGTTCCCAGTAAGCTCAGGCCTAGGTCTTGTGAAATGTGCAAGAAAGGATACTCACCTATGCTAGGCTTGGTGCTGTCTTCCATTCAGCAAGAGTGCGCTCTTGTGGACACGCCCACCCCTACTCCTGGGCCCATGGCCCGTCTGACCCAGGTGTACACGTACATGCTTCTCCTAAAGTCAGCCCAGGTTCTAAGTCCATCATGCAGGACACTTGCTGTCCCTCCCTACTCTTTGCTTGTTCCTTCATTTACTGCCACTTAGTCTAAGCTCTCAGTTTCAAGAATCCAACATTAAAGCCCACCTTCCCCATCCCATCCCCTCTCCACCTCATCCAGCCCATTCTGCTTTTAAGGATCTTTATCTCCCAGTTTCCCTTGTTGCCTCAGGGAGGAGCCCCCAGCCCTAACCCAGCCCCTCAAAACTGAGCTCTCAGTCTTATTGCTCTGCCAAGGCCTTCACCTAGTGAGGACATGGATTGAATTTCTGTCTAGGAGGGACAAGGGATGGCAATTCAGTGACAGTGAAGAAGCGGGTGTCACTAAAAGACTCGTCTGGAAGCACCATCTACATACCTGTGGTAGGTTTACTTCTGGGACTGGGAAGAAAGATGGAGAGATTATGAGGAGGCTGGATGCCTTCCACCATCACTGACCCATGTCTGCCCTGATATCTGGAACCCGTATTCACAGCTTCCCTTCCAGATCGGCAGACTTACTCATCCACTGCTCCTGGATCAAGAATGGCAGGAAAGAAAAAAACTAACATGTCTCAGGCCCTAAGGAAAGAACTAAGTGGTCTGCATTCCCTTCTGGGCTCCTTCACATCTGGGTGTCTAAAGACTTTGCATGGTGCCAGCCCAGCTGAGCATTTCCCAGTATGTCCTTCCCAGATGCTGCGTCAGCTCACACATGTCACCACGAATCTGCATTTCCACCTTGTTGCTGGGGTAGTAGGTGGGCCCACAGCAGCACCTGCTCCATGCGTGTCCTTCAGCCTCTTCAGGTGCAGGTGCAGCTGTGTGGTGAAGACACCTAGCCACCTGCAGGCCACCTGCATCACCGAGGTTGGCGGTGATGAGGGCCCAAGGCCACCTTCGCTGAATTCCTTGTGGGTTCTGGTTTGGCTTTCCCCTGCCCTACTTCATCCCCATCCCTCCTGGCCCTGCTAAGCTCAAGCCCAGTCACTTATACAGCCTTGTTCTAAATCACTCACTGTAGCCCTGTTATTTTAAGGAATCCCGAAGTAATAGAGTTAGGAGAGTGCAATGGTTGAGAAGGTAACTTCTGGAACCACACATTCTGAGTGCAAATCCTGACCATGCTGGGTCACTTGTAGCTGTCGACCTTTGCTCTTACAACTACCTGTCTCAGTTTGTTCATCTATAAAATGGGAATAATATAACAGTGACACCTCACAGGTGGTCATGAGGCATAAATGAGTTGATCTCTGAAAGGCGTTTGGAATAGTATTAACCGCCTCCAAGAGCATCATTATTACTATCATCTCAGTTTGTCTTTAAAAACTTAGTGAGATGGGTGTATTGTTGGATTCATAGATCAGTGGAGTGAGACCCAGAAAGGCTAAGTAACTTAACCAGGGCCACATGGCTGGCAAGTGACAGAGCCAAATTCCATCCCAGGCCAGTTTGCTTCCAAACAACACCAGGCAAGTGAAGATTCCCACTTCCATTTCTTATCTCTAATCCTTTTGGGAAGTCGTCTCTTTGGAAAGCTTTCAAGCTGCTTGTTTCATAACGACATTTAATCATTTTAACCAAGAACAAAAATATTCATCAACTTAGGCCTTTTTAGATAGATTCAAAGATCTCGAGGAAGAGATTATTTCCCCCTTGATACTGAATCCTTTTCTGAACACAGTTTGATTTCACTCATGGCTAATTTGGAATTTCAATTACTTGACAAGTATTTATTCCTCTCTCGTCTCTCTCCAATGTTGTGCTAAATGCTATGGGAAAAACAGGCACCTGTGGTGGTACGGGAACTCCACTGGACCTGAGTTTGAAAAGTCCATGCGTACCTATTCACTCTGCAGTTGCTTCTCTGTAAAAGAGAGGTAAAGAGACCCACTTCTGTAGTAGTGATTGGAGTGGACTGAATGGTGGCTCCAAAAAGGTATGTTCACATCCTCATACCCAGACTCTGTCAATGTGAACTTATTCCATAAAAGGGTCTTTGCAGACGTAATTAAGATCTTCAGATGAGGGTATCACTTGAATTAGCTGAGTGGACCCTAAATCTGATGGCAAGTGTCCTTATAAGAGACAGAAGAGGAGGAGACACAGACATAAGAGGAAGAGCAGATCATGTGAAAACAAGGAATGCCTGAAACCACCAGAAACTGGGAAAGAAAAGGGAGGGTTCTTCCCTGGACCTTGCTGACAACTTGATTTTGGACTTCCGGTGTTTAGGACTATGAAAGAATAAGTTTCCATTGCTTAAAACCACCAAGTTTGTGGTATTTTGTTATGGCAGCCCTGGGAAGCTAACAGAGTTAACTATTACTGTGTAACAAATCAACACAAATTTAGCAGCTTAAAATGATGTCCATTTATTATCTTCAGTTTTAGAGGTCGGAAGTCTAGACAGAGCATGGCTGGGTTTTCTTCCCTGGGTCTCACAAGGCTGAAACCAGGTGCCAGCTGGCTGCGCGCTCATCTGTAGCTTGGGGTCGCTTCTAAGCTCCGGTGGTTGTGACACCATTCAGTTCCTTGTGACTGTTGGGCTGAGATCCCTCTTTCCTGGCTGGTTATTGTCCAAGGGTCACTCTCAGCTCCCAGAGGCCACTTGCATTCCCTGCCTCCTGGGCGCCTCCATCTGTAAGGCAGCAGCGGCAAATCTCCCTCAGGCCAAGTCCCTCTCACACTTCAGATTCAGGCTTACTCTATCTCTGACCTCTAGACCCAGATTTAAAGAGCTCCCGTGATTAGGTCAGTCCTCTCCAGATAATTTCTTTTTCTTAAAGTCAATGATTTTTTGTTTTTTGTTGTTGTTGTTTTTGTTTTGTTTGTTTGTTTGTTTGAGATGGAGTCTCGCTCTGTCTCTCAGGCTATAGTGCAGTGCCACAATCTTGGCTCGCTGCAAACTCCACCTCCAGGTTCAAGCGATTCTCCTGCCTCAGCCTCTTGCATAGCTGGAACTACAGGTGTGCACCACATCTGCCTAACTTTTGTGTTTTTAGTAGAGACAGGGTTTCACCATGTTGGCCAGGCTGGTATCGAACTCCTGACCTCAGGTGATGCGTCCGCCTCGGCCTCCCAAAGTGCTGGGATTACAGGCATGAGCTACCATTCCCGGCCAAAGTCAATGTTAAATGTGGTAATGGCTGTGAAATTCTCTTGCAAATAACAATGCTGAACAAATGTGAAAGATTATTACTTTTGAAAAGTTCACACTTATTTTAAATAAGGAAAAAAAAAAGTAATAGGGCGTGGGTTCTATTCTCCAGAAGAGACGTGAACCCCTAGATGGAAGGAAAGCCAGGGATAGTGTCTGAAAGAGACCATGAAGGTGAACTAGAATTATAATCACAGTCAATGCCACGTACTGGTCTGAATGTATCAACTGAATTAAACTTCATGATAACCCAAGAAGGTGCTCTCTTAGTCCATTCAGGCTGCTATAACAAAATACCATAGCCTGGGTAATTTATAAACAACAGAAATGTATTGCTTACAGGTCTAGAGGCTGAGAAGTCAAAGATCAAGACATCAACAGACTGGCTGTATTGTGAGGGCCCATGCCTCATAGATGGAACCTTCTGTGTTTCCCCATTTAGCAGAAGAAGCACAAAAAGCTCCCTTAGGTCTCTCATATAAGGGCGTTAATCACATTTGTGAGGGCAGAGCCCTGTTAACCTAATCACCTTTCAAAGGCCCTAAATACCATCATCTCAGGGGTTAGGTTTCAATGCATGAATTATAGAGGGGCACAAACATTCAGACCGTGACAGCTGCTACGATTATAAACTCCATTTTTGCAAATGAGAAAGCTGAATTCAGGAAACTAAAGTAAATTGCTGGAAGCAATACACACCTAACAGGCAGTAAAGGTAGGAGCTGTCTCCACTTGTCTAGCTCCTGAGTGGTCTTAAGCACAATGCTGCACCTGCCTCTTACAGAGGGAAGAATGAATCATGGATCAAGCTGGAAGTGATGTGGTGAGACATGACTGGCAAGCAGAGCAGGAGCTGAGTGGCAGAGGGAGTTAGAAGACAAGCGATGAGTGGAAGCGGGCAAAAGGTGGGGAGCGTTCCAGTTAAAGGGTCCAACCTCACACAGGGAGAAAGGCCTGAAGGTAACATAATGTATTTGTAGGGTTTAAAGGAAGCTAATTCAGCCTGTCCAGAATGAATTTTTTATTTAACTACTGCCTATTGCCAATCAGCTCTGTGGCCAGAAACCTATACTGGGTTGAGTCAGCTTTGTTTCTGGGTCACAAAAACATTTGGGAATTGTGAACATAGATTATGTTGGGAATTGATAGTTACAGCCCTGAGTTGCTTTTTGTTTTTTTTTGTTTGTTTGTTTTGTTTTGTTTTGTTTTGAGACAGGGTCTAATTCTGTTGCCCAGTAGCACTATCAGGGTTCACTGAAGCCTCAGCCTCCCAGACTCAAGCAATCCTCCTGCCTCAAGCCCCCAAGTAGCTGGGACTACAAGCACATACCACCATGCCCAGCTACATTTTTGCATTTTTTTGTACGGACGAGGTTTTTTCGTGTTGCCCATGCTGGTCTCAAATCCCTAGACTCAAACCATCCGCTCACCTTGGCCTCCCAGAGGGCTGACACTACAGGTGTGAGCCACTGTGCCTGGCCCCAAGTGGCTTTAACCAGCAATCTAAACCTCTAAGAGCAAGAATTTTGTGGCAGATTGTATTTTTCCAAGTTAATCCCAATACATTCCATCCCACACGTTCTTCTTCAAATGTGACATTGGACCTACGTTTCTACTGCTGAGTCTCACTCTGTGACTACTTGACCAGTAGAAACCGGTAGCTTCCAGTTGTAGTCTCATGGGATGCTTGTTCTTTAAACTCAGCCTCCATGCAGTGAGGAAGCCCAGTCTGCCCCATGGACAGGCCTATGTAGAGAGGAAGGAACCATCAGCACTAAAATATTAGCATGTATATAAGCCCTCTCCGGGATGCTCCAGCCCCAGTTGAGCCACCCCAGTTTAAGTTATACATCAAAAAAAACATGAGCTGACCCTGCTGAAACCTGTCCAAAATACAGACAGATGAGTAAAATTACCAATCGTTGTTGTTTTAAGCTGCCAAGTTTTGGGTTGGATTGTTATGCAGCCACGTAACTGTTATGCAACAACAGATATATGTACCTGAAGTCAGGTGCTATCATAATACAGTCCTGCGATGTATGACATTGGCTTTGGGACCACACAGCCTAAAAGCCACAAAGAAAATGGTGAAAATGTTAGTGAAAACCTTAAGGGCCTTGAGAAGGTTGTCAATGAGGGCATTCAGGAAAATCTTGGAAATATTATAGAAATCTTAAAGCCAAGGGGATTCTTGCCATGTAGTGGCAGAAAGTTTAGCAACACTGTACCCTGCAGTAACATGGAAAATAGGAAGGTATCTAATAATCTTGATGATCTAGCTAAGATTTCCAGGCAGATATCGAAAGTGCCACCTGACTTCTTCTTACTACTTGTGATAAAATGTGAGAGGAAAGAGATGAGCTCAAGAATCCAGAACAGCTGGGCTCAAAAATTAAATGTTCTAGCCTGGGCAACATAGCAAGACCCCAACTCCAAACAAAGTGAAAAAATAGCTAGGCATAGCAGCTGACACCTTTAATCCCAGCTACTTGGGAGGCTGAGGCAGGAGGATCATTTGAGCCCAGGAGTTCAAGGCTGCAATAAGCTATGGTCATGTGACTGTATTCCAGTGTGGGTAACAGAGCAAGACCTTATCTCTTAATAAAAAAAATTAAAAGTAAAGTCAATTATTTTCATTTCCAAGTCTTTCCAGTTATAAACAATTCTCAAAGTAAGAAAGGAACTCTGGCCAAATATAAATCCAGTATGAGTACCTCTTAGAATCTCTCAGATAGACAAATTTCCTCTAAAAATCTTTTTTTTTTTTTTTTTTTTGAGGCAGAGTCTCGCTCTGTCACCCAGGTTGGAGTGCAGTAGAGTGATCTCGGCTCACTGCAAGCTCCGCCTCATGGGTTCACACCATTCTCCTGCCTCAGCCTCCTGAGTAACTGGGACAACAGATGCCTGCCACTGGAACTACAGGCGCCCGCCACCACGCCTGGCTAAGTTTTTGTATTTTTAGTAGAGACGGGGTTTCACTGTGTTAGCCAGGATGGTCTGGATCTCCTGACCTCCTGATCCGCCTGCCTCGGCCTCCCAAGGTCCTCTAAGAATCTTAAGGGCATGTTTCAGCCAAGCAGATCTAGCTGATGCCCTATGGCACAAAGATGAACTGTCCCCACTGAGCACCATCCAAATGATCAACTTATGAGCAAAATTATGATTGTGTTGTTTTAAGCCACTAAGTTTTGGGGTCATTGGTTATACAACAATTGATAACTGGACCAGATGGAAACTACAGGGTTCTCTGTTCTCTGTCCAATACCCACCTATACAATGGCCTCTCTGATGTGAAGCTGGAGCTTAGCATTCTGTCTCCTGACCCACAGAATCTTACCTGGTGGACAAGTTCTGGTTGGCATTGGAGACAGGGAAGTCTCCATTCATTTGGGGGCTTTTCTGAATCCCAGAGGAACCTATACTTTCGATAGAGAGGCATCATGAGGACTGGCCTCCCAGGCTTCAGGAGAGGCACCATGGAGCAGGGAGAGGTATAATGTGAGCTGGGCTGGGACTCAGGGAGGGAAATGACCTGACCCTGAAGAAGCAGATGGGTGTTCTCTTCCAGGATCCCTTCTTAGAGCAGATTCCAATGGGGCATCGGGGTGATGTTCAGAGAAGTACTCAGAATCCTTCTCCTTCCTGCTGGATCAGGGAGCAGGCTGACTTCTGCGTGAGGTCTGAGGAGCAGCTCCTGTGGGAGCCCTCACCCTCCTTCCCCTCACCCAATATTACTGATCAGTCATTGGCCAAGGACTCCGCCATGAAAGGCACAGGGGGCAGGTATTAATCAAAGAGCCATTATTTGGTAGCCATAATCTGAATTGAGAAGCCAGAACCTTTTTAAAACTTGCATCCTCTGTCCTCCTGAAAATTATTAATAAAAAAAGGTGATGTAGCAAAAATAACTAAGGTATTAAATCAACACAAAACTCCTCTTTTCTTTTACCCAAGAGACTTTAGTCACATCTATAATGTTCTTCTTTTTAAAATATAAAGCCAGTGTAGCAAAATACTCAGATTTGATAGTTAGTGGTCAGATATTTGTTTATGTTATTCTCTGTTCTTATGTATAAGTGTCTTCTTCCCTTTTCTTTTGCTAATACATTTTACTTTAATTAAACCCTAAGGAATCAGATCTAACATGTCATATTCAAATAATTTAATTCAGAGATCACAGTGTAGATAATAAAGGTAGTTTCTTGTTTTGGGTTACATTGACAAGTAATCTCAAGAAACCAGATTATAAATATAAATATAAATGTATATTTATTTTGTGCCCCCCCACCCCATCCTAAAATGCTATTTTCTTTTTTACATTTTCATCTGCTCCTAGATCGTACAGAGACAAGATTTTTCCTAAATTCAATCACAGCATATGTTCCAATTTGAATTCTACTGTTTGCACTTACCTGTCATTAACATTTTTGGTCTGAAGATTATGGTCTGAAAAGTCCTCATAATTATTATTTTTCATGGCTACAGTACGCTATAACTTACTGAATGTTTCTCCAATTACAGCCCACATCAATCATTTCCACCTTTTTGCTCTTGTGGAAACACTTTCAGAAACATCTTTATGAATACATTTTTTTATTCCTTTTGAAACATGTATCTTTATGTAGCATATGAAGTGTATCTAATCACTCTATTCTCCCATTAATATTACACTAATTTATAAAGTACATGTTTTACGTCACTCCACCCATACTTAATATTTTCACTTGCTTATGGTTTATGTACGGGTTTCTTCTATCTTTGGTAGATCTATTTGGACAGTGCGGTTACAACAGACATTTCAGAGGTCAATTAACCGTAAGTGAATGAAGGGATTTCATAATTCGTATGCTAACACTAAGAGAAATTTAACATTTTGCCTCTTCTGCCATTTTGGATTTTTTAGTCTCCAAAACGAAATGTTATTGCAGCCCATCTTTGTGTGATGGTGCCATTGGCCATTTCTTTCTGCTTCTTGTTGGGCCATGGAGTGCTGGGTCTGGAGAACAAAAGTGAGGGTGAAGAGGGGTAGGAAAGACTGCAAGCTGAGAAGGGGGAACCACAGGGTCAGACCCTCACACCAGGTCAGTCACCCTCATGGAAGGGGTACAATGTAGCTTAGAGAGAATCTGCAGCAACTATTTTGTTTTGTTACTGTTCCTTTAGGTAGACTAAAACTTAACGGAGGGTAAGAACAACCCCTTTCGCAGGCGGAAATTGTATACATCATGTCCTTTTTCCTGGTACTGAAGGAAGTCTAGGTCTATTATTCTTTTTGCAAGAACTATCAAAGAATTACAAATGCATTTTGAATAATTTGACTATTTCTATGTATTGGACTGCTATTGGAATAGGCCTTGTTTTTTGAAAAGTAATTAGAAAAACTCCTATCTGCTCTAAATTTCTGTGACTGGAGGTTTCCAAGAGGGAAAGGATACAGAATTCTTATGACTTCAGGATTAGGCAAAAACTCTAGAGATCTGCCCCAACTGCCCTGCCCAGGGATGAAGTCTGTGCTGATGGGTAGGGCACGGGTCAGAGGGGCAGTTGGAGCAGGATATGGGATACGTCTGGGGGCCCAGAGTCCTGGCCTATGAGCTTGGGGTCCAGGCTCAAGTACCCACTCAGGCTCTAGCTTGCTTGTGATTTGGAGTGTTTTAGTCCGTTTATATCTCTATAAAGAAACACCCGAGGCTGGGTAATTTGTAAAGAAAAGAGATTTATTTGGCTCATGGTGCTACAAGCTGTACAAGAAGCTTGGCATCTGTTTCTGATGAAGGCCTCAAGAAGCTTCGACTCATGGCAGAAGGTAGAGGGGAACAGGCATCCCATGGCAAGAGAGGGAGGAAAAGAGTGAGAGAGGAGGAGGTGCCAGACTGTCTTTACAGCAATCAGTTCTCAGGGAAATGAACTGAGTGAGAACTCACTCATTACCACGATGAAGGCACCACGTCATTCACAAGGGATAGTGAGAACTCACTCATTACCATGATGAAGGTACCACGCCATTCACAAGGGATCCACCCTCAAGACCCAAATACCTCCCACCAGGCCCCACTGCGAAAACTGGGAATCAAATGTCAGCGTGAGATTGGGAGAGGTCAAAAATCCAAACTTACCAGTGGGTAGATCACCTCCCTGCCCTGGGCTCTAGTTTCTCCAAGAGCCAAATGCTGTAAATGTGCCCTGCCTTCTTCCCAGGCTATTCATAGGCTCCAGGTGACATAAAAAGTGTTTTGTTAACCACAAAGTGATGCATATATGTAAGGGGTATTGATGATGATATTATTATTTGTACAGAAAACTGAAATACTAATGTCTTTCATCAGATAGAATGGAAATGATGGAATGAATAAAATAGTATTTTGACAAGCCATACCCTATTGACAAGACATCTTTAGAGTAAGGTCTTGAGCTATATAGACTCCTAAACACATACCAGTTTAGTGATGCACTAACTCCAAGAGCCTATGAACAGCTCTGGAAACCATTAGCAGAGCTACAATTGTGTTTCAAGTCACAATTGTTCTTTACTGTAGTGTCCCTTTTAAGGAAATCGTAATCAAATTGATATTTTTATACCAGTATGTAATAAGACTAATACGGTGTCTCTGTTTTTGCCCCTTTCTCCTCATCCTCTGCCATCACCATTGTCTGAATTTCAGAGACTGTGCATCACTGTGGCCAGGAGAATAAGATGAAAATGGGAGGAAATGGTCCAAGTTGAACCCAGGGCCAGAGGAGGCCACTAAGGACCCTGAGAGGCCACTACAGCCTGAGTTTGGAGTATGTTAAATCAGTTCAACAAACACTTATTGCAATATCCCAGGAGATATTGAAGTATAATCTGAGAGCAACTCTTCCAAGAGATCACGATCTAGTGGAAAACATAAGAAAGCAAATTCTTACACTACAATATTCTACTTACAAAGTGTCCTGGGCAAGCTGCAAGTGATTCTTATTGCACAGAGGCAATATGGAGGGCTATTGGAAACCCACCAGGAGAAGGTAACAGGTGAGCTGAACTTTAAGCAATGAGGCAGCATTTGCCCATGAAATAAAGGATAGTAGAAGGTATTCCAGGCAGAGGAAACAGTATGAGTAAAGCCCTGGATGCCTGGACATGCATGAAATGCTTAGATGAAAGCATTTGGGAGTGAGGGGTAAGTCAGGAGTGGTTAGGTTATGCTGCAGTAACAAACATCCCCCATCTCAGTTGCTTATAACATCAAGAACTAGACAAGATGCATGCCCATCATGGTCAGCAGTGACTCCCATGTTGTCTTTGCTCCAGGACCCTGTCTGATGAAACAGCTGCTATCTACTCTGTCCATCCAATATGGTAGCTACACCACATGAGGCTACTGAAATATTTAATGGATACATATGGCCAGTGGCTACCATGTTTGACAAGAGGAATATTATAGAACATTTCCAGCATTGCAGAAAGCTCTACTGGCCAGACTGGCTTTTTAAAATAAAACGTTATTGGAACATAGCCACGCTGTTCCATTTGCATATTATCTAGGATTACTTTCACACGACAGCAGCAGAGCTGAGAAGCTACAATGGAGATCATTTGGCCCACAAAGCTGAACATATTCGCAGGAAAAGTTTGTTGACACCTGGTCTAGACCATGGTCCCAGTTGTCATGGCAGAGGGAAGACGAGCTCCAGCTTACACATTACCTCTGCTCACAATTCATTGGCCAAAACTAGTTTTTGGCCCCCAGCCAACCATCAGGGAGTCACAAAGTGCAAAATTTACCATTTGCCTGGAAGGAGGGGAAAATGGAAACATTAGGCACACCGGCAGCTACAAGGGGACGTGGTTGGACGCAGCCCAGAGAATTAAACTGGGTTTAAAAGGCCCAGAAGTTTGAGCTTTATAGTGAGTCAGATAGGGCATTAACAAAACTTTATTATTATTATTGTACTTTGAAGTTCTGGGGTACATGTACAGAAAGTGCAGGTTTGTTACATAGGTATAAATGAGCCATGGTGGTTTGCCGCACCCATCCACCTGTCATCTACATTAGGTATTTATCCTGATGCTATCCCTCCCCTAGACTCCCAGCTCCCCAGCCCCCGGCAGGCCCCAGTGTATAATGCTCACCACTCCCCATGTCCATGTGTTCTCATTGTTCAACTCCCACTTATGAGTGGGAACGTGTGGTGTTTGATTTTCGGTTCTTGGGGTTAGTTTGCTGAGAATGAGATAGAGACACGATAACAAAGCTTTTTGATAAGGAAAGGGATGGATGGAAGAAGTATATTGTTTTGGAGGCTGTTGGAAATGGATGGGAGTAACCATTGCTGGCAGAAAGGAAGTCAGTGAAAGCTTGGGAGAAAGAATTAAGAAAGACGTGATGAGGGCTCCAGAACTTTCAAAGGTATGGACTGCTTCGTAGGAAATGCAGCATGGCCTCAACCAGGTAGTAGCCCCTTCCCAAGGGAGCAGAATAAAAACAGCAACATTTATACAAGCACGCCTTGCATGCCAGGCACTGTTCCACGCATTTTGGATATGGTAGCACATCAATTCCCCAAACAAACCCATAAGGTGGCGACTATTTTATCTCCATTTCCCACAGGAGGAAACTGAAATCTAGCAGGATCAATAACTTGTCCAAGGTCACGGCTCAAGTGAGAGGTAGAGCAAGAATTCAAATCCAAGGGTCTGGCTGCTCCTGGGTTCCGTGCCCAGAGACAAGTTCACCTGCAGCCATCCATAGCACATTTAGCACTACCCGGCCACCCCTTCTGATCCCCCGACCCGGCTCTATTGACTCTGAAGAAAACCGCCTAAATTTATAGATTATGTGGACTGTTGCTTTTTACTCTCCAAAACACATTAAGTGATTTTGTCTGGAAATGTTTTACAAGCCCCAATTATGCCTCCTACATTCCCTCCCCGGTACAGCCCAGGTCCCCAGCCAGGACTGTAAAAGAGCCTTTTCTTCTTTCGAAAGCCTCTTAACTCTCCGCCCCCAGAGAGGGCTCGTTCTCCCTGAGTCTGGGAAAAGCCAAGCTCCCGTTCAGGCCCACAGGGAGTTTTGAGACTGACCGTCATGTCTCAGTCCTGCTCTCGCCCTTTTCACAAGGCTCTTTAATTAGGTTCAGAAACATGTTTATGATCCTGAGAACCAGCCTGTGTTATACTAGGTAAGTTCAAAGCTCCATTTCCCCCAATAACTCTCAGAACATTTTAGTAAAAGCGGAGGCCTGGACCACAGCCAGCCCTGAACAAAATCAGACTGCAGGCAAATACCTCCAGCATCCCCTGCTCTGGGCAGCTTTGGAAAGAGGATGGGATTCGGGCTTGTACAGAACTGGGTTTCCTTCCAGGCCCCTCTCTCCACTGGCCAAATGACCTTGAGCACATTACTTCACCTCTTTAAGCTTTGGCATCCTAATTTTTAGAATACAGATTTACTTAAAATGGTAGCCATAATGGCTATGGAGATTATAAAAACAGAATGATATTCAAATGTTAGTCCTTTCAAAAACTTGAGAGATTACAGGGAAAGCACCAATCTAACCATGATAAAATAAATGAAGATGTCTAAGTCTTTATCCTTGACCTGGGAAAGTTGTCATTTAGTTAGTGTCAAGTGAAAATTCTGCCTTTTGGTTTGTATTCCTGGTTTTTTTTTCCTTTCCTTTTTTTTTTTTGAGATGGAGTCTCTGTTGCCCAGGCTGGAGTACAGTGGCATGATCTCAGCCTACTACAACCTCTGCCTCCCAGGTTCAAGCAATTCTCCTGCCTCAACCTCCCAAGTAGGTGGGATTACAGGCACATGCCACCACGCCTAGCTAACTTTTGTATTTTTAATAGAGATGAGATTTCACCATATCAGCCAGGCTGGTCTCGAACTTCTGACCTCAAGTGATCCACCTGCCTTGGCCTCCCAAACTGCTGGGATTATAGGTGTGAGCCACCACACCCAGCCTCAGTTTCTTTTTCTAGCCATCACAGGAAGTTCTGGGAAAGATCATTTAAATAGATTTTTTTTATAAAGGAATAGCTCATGATACCTGTAGGTCAATCTCAATCATACTGGCTTATAAAATGTCATTTATCATTGAACATTGTGTCAAGTGAAATTTCTAAAGTATGTCCTCAGACTTTGCGTAAATACTTTTAATTTCCTGGGTTTTCTTCTGTTTTAAAAATATTTTGATGTTTTAATATTCTCCCAATCCTGCTTTTTTTTAGTTTTTGTTTTGATAAAGGTTATTGAGTGATTCTATCACTGATCATACCATTACAATGACTGTACATTTTCACTGACTTTGGAAATTCAGACTAAATAAAATCACTTAATCCTATTGGGAAAAAAGAACTCAGACTGGGAATAATGCCTCTGGAGATTATAAGGATAAATGCTATATAATGTGGCTGGACGTGGTGGCTCATGCCTGCAATCCTGGCACTTTGGGAGGCCGAGGTGGGCAGATCACCTGAGGTCAGAGTTCAAGACAAGCCTGACCAACACAGTGAAACCCCATCTTTACTAAAAATACAAAAATTAGCGGAGTGTGGTGGTGGGTGCCTATAATTCCAGCTACTTGGGAGGCTGAGGCATGAAAATCACTTGAACCCAACAGACAGAGGTTGCAGTGAGTGGAGATCAGGCCACCACACTCAACACTGGGCAAAAAAGTGAGACTCTGTCTCAAAAAAAAAAAAAAGAAAAATGCTACCTAATGTTAGTTGCCTTCCCTTTTCCCTCCTGGGGCCTGATGAGTCCCCCACTCTGAAAAGGCAGGCCACAGGATGAATGAGAGCCAGGCCCTTCTACTGGGAGGTTGCAGTTTCATTCTCCATCCTGGGTGATGGCATCCCCTCCCTACGGGGGCCTTGGCTTCAATCAGAGGGGCGTCGGCTCCAGAAGGCATTAAAACTGTGGTAGGAAATGTGTTTCTGCAGCTGGGAGCAGCCCACACGCAGCAAAACCCATGTCACAGTCACAGAACAGTAGTGCCCAGATTTCACAGACAGGCTCCTCAAATCCTCACCGCTCACCAAGATGGCTATGATCGTTATTCCCGTCTTACACATGATGAAACAGAAAGAACTTGCCTGAGACTTCACAGTGAGTCAGAAACAGAACTAAGGCTAGAACCTCAGTCAGAGCCAACCAAACCCCACAACCAAGTGCTGTGGGGAGACAAGACTCCCCTTCCTTCCCTGAGGCTTTGAGAAAGCTGAGCAGAGCACTCATTGGCACTGGCAGGTCGAAGACCACCTGCCACTGGGGATGTTATCAGCAACCTCCCTCCCCTGGTCCCAAAGGGTGGGCCACGGTTAGGATCCAGGGAGCTCAGAGGAACCACAGCACTCTTGGGCCCCTCCTCATCTCCCCTCCCTCCACCTGTTTTCTACAGCGCTGTCCCTCCCGCCTCACATGAGTTGCACTTCCCACGAACATGGCTGCCTGCCCCTCCGCTTTCCCGTGGAGCTGTCCACCTTGCCAGCACATCCAGCAGCCCCTGCCTTCTTCTTCTCTACACCCATCCTCACTGAAGGGGGCCCCAAGGTGCATGGAAGGAGCACTGGACAGAGAGTCCAAAGACCCAATTTGTATCTCAGCTCCACCACTACTGCCTTACTGTGTGACCCTGGGGAAGCCTCCTGCCCTCTCTGGGTTTCACACACCACATATATAAAAGCTCATTCAGCCCATGTATCTCATAAGGCCTGCCTAGCTTTTGTGCTCAAAATACCCTAGCCAGGGCTATCATTCTCGCGTCGTCGCCATCCGACCTCAGCCCTAGGGACTATCCACACAAGACAGTTTAGAAGGAAAAAGCCTACACCTGGGTTTTCGGATTTTCTACTGCACTATGGTAAAAACCCTGACTCTTCAGAGATTCAGTGATTTAAAACAATGGAATCAAACAGGAATTTGACATTCATTTCTCCCAGTTAATAGTCCTGTGATCCCACGTGCGTTACACACATAGAAAGTGTGGCTTACAGCACACGGGGTGGTGTGGCTGGAATGCTCAGGTAACTCAGGCGACTCCCATAAAGTACTTGGCACTCAGGAGAGCTCAGTGCATGGTACTGCTTTTCCCACAGCTGCAAGTAACAGTGGGACTAGAAATGAGTCTCTCTGCCTCTCTGGGTCTCAGTCATCCCCCTGGGACAATAAGCAGGTTGCACTAGGAGAATTTCCTGGAGTTTTCTTTTTTTTCTTGAACCTGCTGTGTTTCTGTGGCAAATACATCAAGGTATATATGTCTTCCCCTTGGATCTTGGGCATTTTTTTTAAATAATAGCTTTATTGAGATATTATTCACATACCATACAGTTCACGCACTTAGAGCATGCAATTTCATGGTTACTATAGTCACAGAGTTGCACAACCACTGCTGCAATCAATTTTAAACCATTTTCACCATCCTGGAAAGAAACCCTGGCCCGATTTGCTGTCGCTTCTCACTCTCCCTAAGCCCTAGGCAAACACTTATCTACGTTCTGTCTCTATGGTTTGGCCTGTTCTGGACATTTCCTATCAATGGAATCATTCCCTATGTGGTCTTCGTGCCTGGCTTCTTTCATTTAGCATAATGTATTCAGGGTTCACTATGGTCTCCCACCTCTTTCCGTGTCCCCTCTTTCCCAACCTCACCCTTCCTGCTCCCAGCGAGGCTGCAGCCTGTGGCCACTGGCTCACCTCTTTGTGGAGGCTTCCCAAGCCCCAGGTGCACCCTCCTCTGGAATGCTCAACTCAGTTGAGCAGTTGCACACTCTGCTGCCTGTACAGGCAGTTGCGGGGGTGCAGAGTCCCCTCAACCACTGCCTCCTGCCCTGGGAGATACATTTCCTAGTCCTCTCCACAATTTGAAAGGTTGTAAGACAAACTGACCTGCCGTTGACAGCACTAATTCCCTTCTTCCTCTCCAATGCTCCTGTCTCTTCTCTCTCTCTCTTTTTTTTTCTAAAGGGATGTTTTTGAGCTGTTGTGTGTACAGGATTTTTCCCTGCCTCCAGCTGTCACTGTGGTATGGGGATTGGTGTTAAGTAGCACTCACTGACTCCCACTGTGTTCCAGTTGCTGGGTGTGCAGTATCTCCTCTCCATGGGGTAGGCAGTGTTACCCCATTTTGCAAATGAGGACCTAGAGGCTCAGGAAGAGTCTTGAATTTACTGAGGGTCGTTCCTCAGTAATCAGCAGAGTTAGGATTGGACCCAGTCTCTTTGCCTTCTTCTGCCTCCCCAGGGAAAGTCAAATCCATGACAATTTCCTCCAATGCCTTAGACATAACTGAGCCTGCTGCAGACTCCTGTGCACATTCACGGTTTTTTAGGAAAGGGCCTCCCGAAGTTCTCCCTGACCTCTACAAAAAAAGAGAGCACAGGAGTAGATGTGCTGGTATAAATATGACCAGAGGAAGGTGCCAAAGACCTGCTTCCTAGCACTTTGCTAATCATCATTAATGAAGTAAACCATTGATGTGCTCATTATTTATCTCCCCACACTCTTGCCCTGGCTCTAAAGCCTTTGATGGCTCCCCATTACCTGCAGAAGCACTTTCAAGTT
The DNA here is from genome assembly GCF_001698545.2 of Rhinopithecus bieti. Classification (NCBI taxonomy): domain Eukaryota; kingdom Metazoa; phylum Chordata; class Mammalia; order Primates; family Cercopithecidae; genus Rhinopithecus; species Rhinopithecus bieti. The sequence goes on along the minus strand of NW_016805181.1, from coordinate 1,434,284 downwards.
TCCTCCATGTGGCACAAAAGGCCCTTCATGATTAGGGGAGCCACCTTCTCTGATATAGGGTCCCTGCTATGCCTCCCCAGTCCTCATTTTCCACTTCTCAAAATCTTTCAAAACAGTAAGATCAAGTAAAAATAGTTATCAATCGAGGTTAAGCACACTGGAATCACTGGAGTACAAGGTGGGGGAAGGGTGTTGTGGCTCCTTAACTGCCACACAAGGAGCTACAGTTGTATCCTAGTGCATTGGAGAGCACAGTAGGGATTCCAGGTCGATCAGTGTGACGGTCAGATCCACTTGTCAGATCTAAAAGCACAGATTTATAAAGAAAGAAGAGGAAACTGATGGGTCTTGACTCTATCCAATTTGCCAGTCTGTGTCTTTTAATTGGACCATTTAGCCCATTTACATTTAAGGTTAATATTGTTATGTGTAAACTTGATCCTGTCATTATGATGTTAGCTGATTATTTTGCTCATTAGTTGATGCAGTTTCTTCCTAGTATCGATGGTCTTTACATTTTGGCATATTTTTGCAGTAGCTGGTACTGGTTGTTCCTTTCCATTTTTAGTGCTTCCTTTAGGATGTCTTGTAGGGCAGTCCTAGTGGTGACAAAATCTCTCAGCATTTGCTTGTCTGTAAAGGATTGTATGCTCCTTCACTTACGAAACTTAGTTTGGCTGGATATGAAATATGGGTTGAAAATTCTTTTCTTTAAGAATGTTGAATATTTGGCCCCACTCTCTTCTGGCTTGTAGAGTTTCTGGCCAAGAGATCCCACTGTTAGCCTGAATGGGCTTCCCTTTTGTGAGTAACCTTGACCTTTCTTCTCCTGGCTGACCTTAACATTTTTTTCCTCATTTCAACTTTGTGATATCTCGACATTATGTGTCTTGGAGTTGCTCTTCTCGAGGAGTATCTTGTGGCATTTTCTGTATTTCCTTATAAACTAGTTCAACCATTGTGGAAGACAGTGTGGTGATTCTCAAGGATCCTAGAACTAAACTACCATTTGACCCAGCCCCATCCCATTAGTGGGTATATACCCAAGGATATATAAATCATGCTGCTATAAAGACACATCATACATATGTTATTGTGGCACTATTCACAATAGCAAAGACTTGGAACTAAACAAATGTCCATCAATGACAGACTGGATTAAAGAAAATGTGGCACATATACACCATGGAATACTATGCAGCCCTATAAAAAAGGATGAGCTCATGTCCTTTGTAGGGACATGGATGCAGCGGAAACCATCCATTCTCAGCAAACTATCGCAAGAACAGAAACGCAAACCACTGCCATGTCTCATTTCTCACTCATAGGTGGGAAATGAACAATGAGCTCACCTGCGCACAGAAAGGGAACATCACACACCGGGCCTGTTGTGGGTGGGGGGAGGGGGGAGGGATAGCAATAGGAGATATACCTTAATGTAAATGACTGAGGTACACTGTGGGGCAGCAAACACCCGAAGCATGGCATACGTACACATACGTAACAAACCCACACATTGTGCACGTGTACCCTAAAACATAAAGTATAATAACAATAAATAAAAAATGGCAGGGACGACCTGACAGCCAGTAAGTTATTTCTGAGCATTAAATTAAAAAAGAAGAAGAAGAGGAAAGGTGCCATGGAGGCTAACGAGCCCTGCGGGTGACCTCCACTTTACCTGTGAAGTGGCAGGTGAGAGAGCTGCCGGACGGATGGAAGGTATGAAGCCAGTAGAGAATGTAGAGATGGAGAAAGAGAAGAAGCCATAGTGGACATGCTGAAATTCCAGGGAGCCAAGATATTGGAGAGCAGGGAGTAGTGGGGTGAGCAGTGGGATTTGCCTTGAGTGTAGCTCTCAACAGCCCAGGAAGCCAACAGAGACAAAGAGGGATAGGGAAGTGTGGCCCCAGAACTGGGGCTGGCAAGTAGAATGGTCAAAGGGACCTGGGGGAGTCTCAGGATTGGGGTGGGGGTCATTTCTAGGTATTGAATATAAGTATCTATTGCTGCATTACAAGTCTTCTCAGAACTCTGTGGCAGCCATAGCCGTGTATATCACCTTTCACAGTTTCTGGGGGTAAGGAATTTGGGAGCAGTGCGGCAGTTCTCTCTTGAGGTTATGGTCAGGCGATGGCTGAACTGCAGTCATCTGAAGGCTTGACTGGGGCATGGAGGACCCCCCTTCCACAGTGGCCACTCACATAGCTGGCAAGTTGGCAAGAGACCTCAGTGAGTTTCCACATAAGTCGCTCTACAGGATGGCTTGAGTATCCCCATAGCATGGTGGCTGGCCTTCCCTAGACTGTGTGGTCCAAGATACAAAGGCAGAACCTACAGTGCTTTTATGACCTTGGCTCAGAGGTCACATATCATCACTTCTGCTTATTCTTTGGATCATATAGGACCAGTCCTGATTCAGTGTGAGAGGGGATTACCCAGGAACATAAATACTAAGAAGTAATGTAATTGGGAGGGCTGGGGGCGGTGGCTCACACCTGTAATCCCAGCACGTTGGGAGGCGGAGGTGGGTGGATCACCTGAGGTTGGGAGTTTGAGACCAGCCTGCCCAACATGGAGAAACCCCGTCTCTACTAAAAACACAAAATTAGCCAGGCGTGGTGGCACATGACTGTAATCCCAGCTACTTGGGAGGCTGAGGCAGGAGAATTGCTTGAACCCAGGAGGCAGAGGTTGCGGTGAGCTGAGATTGTGCCACTGCACTCCAGCTTGGGCAACAAGAGTGAAACTCTGTCTCAAAAAAAAAAAAAAAAAAAAAAAAAGTAGAAGGAATGTAACTGGGGGCCATCTTAGAGGCCAGCTACTATAAATGCATTTATGAAGCCCTCCTATGTGCTAGGAAGGGTGACCATCATCGGTTAAGAACCTATGTTATCTGCTATCTCGTGATCCCTTCAAAATCTCTAGCATCTTGCACAGTGCCTTTGCAGAGTAGTAGCTCAATTTAAAAATGTGAACTCAATGAACAGTCCTGAGATACAGATCTTATAACTCCAACCCCTCCACCTTCCAGCCCTCTTGGTAATGAATGAATAGCTGAGCCCCAGCTCTATCTAGCTGCTTGCCTGAGGTCACATAACCAATAAGGGAATGAGGTGAGATTCAAGCCCAGGTTATCTCTGGCTTCAAAACCCAAGTGCTTGCTGCCTCTCTGGGCTACCTTAATAGACACACTTCATTACAAAGTGGATGTCGACAGCCTCCCAGCCTGGGAGGACTCAGAGCTAGAAGGCCATCAGCAGAGAGCATCTCAGTGGCTCTTTTCAAGAGCTGAGGCCCCTGAAGGCTAAAGTTGCCTGCCAGGCAGCCAGGCCAACCTGACCCTGAGGAGGCCAGGGAAAAGCATTGGGTCATCTGTTTACACTATTTCCAGCTCTACCTGTGTTTTTCACTTCCTGTATACAACTCTCAGCAGACTATTCTTGACTCTCATCCCTCAGGAACTTCCGGATTCAGAACCAGAGTCTCCAACAAGGCAAGGGAGGAAGGACAGGCTGCTTCTGAGCCCACGCTTTAGTTAAGCTCTTCCTTCCTAGTGGGGACTGGAAATCCCCATTTCCTACTGCATCCCTGGCAATTCTTCTGCACGGCCTTCCAGACCAGACCTCTCGCTGTGCCAGAGGGGCCCCCCAGGATTATCTCCCACTGCCTCCCTAAGCTCACCTCCTGGCTCAATCCAGAAGACCTCTTCTTCATGGATAAGTAAAGAGGAACATGGACAAGCGTCCCATCAACTGGGTTCCGTTCTCCACTTGGCCACTGAGCTATAACTTTCACAAGCCACCTAACCTCTCTGAGCCACTCCAAAGAAGACATACAAACGGTCAACAGATAAAAGATGCTCAACATCATTAAATATCAGGGAAATGCAAATCAAAACCACAGTGAGATACCACCTCACACCTATTAGGATGACTATTATCAAAAAGGCAAAAGATAGGGGTTGGCAAAAATGTGGAGAGATTGGAACGCTTAAGCACTTTTGATGGGAAGGTAGAATGGGACAGCAGCTCTAGAAAACAGGATGAAGGGTTCTCAAAAAATTAAAAATAGAATTACCGTATTATCCAGCAATCCCACTTCTTGGTATAAAATCAGGAACTCAAAGAGATATCTGCACTCTTGGGTCATTGCAGAATTATTCATGGTAGCTGAGATGTGGAAACAACTTAAATGTCCATTGACCAATGAATGGATAAAGAAAATGTGGTCTGGACACACAGTGGAATATTATTCAGTCTTAAGAAATAGGTTGGCTGGGCGCAGTGTCTCATGCCTGTAATCCCAGCACTTTGGGAGGTTGAGGCGGGTGGATCACAAGGTCAGGAGTTCAAGACCATCCTGGCTAACATGGTGAAACCCCATCTCTACTAAAAAATATATTTTAAAAAAATTAGCTGGGTGTGGTGGCAGGTGCCTGTAGTCCCAGCTACTCAGGAGGCTGAGGCAGGAGAATGGCGTGAATCCAGGAGGCAGGGTTTGCCGTGAGTCGAGATCTTGCCACTGCACTCCAGTCTGAGCGATAGAGTGAGACTCCATCTCAAAAAATTTAAAAAAAAAAGAAGTCCTGCCATATGCAACAATATGAATGAAGCTAAAGAGCATTATGCTCCGTGAAATAAACCGCTCACAGAAGGACAAATGCTGTACGATTCCACTTACATGAGGTATCTCAAATAGTCAAATTCACAGAACCAGAGAATGTGATAGTGGTTGCCAGCAGCTGATGGGTGGGGAAAATGGGGAGTTGTTTAGTGGGCACAAAGTTTCAGTTATTAGATGAATAAGTTCTAGAGATTTGCTATACCACATAGTGCCTATACTAACCAGTACTATATTGTGCACTGTAAAATTTGTTTAGAGGGTAGATCTCCTGTTGTGTTCTTACCAAAAAAAAAAAAAGTTTGGTGGGGGGAACACAAGGAAAGTTTGGCAGGTTTTGGATATTTCCATTATGGTGATTGTGGTGATAGCATCATGGGGATTTGCATTGTACAAACTAATTCAATTGTACACATTAAATATGTGTAGTTCTTTGTGTATCAAATGTAATTAATAAAGTTTTACTAAAACTGATCTTTTAAGAGTAAAAAAAAAAAAAAAGTCCTTACCTTTGCCATCGTGGTGTCTACAAGGAGGAAGGAATTGGATTTCTTGCTTCACCTCCCACCTAGAGTAGGAATTGCCTCAGTTGGTTCAGATCGAAACAGCAGGTGATGGGGCTGGCGCCCGGCAAGCAAGGTGTGGCTATTTCCTCTGCCCTGCTTCTTTCCACTTTCCACATTCTGCTTGTCCTGCGGGGTCTAGGTCTAGTTGCCCCTAGCTCCTAGAACACCAGCTGACTCAGTCTCCTCAATGCCCTGGAGCTTTTCTAAGACAAAGACAGGCTGTAAGTCTATGCACAGCTCCCCAATTTGTGGTATTTCTTTCTATATGTTTTTTTTTTTTTTTTTCATAGTAAATGGTACCCTTGAGGAGCTTTTCAGTCTCCAGATTTAGCATTTGGCAGAGAGGTTTTGTGCCATTTGATCCTCTCAACAGACCCCTAGTCAGCTCAGGACATCAAATGTTTATTGGGTGAATGAATGAGTGAGCATAGACACCTTCAGAACCTAGAAGAGAATCAGATGGTCTTGGCTGGAGGGCTGGGAGCAGGGAGCTGCAAGAAGCTTGGGCTGTTGGTGGTCTCTGGTGTTGACTGAGTAGAGTCAGCGGTGCCTCTCCTCTGTCTCCCTCTGCCCCCTATTCCACCCCTGATCCACGTCTCCCCACTCCAGGTTCACACTTAAACCCCCAGCTGTTTCCTGTGGGGCCTCAGATCATTTGACCCTAAGAACAACACAGCCCATGGCCCACTCGTCATTTCCCAGGTAGGTCTGCCACCCAGACACTCTGCCACACTCAGAAGATGGTTACAAATGCTTTTATATGTTTAAAGGAAGCTCCATTTTCACACGCACTTACAGTGATGCTGCTTTGACATCGTGAAGAATTCTTTTCTTGTTTTCCTAGGATGGAATTTGCAATGTGTTTTCTCAACTCGCCCCCGTCAGACTTGAGTGAAATGAACTCTGAGCATGCCTGCTTCTACCAGCAGACCTCAGCTAATCCAAGGACAGTCATTAACTTGTTATTCTAAGTAATCCTCTGCTGAAAGCTGTGAGCCGCCTGGGGTGGACGAGGGCAGGGTTTTCAAGCACAAAAATATTGGACCTGCGGCTCCCATGAGGACAAGACAGCCTCCCCAGAGGAGGGGAGGGATTCAGCAGCCTCACTACCAGACAGGACAGAGAGAGGCATTCCAAACCCAGCCATGTTTCGGCCACCTTTGTATGTGCTTTTGTCATGGCATGGGGAATATTTTGTCAGCCTGCTGCTCACTAACATTCAGATCTTTGTTGTCAGCAGAGGCTTTCTCACTTATCAAACCGGATTAACAGTGGAAGGAGCGTCTTGCATACGTTTTTAAAACACACATCTTATTACATACCCTACCTAAAAAAAATCCTCAATACTTGCCCAGCAACTAGAGTTGTTAGATCCACTCCTTTGAGGTCTTCCTTACCTGGCTCTTCCCTGCCATTTCCTTCTCCAACCACATCCTGCTACTCATCATCCCCCAATCCTATTAGGCTCCTCTAGGCCAAAATGCACTTGCCCTGATTGTTCCCTTTTGCCTAAAGTGTCTTTTCCTATTTTTCTAACAACAAATTCACACCTGCTTTCAAAGCAACTCACATATCCCAGCCAGGATTTTCTGCTCAAACACCTACCACTATCTGACCCACCGCTTAGCAGGTTGAAATTATTTGTGTTAATGTCTGATTCTGTTCCATGCCATGAAGCTGCATCATTCCCTGAGTGCTCCCGAGAGTTCAAACAAAGCCCCTTTAAAATTTCCAGAAGCGTCACAACCTCACCTTCTCTTACCTCTAAAGTAATTCAGATCCAGTCCAAGCATGAGAAGACCACTGGAAGAGAAAGTCATTTTTTTTACTTGAGTTTAATATTTTTCTTCTTGAGCATGCTTCTAAGAGGCTGTTCTGTGCATTTACCTATTCCCTGCTACCCACAAATTCTTTTCATCTTCCAAACCTCAACTGTGCCAACATGCAGCCTTTGATACACAAACATGCAAACAGCTGCTGCCTTGGAGAATTCTGGCCTAGAAGCCTCAGCGTGCCTGTTCTGATTTCTTCCTTTCAAATGTCAAAAAAAGCTTCCTGGAAAAGTCAGAGGCTGTTCTTGATTAATGAAGACTAGAGTTTTGCCATGAGTACTTGCATGTGTGGGGCAGAGCTGGCGGGAAGCTTACCCCAAGACCACCAAGCCTTTATATCCCAGATCTTACCTGCGAAGTCCCACCCGGAAAACATAACGGAGCAGTTTGGCAGACATTTGAGTCTGTTACAAGCAAAGACATGATTGCTTTGCAATCCTCCATGATTGGAATTTGATGTCTCCAATCATAAAAAACATTTTTTTCTTATTGCCTGTGATGTGCCAAGCACCTTGAGGTGATTCACACACTTACATCGAATGATTGCCATCTCTCTGTGGATTGTCCCTAAGTCCACCTCACTCCCATCTCACCTAGGAGGAAACTGGCATCCCCCTTCTTCCTTTGACCCCATACATAAACAATGCACAGTGCCTGGTACACGAAATGCTTGGTGTAACAGGGAAAATCATTCACCTAGACAAGCATTGATGTTCAGAGCACTTGGTGGTGGAATACGTTATCACCAGCTCAAGCATGCAATGTTCAGCCAATCCAGCCCAGGAAATGTAAGCACGGGACGAATGGGTGGTTTTCCCACGCCTCCCTTGCCAGCTCCCAGGGCTGAGGCTCTCCAGAGCTGGGCTTTGAGGGCCTCTCCTTCTCTCTGGGGAGAGCTCACAGCATGGCTGTCTCTACAGAGCACCAGGATAATGGGCAGATGAAGGTCAAAGCTACAGGCCCTAACCAACCACTATTGAGCACTTGTTGTGTGCCCAGACCCGTACAAAGTGTTTTCATGAGCAGGGAGTTGTGTGTGCTTCGTTTACTATGACACCCCCAGTGCCATGGCTGGCACACAGCAACCACTAATAAGTACCTGTTGAATGAATAAATGGACAATGAGATCAGTGCTTTACCCATGAGGAGTCAGCTAGCAGAGTCGACATTTAAACCAGAGTTATCTGTTGAGGTTGAGGAGAGTGGCTGCCTCCAAGGGGCACACAGATACAGATGATGCAGAGATGCCTAAGGATCCTTCACCTACAAAGGCTGGGGATGAGTCTAGCAGCCTCGCAGGTGGCCCACTGTCTTATGGCAAGACCATTAGAGGAGATATCTGGAGACCCAGGCCCTGGTCCTGGCACTGCCATGCCCAGCCACATGCAGTTAGGCAAGTCCCTTGCCCAGGTGGTTCTCACTTTACCTGTATGTGAAATAGGATTATTAACACCTGTGTGCTCTCACAAAGCGAGTTAAATGAGATAAGGTGTGCAAAAGTGCTTTGGTCGTTGCAAGGGCAAATTCAATACCAATTGAACCCCGTTCTCCCTGGGTCTTGGTCTCCACATCTGTGCATTGATTGTGCAGTCGGCACTGCCAGCTCTCCCCTGCCAGACTTTGGACAGACCAGCAGGGCTTTCACATTGCATGGCCGTGGGGCGTGGCGGGGCTCCATTCACATCACAGTCAACGTGATCGTCTCACGAGCCCAGGAACTTGCCCATACCCGGCCTGCACAATTACACGCAGCGGTTCCAGATCAGGGCTTGTTTTGATGAGGCCATAAACTCAGTACTACAGTGGGGCAAGTAAATAGGAAAGCGGCCCCTATCCCCAGAAACTCTCAGACAGGAGATGCAGATTTCCAAGAGTGGGGCTGGTGAAGTCTCCCTGGACCAGGCAGGGTGCCTGCAAAATGGTCCAACAGACCAGAGGACCAGAAGGCAAACATCCCCTGCACCAGGAAGCAAACTCTAGGGGCTAGGCTAGTTTTCTCCACCCTCCACAGGACTTTGCCCACTTTTCTCCTAGCCCAGTGCTGGGGAGGGGTGGGGAGGGGCTGAGAAGCAAGGAGAGCTGCTCACCCTGGTTCCTGACTCCTGCCTGCCCCCTAGCCCTTCTCAGCACACACAGCCTTGCAGTGTGGACGAGGGAGCCCAGACTGTGGCCTCAGGAGAGTGAGAGCAAGAGCGGCCCATCCAAGCTCTCAGCACACACCTGGGCGTCCTCTCCTACAGTCCCATGTCTTTCCATGGCCTCACGATGCATAAGCATGACTGCTGGATTTCCCTGGAATGCCCAGGCAAGAAATCTTACCCAGTCTCAAAACATCGGAAACATGTTAAACCGGTTCAAAATCATTCTATTGGCCTATGGGGTAGGATGCCTGAGATCTGGGGGAAAGACCTGGAAGCCGCGTCTTCGGTGACACTGCAGTTCACTCTGATGGTCCCAGCTCCTGCGTGGTGCTCTGGGGGGTCCTCAGCCCAGATGTGGCTCATTGGCCCAGATGTGGCTCATCACACCTTCAGGTGGGCAGCCCAGTGCTAGACACACCTGTCCTCCCCCTGGTCACTCTGACTGTTCCTGATGCTTGTCACTTCCACACAGGGCGGTAAAGCCCAGGAGAGGAACCCTGCTCATTCATCTGAGACCCGGGCCCCACTCACCTCTGCTGGCCCTGGGTGGCATCCTGCTTGTCTGGGCCTGCATCCCCTGAGTCAGGTGCAAACCTCAGCACTGAGCAGGGGTGGGCACAGCCTGACCCCCTCCCTGCCTCATGGCTGCACCCCCAGAGCTGGCACGACATCAAGGTTCAGTTAAAAGGGGCCCCCAAAGCCCTTGCATGTGGCCCGGGGTCCGAGCCCCTCATTAGGCGGTGGCGGCTCTCACATACGGCCTTTAATGTGGTGCGATGGTATTTTTCAGGCTTCTTTTCAGAAGGAAAAAGTTAATAACGTGAAAGCTTTATTACCTCTCTCTTCCCCCTCCGAGACATGCCCTTTGGTAGTGTAACGCCGGGGCTAGTTAAGGCCGAAGCCCGGGGATTTCCTTCTCTCTGGGAACGGCTGTAATTACACACACGAGGGGCTGAGGCCGAAAGTGGCAACACACCAAGGTCTTAACCTCGGAGGCAGGAGGAGAGCGAGGTGTGAGCCGTCGTGGCCTGGCCTGCAAAGCAGAAACATATGGGGAATCCATTACCTGCTCTACAAAGGAGACGGCCTTGCTAATAAACGTATTTACTGGGTTAAATAAATATGCTGAGGGTTGTTAAAAGCCTGGCCCTGTGACTTCAAGTCACCAACATTTTTCACTTGTCAGAAAGGGGCTTTTGGAAGCTTTCAGGCGGCCTGCCTTCCTGCCCATGTTTACGCATCCACGGTGCCCTCAGCTCCTCCTGACCACGGAGTAAGAAAGGGGCTTTGTCTAGCAGCGTGGAGACCCGACGGGTGGGCAGGAGGCTACACACAGACTGTGTGCTGGGGGCCTCAGGAGCTGGTACGAAGTGGAGCCAGGGGGAAAAATACATCTTTACCCAGCCATGTGTCATCCAAGAAGGCTCACTGCAGAGTTTTCAAACGCATTCTCCACGATGACACTGCAATATTATAGAGCATTCATTGCTATAACCTTTTAAAATATCATCGTAAAATACACACAACATCCAATTTACCATTTTAAAGTGTCCGAGTCAGTGGCATTTGGTACATTCATAACATTGTACAATCGTCATACAATCTAGTTTCAAAACATCATCCTCCCAAAAGGAAACCCTGTACACACAAGGTGGTCACCCTCTCTTTCTCTCTCTGCCCAGCCCTCGGCAGCTACTAATCTGCTTTCTGTCTCTATGGGTTTGGCCATTCCAAAATAGACCTTTTGTGTCTTTCACTTTCACCCAGCATAGTTTTCAAGGCCCCTCCATGCTGCAGCGTGTATCACACTTCCCTCTTTGTTATGGCTGAATACTACTCCATTGCACAGATATACCACATGTTGTTTGTTTATTCGTTAGTTGGACATTTGAGTTGTTTCCACCTTTTTAGTTATTGTGACTAAGCCTGTTGTGAACATTTCTAGACAAGGTTTTGTGTTTAATTCTTTTGGGTCGATACCTGGGAGTGGAATTGCTGGGTCATATAGTAATTCTATGTTTGGCTTATTAAGGACTCACCAAGCTGTTTGCTATGTCTTTTCATATTTGGTAGACAGTAGGGAAACACAGAAACATTTTTTCATTCAAAACGTCAAATTCTGATAAGACCCTGACTAACAATCTTCTAAAGGTGGTAGAGAGCTCACATTTGATGAGGATGTCCCAGGCACCTAATCCTCATAGTCACCCAGTGTAGGGACTATTATTCTCATCCTATGGACAAAGGAGAAAACCAAGGGATTTATGGTCACACAGAGTACATGAATCAGACATTTGCAGTCAGACCCTTCAGACCATGGGATGGATAATTTGGACTCTTTTCATCACCCCAATCATTTGACAATGCACAAGCAATGGTGAGAGTTCCCAGAGCCCCAAGAAAGTCTCACATTTCCAGGGCCCCAAGAAGGTCTCAACAAGTGCTAAAGAATTTTCTCTAAATAATGCCACACAGCTCACGCCTGTAATCCCAGCACTTTGGGAGGCCGAGGCAGGTGGATCATGAGGCCAGGAGATCGAGACCATCCTGGCTAACACGGAGAAACCCCATCTCCACTAAAAATACAAAAAATTAGCTGGGTGTGGTGGCAGGCGCCTGTAGTTCCAGCTACTCGGGAGGCTGAGGCAGGAGAATAGCTTGAACCTGGGAGGTGGAGGTTGCAGCGAGCCGAGATCGCGCTACCACACTCCAGCCTGGGTGATAGAGAGAGACACTGTCTAAAAAATTAAAAAAAAAAAAAAAAAAGCCACACAGCAGGTGAATTGAGGGCCTGATTAGCTTTGCATCCCAGGGGTCTGTAGGAAAAGGGACCGCAGATGTCTCCACCAGCCTGGGTCATTCAGGGAACCCATGGCTTCTCATATCACACATGCAACCCCATGGACATTGGTGGGAGCATGGACATGGTGTTGAACATTTGTCCTTAACCAAAATGGCCTCTTTTCCTCCAAAAGGGGAGATTACAACATTAAAATCCCATTCACTGGTTCTAGAAAAGGGTACGCATGCATGTGTGCACGCTGCCGTGCTGCTCGTGTGTCTATGACCTCATTTTCAGTCGCTTTCCAAGGTGGGAGTTCCTCTTGAGAATGGTCACTAAGCAAAGCATTGGGTTATCCTTCCATTTTCTTCTTCTGTTATTATTTTACCTTCCCATCTAGTTTTATTGTCATAATCCAGGTAATTTTCCTCAGCATCTTTATCCTAATTTTTTTCTCTTTATTTATTTAGCTTCTTGGATGTCCACCACGTCACCCCCTCCTTCCATTTGAGCAATGAAAAAAAGAACAAAACACTTTAAATTGAAGTTATTCCATAAAATATGGGACGTATTTCCCCTGAATGTCATAGAGATCACAACCTTTATTAAGCTATTACAGCTCCACTGTAATCTAGCCATATTGCGGTCCAAGTTGTAGATAATCAACGTTGCCATTAAAACAGTTAGTTTAGGAGGTTTTGGCAAACTGGATAGACTTAGGGAGACATAAAACTTGGTAAACTGCCTCCTATCCTTAGGCCCATGTCGGTGGGAAAGAAAACCTTCAACAGCCCAGGCCATTTGGGCTGGAAGCAACTTTCTGGCTTAGATCCACCCTCCTCTCTTCTCAGTAGGGTAAAACGAGTGAGTTTTCTGAAGTAAACATCTTCCTTGGGGAACAGAACAAGAAAAAAAGTAGAAAAAGTGTTTTCAGATAATGAACAGAAGTTTGCCATCAACTTGATGCATGTCAGATTCTCCAAAGATGAGCTATGTGCAGCAAACTCCCTTCTTTCAAGTCCTGTTTATGGTTGGTTAAATAAGCAGTGGTGTGATCTGTCACCTCTGCTCTCCAGCCGGTGAGCGGAGGGAGCAACAAGCCAATCTGATGTGGAATGATTTGGACAGTAAGTAAATAAATCCCACCTTGATAAGCGGGACTCTGCTAGCTCTCCCACAGGCCCTAAACATTTTGATTAAGGGCTGATGAGGGCTTCCCAGGGAGAGGCCAGAGACTCATCGTGCCTGGAGGTCCCTGCAAACAGAACCACATCCTATCCGTTGGTGACAGTTTAGGTGGAAGAGGGTAAGCAGGCAAAGGAGTGAACCAGGTGAACTATTTAGGTTTCTTCCACCCAGGAGTCTTGGAAACAATACCACATCAGACCAAGTAATCCAACTTCAGAGTATGGGTCAAGTATAGGACTTGCACCAAATTTCTGCTCGATGCATGGATGAAAAGATAGATGCATGGATGGAGGGAGGAAAGGAGCTTCAAAGTTGCTTTGCCCAAGCAATTTTCATAAACCTAATTACATGACGTATCTACTGTCCGAAAGGCAGATTACTGGAGCCAAACATATAAACGCAAAACCACCACATTACTGAGTAAGGAATATGTCTTTCCTGTTTGGGGACTCTCCTGTGTCCTTGGCGGAAACTTTTTTTCAATGAGAGATGGACATGTTTTATTTATGTTCAGCACTTTCTAGATTTATACCTATTTCCCAATAACTAGCCATTCTGAAACACTGCCCAAGAAGCCACTTCCTTTAAAATGCCCCAAACTAACAACTTACATTTATCCCGTGTTTTGAATTGTTCCAAACTCTTTTCCATACCATATCTCATTCAAAACTGAGAGATGTTCCTTGGCATACTGGTTATTGCCACATACAATTTACTAGACGGTCAGATGCCTTAAACTAGAATCCTAGTTCTACACTTAATTCTATGGCCCTGGGCAGGTTATTTAACTGCTCTGTGCCTCAGTTTCTTTATCTGTACAATTGGGATGATAATAATACCTAACTTACGGTGTTGTCCTGAGGCTTAAATGAGTCAAGCTATGTAAAGCACGTAGCAGAGTGAGGATTTGTGGTATGCTTGCAGCTCACAGCAGATTGAAAGGTGATCAAGCAGACATAGCTGCTGCTTTTTGGCAGATGAAGGGGCTAGAGGTTCTCCAAGGCACACACTGTGAGGGGGCAGCCAACCTCAGGCTAGAGTCCAAGATGTCTTCTCTATCCCAGTCCAGTCCAGGGTGTTTCCACTGTAGTAAAGACAGAGAGCTCACACTCAGCTACTACCCATTATTGCTCAATACCGAGTGGGCTAATTGTGGCCCAAGGTTATTATTGAAAATTCCAAGAGAGCTTTGCCTAAGAATGGGAATTGCAACTGTCTCATGGGCCTGGAGCACAGGGCCCCAAAGACGGGTCTCCTGGAGCAATGCTTCAGGTAGACAAGCATCATCCGTGCTCCCTCTTCTTATTTCCCTGTTTGGATTCTGATGACAGCAATACTTTTGATTTCTTCCTTTTTCCTTTTTTCTCATTAGAAATGCACTTACTTTTCTTTTTAAAAAAATAATGTTTATGTTTCTTTAGATTATAATAGGAAGACATTTTAAAGTGTTGAAAATGTAGGAAACAGGTGAAAAACAAAATAAGAAAACTTTTTTAACTATCCAAAATGCTATCATTCAGAGATAATTGTTGTGATGGCTTTTTCTTTTCCTGTCTTTATTCTATGCAAGTGACAAGCTTATGTACATTTTTCTCTTTTATATAATTTGGATCTTATGATTGGGGGATGGTTTCTATGACATGTTACAAGCATTTTGTTTGTTCACCTTTTCATTGCTTTGGGAGCAAATTCTACAAAAGCCAAATAAAATAGCAGAATGCAATGATTAAAAGCAAGGACCTTTCAGGACCATTTAGGTTTGAGTCCTGGCTCTGGCACTTGTTAGCTGTGTGACCTTGGACAAGTTAGTTAACCTTACTGTGTCTCAGTTTCCTCTGGGTAAGAAAGGGATAATGGTACACACCTCCTACGGCTGATGTGCTCATAGAATTGAAGGAGTTAATGTTTGTAAAGTTTTTAGAATGGCTCTTGATACATAGTAAGCACTCAGAAAATGTTAGAAGCAGGAGTGGTTTAAGTTTGAATCTTGATGTTTTCATTTTGTGAGTCTGGACTTGAGCTACATTCCATATAGAATTTTTGGTTGCAAAAAGACAAACACAAACTTAACAAAGATATTGAGTAGGATACCTAGATTCCCTTGGGGAAGATTCTCAAATAGGAGAGACATTTGGATGATGACAATCATCATTTCCTGAATACCAACTGTGTACCAGATACTGTAGCTGCTTCAGGCACTCAATCGCAATAGTTTATATGTCCTCATGAGTCCCTGGGAAGTAGATACTAGGTTCTCCTTCTTGTATACATTAGGAAACTGGGTTTCAGAGAGATTAAATGATTTACCCAAATTCATACAGCTAAGGAAGTAGTGGAACCAAGAATCAAACCCAGGTAGAGTACTCAGTCATGCCGCTCTTTCAATCATTTCATACTGCAGCGTGCTCATTCTGAACCAGGCCAGGGGTTCTTTGCTTTTTCTTACTCCCAAATCATTCCTCTCCACCTTTCAGTTCTTGGCCTGTTAACTCCATTCACCCTCCCCATCTTAACTCAAGCATTGCTTCCTCAATAGTATCTTTTGTGAGTAAGAAAAAGCAAAGACTCTACAGAGAAAGAAATGCAAGATTATGAGAGACTGTCCAGTGCTGTGGGACATATCTGAAATGAGAGCTGGGGGAAGATGTGCTGAGCGGTAAGACTAAAGGAGCAGGCCATGTAAAGCTTTGCAGTCAATTAAGGACCTTTGACTTTCTCCTAAGGTCAGTGGAAGTCATAGAAAAATTGAAAAAAGGGAGATAACAAGGTTAGATTTCATTTCAGGGGTCACTCTGGTTTCAATGGGGAGAATACATTGGAATGAGTTGGGAGGAAAAGTAGGCACCAGTTCACCAATCAGGGGACTATAGCAATAACCTAGGTTGGCAATAATGGTGGCTTGGACCAAGATATTGGTGAATATGAAGAGAAATGAACAGACTCAGGGGAGCTTGACGAGGTAAAATCTACAGAGCTTGGTGATGAGTTGGTTATGGGAAGGCGGGGGTTGTGAGGTGCCGAGAATGACTCCAGGACTTTTTTGACTAATTTAACTCAGATAGTGGTGGTGCTATTCATTAACATGATGAATATTGGGGAGCATCAGATTTAAGAAGGGTGATCACCAGTTCAGTTTTGGGACATATTAGGTTTAAGATGTCTTTAAGATAGCACCTCCACCACCCCACAAAAAAAGATGTTAAACAGTAAGATACAGAGGTCTGTACAAATGATGCCTGGGATGAAATTATGTCAGTGTGTCTCGTCTGTGTATGAAGATCAATGGACATTTGTCATTCTTTTGGCTGTCCCAAATTTGAACTTCCTCCTCATCGAAGGAGGATTGGAGAATCCTTCATCTTACGAGGCAAAGCCCATCTCCCACTGTAGAAGCTAAAAAGACCATCTTTAGGGATGAGCTACAACAGTTTAGATCTAGGGCCACATCTCCCAGAACCTCTGCAATCCCATAAGCATGAGGTTTGGCTTGGCATTGAATTAGCTCGCTCCACAGTTCAGGGGCAAGTCTTCCCTCCATCTTACAACGAAATCAACCAAAGCTCAAGAGGTGGAAGAGGCTGCATGTTGTCTGCTAAGAACAAGCCGTGAGGAGGAAGCAGGAGGACTGGTTCTCTTACACACTGACCTCGTGGCTCTGGCGCAGTCTCGCATTGCTGCTCTTGCCACCCTTCCACGAGGTTGTGGACCTTGGGATGTCCAGGGCCCTCGCTGCCCCTAACAGTCTCTGACACATGCCGGCCCTTAGCAGCCAGAGCAATTACCTGGTGAATTCAGGCAGAGAAGTTATCTTACTGGGATGAGAACACAGATCTTACTTTCTGGCCCCAAATAATTGGGTTCATCCCCCTAGAGCTGTAAATATGCTACTCAAAATAGTGAAGAGCTGAAAGAAAACAAGCTCCTCAGCAGATTTACAACAAGGTTCCCTTTTTTTTCTCATTAACAATAGGATTTTTTTTTTTTTTTTGAGACAGAGTCTGGCTCTGTCGTCCAGGCTGAAGTGCAGTGGTGCGATCTCGGCTCACTGCAATCTCTGTCTCCCGGGTTCAAGCGATTCTCCTGCCTCAGCCTCCTGAGTAGCAGGGATTATAGGTGCCCGCCACCACTCCCAGCTAATTTTTTCTATTTTCAGTAGAGACGGGGTTTCATCATGTTAACCAGGATGGTGACGATCTCTGGACCTCATGATCTGCCTGCCTCGGCCTCCCAAAGTGCTGGGCGGGATTACAGGCGTAAGCCACCACACCCGGCCAGGATTTCTTTTAATCCCTATTTTCTTCAGTATGAACTTTGCTTCATTTTGTTTATATAGAATAAAGTAATAAAACAGTCCCGGGGTGGGGAGGTACAGTTGCCAACAGCTAGGACAAAACAGGAGCAATCTGGGTCCTGAGAGGTTTTGCCCAAATAATAGAGAAGCACCGTCTGATAGAGCTCCCTGAGACAATAGCAAGGTCCCATCCTGAACTAGAATTTAGTAGCTCCTAACAGCTTGTGGCGACCACGCATTTCAAATGTGGCAGTATCACGAAAGGACAGACATGTTAATTTTTAATATACATTGAAATTTAAATAGCCACATATGTCTAGTGACTACCATACAGGACAGGGCAGAAGACATCCATGGCCAAGTGGGCCTTACTTACCACGGCCGTGTCTTCTGTCAGAACAAGAAGCCCAAGGTAAATCTACATTTCACAAAGTCAATCATTCGGAGCTTACTTTCGGGGTGGGGGTTGAGGCAGAACTCACCCTTTCCCAGTGCCTGTGTGTGTTTATTAATTGTCTACATGATTGCCTTTGTAAAGGGAACTACCTCTCTGAAACCAGAATTAGGAGCTCTGAATTTGAAGCCATTTACTAGGCTCAAATTTATGTGGTGTGAAATCTGTTAGATCATTTGCTCATCAGTAGGTTGTCTAGAAAAAAGGCCCTTCTACAAAGGATTTTCAGGGTGAGGGTCACCAGTATAATCAGAAACATACCAAGCCTGGCCTCCAGCAAAAGAGTGTGTGCCTTCAAGTAAACTTTTAGTTTGTGAGGTGGCCTTTTGAAGACCTTGCTATTTGTAACATTTCCTCTCTTAATACAAAAAAAGCGCAATTATTTTCATTATTGTTCAACTTAAAACCAAAAGCAGAAGCCTCTAGTAGTTCACATTTGAAATTATAGAGTACACAAGACTGTCACCCTGGAAGGAAACCTTCAAACTTGATAGGCAGATGGGATGCAATAAGAGGGTTTGATTCCAGTTTGGATAAATGGTACAATAGTACTGACCAACCAACCCCACAGTCAGAGGCATAGCTGTTATTCATCACAGTTTACAAGAGGAAACCGTCCGTCATGGTTTGGAGATCAGCTCATCCATTCAACAAACACTGACCATGGGCTCTCCTACCCTGAGCTGGGATCTAGGGAAGTAAAGACGAAGAGGCAGCTGCGGGCCTCAGGGGGCTCACAGTTCCAGGGGAGGTCCCAGGGTAAACCAGAGGCATGCCATCCCGCAGCGGGCATTGCTTCTGAAATTCTGCTGATGCTAAGAATCATCTGAGGTGCATTTTGAAATGCAGATTTCCAGGCCCTTTCCCCAAAATATTCTGATTTCACAGGTCTGTGGGAGGTCCTGAGAATAGGTATTTTTATACAGTACCCTTAGAAGATTTTTATTAAAAAGGCAATTTAGAGAAAGTAACCATAGTGAACGTATCATCTTTCCATCCATAGGTCCTCCTCCTCACCCCAATCACTCCACTAAGACTGAGGAGACACCCTAGTCTCTCTCCCTCCCTTTATTCACATCACTAAAGCCAGCTGATTATATCTCCTCTCCTAAATATTCCTTGAATTCCTCCCTCATGACCTTATACCTGGGCTATTGCAACAGTCCCTAATTTCTCTCCCCGGAGCCTATTCTTCCCTCTCTGAGTTCATTCTCTGTAGGGTTGTCAGTGTGCACTTCACAAACCATAAGGTTGACGTGTCTCATTCATGCCTAAAACCACTTTGCAGCTTCCACTGCCTGAGAAGCGAGGCATCCACAGACTTTGGTGGCCCAGCCCCTACCCTCCTGCCTAACTCACCTCCACGTCTCATGTCTTGAGTGTGGGTCTTACTGCTTCACCTTCAAGACTCACCCGTCAATGCAGTTTCCATGAAGTCTTCCCAAATCCTGCCAGATTATGCCAGAGCAAAAGCCCAGAGAAGGAGAAGTATGACTTGAGAGTAAAGACAAGCAAATGTTCCAGGGTGGCCAGACTGTAGGGATGGGGATGGTCACAGTGGGACATAATAAGGGAAGTAAAGAAAATCTGAGGCGTAAGAGCGTGAAAGTCAGGTTGAAGAGATTGGGTTTCATTTTGTGGAAATGAGGATGAAATCTGAATAAGAGGAGCTTCATCTCAAGGGAGAGGAGTAGACAGTCCAAGTGGCATCTTGGTGTTACTGTCTGCTTATTTGGTTTTGACTTCATATTTTGGAAAATGTAAGGAATATCCCAGGGTAGACAAAATAAGATAATGAAACCTCACAAATACTGCTTTATGAGGAATTAGCTGGATCTGAAACATTCTGTTCCCTCATGAGAACACAGGGGCTCCCGATGACCTGTCTTGGCACTGATGATGCCCGGGTGACTCTGGCCCTTCCCTTGGGTCTAACCACGCCTGGCTCACACTTTCTTCCTGGGGATTCTGCTTGGTTCAGGAATCGCTGCCCAAGGAGAAAGGGGAGGAACATGCTTCGCCCTAGTGTGGGGCTCCTGACTCCACAGGAGGCTCCTGGCCAGATTGGCAAGCCCCACATGGGCACCCGTTCCTTCCATCCCATCATTTAGAGTGTTAAGTTCTAGCAGAGTTATGTGCAGAGAGCACAAAAACTGGGCATTTCAGTGGAGTCGGAGGCCCGAATGCGCTGGAGAGAGGAGGCACACTGGGAGTTGAAGCCCTCAAGTGCTTGCCCCAGGGCTTGAAGGCATGGGCAGCCACTAAAGGGCTTGCACATAGGAGTGAGCAACAGGGGCACCCTGCAGCTGAGTGGAGGGAGACTAGCCAGGGGGCTTGAGAACAGTGCACGTGAGAAGTGATGTTACTCACACTAGCTTTGTGGCTGAGGGGAGGTAGGGAGGGCCTGGGTGGAGGGAGACCAGCCAGGGGGCTTGAGGACAGTGCATGTGAGAAGTGATGTCACTCATGCCAGTCGAGTGACCGAGGGCAGGCAGAGAAGGCCTGGGTGGTGGAGGGGTTTGAAGATGAACCCCCGGGGCCTCCCTTGCTGATGGCAGCCAAGAGGGAAGTCAGAGTCAGCAACCGCTCCTCCCATAAAACCTCTTCCCTTGCGACAACTCCATTAATGCTAACCACCTGGCACCTGCCATTTGGTGGCCTGATGTTGGCCAGGCCTGCTCAGGCACCTTTCATGGTACATTCCTCCCTCCTCGGCTTTCACAGGATAGCGGGATCCTGCCCATGGCGCTGGAAGATGAGAAGCAGGCCCTGGGGTGAGGAGGGGTCCGCTGGAGACACAGGCTTCCCTGGGGGCAGGGCCCAGGGCTTCAGTTCCCACCAAGCTCAGGGGCTCAGGCTACTGGGGCAGTGCCGGGAGGTGTGAAGGCCACAGAAGGGGCCGGGGCTCCCCAGGCTTTGGGTTTATCTGCTCAGTCTCCTCCACGTGGGAGCCCAGAGAAGGCTGCAACTCCTGGCCACCCAATCTGCAACCACAGGTGCTTCACCAAAGGGCTGGAGAAGGTGCAGGGCCAGCACCACCTTCTGCCCACGCTATCAGAGGGGCCCAGCACGGGCACTGAGGCTGTCAGCTGTCAGGGCCACCGTCTCCTTTCAAGGACACGCTTCACCTCGGCACCACATTTTTACAAAACTATGTGGTCTCCAGTGTCTCAAAACAAGTAGGGAAGAGAAGAGGAAACAGGCGTCAGGTAGAGCTGAGTTCATGTCCTGATACTGGCCAAGTGCTCTTGGCTTAAGATGGAACCTCTCTAATTCCTCAAAGGGCAGAGATGATAATGCCCATTTTGCTGAAGGTTATGATGTTTAAATGAGGTACAAGTTGTAAAACATTTTGCAGAAGGCTACAGTGAGGAAGGGAGCTAGCACCTTCTAGTGTCAACCAGACACCAGTGGTTTCACACGCTGTTTGTCTCCCAACAGCATGAGGTTGTTTTTCTCATTCCCTATACTATCAATGAAGAACCACTCAGGGTTAAATGACTTGCCTCACATCACCCAGGCAGGAAGTGGCTGGAGATTTTGAATCTGGGATCGGCTTACTCTACACCATTTCACAAAGGTGAGCATGTTAATTACTACAGGGACCCCAGTCCTGGGGTTGGCCACAGAAGAATCCTAAGTGGAGAGGTGAGGCCTGTGAGGCCTCGGTGGACCTGGGTTCCCAGGGTGTGCTAAGCCCCCACCCACGGGGCAGCAGGGAGGCTTGGAGGGGGGTATTGGGTGTCTGTGGGAATCTTTGAGTTCACTGGTCACTTGGAACTGCTGCTCTTTGAGGGGTGATTTACATCTCTCTCTGCTGGGCCATTTGATCTCCAGCCTGAGGGCTGAGTGCATTAGTGCGTCCATCCCTCCCCCACCCACAGGGGTCCCATTACCAGCCCGTGGCTAGTGTGGCCTGACCGGGCTGGACCTTGGGACGGGGCCTGACTTATGGCTGTATTGGGCAGGCAGAGGGCCCGAGCTGGGAGGAGGAAGGATGCTCATCAGTATTATTTCCAAGGAGGCAGAGCAGTGGAGCAGAAAGAACATGAGCTCTGAGTCACAGGTGTCAAAGTTCGCATCCCAGGCCCGTGATATGGACCAGCTGTGAGACTCTGGGACATTTTATGTAACTTCTCTGAGCCTCCATTTCCTGATTGGTAAAGTGGAAGTGGTATAGCCTACCTCAAAGAGATTTGGGGAGGATAAAAGCAGATCATGAGTCCAGAGCTACCTCGGGTAGAAAGGGCACTCGATAAAATGTGCCTAGAATTTTTGTTATTTAGTCGGGAAAACTGGCCTCTGACAAAGCCCAATCCCTAAACATCAGCCTGTGCTTCAGGTTTGCGCTGTTTAAATGAAATGGGGCTTCAGGGGCTTTTCTTCCAGGTGGCGACCTGCCAGTCCCAGTGCTTAGAACTGCACCAGCCAGCCAGGATGGGAGGAGGGGCTGCAGGGAGAACCCACGTCGGGGTCTGGAGAACTCCTGGTTCCAAGTCTGTCTCCCAGCTGCTGTACAACGTAACCATCTGGGCCGAGGCACGGGGGCAGGAAGGTGGACAAGGAAGGAAAGAAGGGGAATCAGATGGAGCCCCTCAAACCTCAGGCTGGAGGGAGACTCTTCTGGTCTGAGCACTGGTCTCCCCATGTGAGCGTTCTCAACAATCAGCATTTATTTAATATCCATGTGAGTCATTTACAGGAGCACAACTTCAAGGAAAGCTGGAAAACTAGCAGGGAAACTGCCTGGGAAGTTAGTACTTTTTTTATTTTATTTAAAAAAAAAAAGGGAAAAAAGGGCCAAGCATGGTGACTCACACCTGTAATCCCAGCACTTTGGGAGGCTGAGGCATGTGGATCATGAGGTCAGGAGATCGAGACCATCCTGGCTAACACGGTGAAACCCCATCTCTACTAAAAATACAAAAAATTAGCCGGGCATGGTGGTGGGCGCCTGTAGTCCCAGCTACTCGGGGGCTGAGGCAGGAGAATGGCAAGAACCCGGGAGGCGGAGCTTAGTGAGCCGAGATCGCGTCACTGCACTCCAGGCTGGGCAACAGAGCGCGACTCCATCTCAAAAAAAAAAGAAAAAAAAGGCTGAGTACAGTGGTTCATTCCTGTAATCCCAACACTTTGGGAGGTTGAGGCAAGCGGATCACCTGAGGTCAGGAATTCGAGACCAGCCTGGACAACATAGTGAAACCCCATCTCTACTAAAAGTACAACAAAATCAGCCATGTGTGGTGGCACACACCTGTCGTCCCAGCTACTGAGGAGGCTGAGGCAGGTGAATCACTTGAACTTGGGAGGTGGAGGTTGCAGTGAGCTGAGATCGTGCTACTGCACTCCAGCCTGGGTGACAGAGTGAGACTTCATCTCAAAAAAAAGGGAAAAAGCAAAAGCATTAACACCTCTGGCAAAGTAGAGAATGCGGCCCTTCTACCCTTTTGGCGAACATTAGAAGACACTCATCTCTGCAGGAGGAACCTGCTCCCACCTGCACCTCCCTGGCCAGGCACTGGGACAGGGCACACAGCACAAGACAGCACATCGGCCCTGAGTTGAGTCCCTGTTCCACTCGTTCACAGCCGGGCATGTGTCAAAACCTGAGCTGGCCCTCAACTCCCTCTCAACAGAGGTGAGACAGGGCTGGAGCATCCCTCCTGGCCCTTCCAGGAGGGACGGTCCAGCTCTCTGTGCTTTCCCCTGAGTTGCTGATGTCTCTGTGTCTCCTTCTATGTGGCGAGTCCTTGGAGATGACAGAGTGAAGCAGGGATCCAGGCCTGCCATCAAGGACTAGCAGAGTGGCCTGCACAAGGACAGTGCTTGGTGAGGACAGAAGTGAATGGGGAACCGAGCCTGGAGAGACAGAGCTAAAATATAAAGAAGAGAGAGAGAATAGCATGAGAGAGGTGAATTCACCTCCTACCTGGGCACAAGAAGGTGACACCATGCTCCGAGGGGCAGGATGGAAAGAGAGAGGCTGCGGTGACCTGCGGGAAGCTGCCAGGTATGGCTCTGCAGCCACTGCTCAGGGCCCACAAGTGCCGGCATCTCCCAGGAAAGATGAGGTGTTTGCCTAAACATCAGGTGGTCAGAAACTGGGATAGGGGTTAGGAGAACCACTGTTCTTCATGAGCTGAAAACAAAACATTGAGAAGAAGGCCAGAATCAGAGCCACAGAGACCCTGATGCACTGGAACTAGCAAGGTAAACTTTCACAGGGTAAGCACAGATTTCAGATGAAGAAGGTAATTCTTGTTCAAGAACAGGATAGCCTAATAGCTGGGAAGGTGGGTACTTGGAAGTGGGACAGCTGAGCTTCTGTTAAGCCTTGGCAGCTGCCCATACTTAAAGCCACTGAAGGCTGCATTAATTGAAGGAGAAGGTCCAAGTGTGGGAAGGTGAGGACCCTGCTCCATCCCACACCAGCCAGACCCTACTGACTACTACTTAAAGCATTGGGTCGGTCCTGGCTTCCACCTTTTATCCATTTGAATATAATCAAAGAATAGAGACCAAGAGGATGAGAGTCTTTAAGTCATGTTAAAGGGGCAGAGTTGAAGGGGTGCTGGCCTTTTGGTCTGGAGAAGAGAAGCCCAGATGGACATATTTCTGAAGGACTTCATGGAGCACTGAGAGACTTATCTGATCTGGGGGGCGGGGAATGAGGCACCGTGGAGGAAGACAGGAGTCCCTGGTGTTAGAGTCAGCCCAGCTGTGGAATCGTGGCCTCACACAAAGTGAGCCTCTCATCCCTGGAAGTGTGCGCTCAGGAGGAGCCTGCACTGCTTGGAGGCTGGAAAGGGTGTGTTGCATGGCGTCTAGGGTTCACGTCCTCGTTTTTCTTCTGGGTCTGTGAGATTCCAAGTTTATGTGAACTCAGCCAGTGGCGCAACCATACACGGCAGCAATACAAGACGAGCCTCTCCAGATTAGGGAAACATCGGCTGCCGGGGTCTCCCTGGGGACAACATGGACTGTGCATGTCGGGTAAATCCAGGGTGCTGATCCTTCGATTTCCACCAGCGGTGATGTCACTGTGGAAACACGAGCATTCCGGCCCACACCTTTCCAGGTCACTGAGCTGTCCCTGCAGCAGGAAGAAGCATTTCCTGGCCCTGGTCTCCTCTCAGGGGTCCCTGGCCGGGTATCCTGTTTCTGCTCTGCCAGGGCATCCTGTGGTGGTCCCCGGGGCTGCTGGAGCCTAGCAGGGGGCTGCTCAGCTTCTAAACCCTGGTGCTGGCCACAGAAACAGTGGTGCTTGGAAAAGCTGGGGAGCCAGGGAAGTGGGAGCACAGCACGGAAGACAACCTGGGGTACTGCGCTTCTGGAAACAGTAGGAGGTACAGCCCATACTCCAAAGATGAGCAGGGCACAGGGTGTGGTGTGGGATTCCAGAGAAGGTCACCTGCCCTCTTGTCACCACCCTCCTTCCTCCTCAGCTACTTCTTTTATAAAAGCCCCCAACCCCTTTTTTGAGACAGGGTCTCGCTCTATTGCCCAGGCTGGAGCGCAATGGTGCCATCTCAGCTCACGGCAACCTCTGCCACTGGGGTTTGAGTGATCCTCCTACCTCAGCCTCCCGGGTAGCTGGGACTACAGGTGCACACCACCGTGCCCGGCTAAAAAAACCTTTCCTGGTGTGTTCAATGCTGCCCGGGAAACTTCCCCCAGCACTCCTCTGTGCCAGGCCACACCATCCTGTGGAGGTCCCTACAGGGCAGCTGGTGACACAGGCTCTCTCAGAAGCACTGTGGAGTCTGTGGAGGTGGCTCAGTTCCTGGGCCAGGGAAGGGTGTCTCTCCCCAGATGGAGAAACAGACAGGTGTCTGCAAGCAGCAGCGGGAAGCTGAATGGACTGCACCGGGTTGGCCTTGTCAACACTGGAGTCCCCTTCTGAAGGAAGAACTGGTGTTCTGTTAGCGCTGACTTCAGGGAGTTTAGCACCTGAGGACATGATGTGTGGTCTGACTGGCCACAGGCCTTGAACTGACCAAAATTATAAAACACACACACACACACACACACACACACACACACACACACACACACACACAAATGCCTTAAAAGTGGGTAACAGTGTTCAGATCATTTTGTTCAGTGGGGAAAGTGAAGCACTGGTCAAGGTAGCTTTTCCATTCTCTACATTCTCTAGGCTCGAAAGCCCATTTCTTTTTCTTCCTTCCTTCCTTCCCTTTCCCTTTCCCTTTCCTTTTCCCTTCCTCCCTCTCTCTCTCTCTGTCTCTTTCTCTCTTTCTTTCTTTTCTGTTGCCCAGGCTAGAGTGCAGTGGCGTGATCTCAGCTCACTGCAACCTCTGCCTCCCAGATTCAAGTGATCCTCCTGCCTCAGCCTCCCAAGTAGCCAGGACCACAGGCATACACCACCACGCCTGGATAATTTTTGTATTTTTTGTAGAGATAGAGTCTTGTCATGTTGCTCATGCTGGTCTCAAGCTCCTGAACTCAAGCGATCCTTCCGTCTCAGCCTCCTAAAGTGCTGAGATTACAGGTGGGAACCACTGCATTTGACATTAGAGCCCATTTCAATGGTTCCAGGTCTCCATGACGTCAAAGTCATTCCTGTCTGTTCCCAGAGATGGAGTTGCCTTCCCTGTCACCTTCCCCGCAGCAGCATGCAGCTTGTCCCAGATGGCGCAGGGCTCGTCTTTCTTCACTTCCCACCAGCACTAGCCCCCAGGATGGCTCCCAGCACCGAGCGTGCAGTTGCTCCTGGGTGTTCTATTTGCCACCTAGTGGGTATTTTCAGGTCAGAAGGACTGCCTAAAAATTCCAAGTCCCAGAGGAAGCCAGGGTGCTTGCTGGTCTAGCTAACCACCACCTGGCAAGGGGCCTAGCACACAGGAGTTTTTCAGCAACAGTTTTAATGAGATACAATTTATACACCATACAGTTCACCATTTCAAGTGTACAGCTCAACAGTTTTTAGTGAATTCACAGATACTGTATCTGACCTGAAAATGCCCACTAGGTGGCACATACGACACCCAGGAGCTATCGCACCCTCAGCCTGAGAGCCGTCCCAGGGCTAGTGCTGGTGGGAAGTGAAGAAAGACGAGCCCTGCCCATCCGGGACAAGCTGGATGCTGCTGCTGCGGGGAAGGCGACTCTATGTCTAGGATCGGCTGGGAATGACTTTGACACCATGGAGACCCAGAGCCACTGTCACCACCATCAGTACTGGAACATTTTCATCACAATGGTTCTTTGTTTTTTGGTTTGTTTTAAACTTTCATTTCATTCTTAGAACTTCTTTTTAAAAACCATTGTAGTCAGCCGGGCATGGTGGCTCACTCCTGTAATCCCAGCACTTTGGGAGGCTGAGGCAGGTGGATCACCTGAGGTCAGGAGTTCGAGACCAGCTTGGCCAACGTGGTGAAACCCCTTCCCTACTAAAGATACAAAAAATTATCTGGGTGTCGTGGCGCACGCCTGTAGTCCCAGCTACTCAGGAGACAGAGGCAGGAGAATCACCTGAACCTGGGAGGGAGAGGTTGCAGTGAGCCGAGATCACATCACTGCACTCCAGCCTGGGTGACAGAGTGAGACTCCATCTCAAAATAAATAAATAAATAAATATAAAACAAAATAAAATAAAATAAAACAAAACCATCGTAGCCATTTTTAAGTACAATTCCGTGGCATTAAATACATTCACAGTGTTGCGCAAGCATCACCAATGTCCATCTCCAGAACATTTTTGTCTTCCCATGCAGAAATTCTGTACTCATTAAGCATCAAAACTTCTATTTTAAGTTTGACCACAGTACCTCCTGTAATCAGAATCTGCAATATGTGTCCTTTTGTGTCTGTCTTACTTCACATAGCACAATGTCCTCAAGGTTCGCCTGTGTTGTAGCCTGCATCAGAATTTAATTCCTGTTTGAGGCTGAATATTATTCCACTGTATAAATATACCACATTTTGTTTATCCATTCACCCATTAATGGACATTTGGGTTGTTTCCATATTTTGGCTATTGTGAATAAAGGCGTGAACATCAGTGGACATGTATCTGTTTGAGTCTCTGCTTTCAATTCATTTGGTTAGAGATCCAGAAATGGAATTGCTGAATACACACTAGAGTTTTAAAAAATATTTACTGGTGGGGCACAGTGGCTCACACCTGTAATCCCAGTACTTTGGGAGGCCAAGGCAAGCAGATCACTTGGGCTCAGGAGTTCAAGACCAGCCTGGCCAATATGGTGAAACCCCTTCTCTACTAAAAATACAAATGTTACCCTGGAGTGGTGGCACGGACCTGTAGTCCCAGCTATTCAGGAGGCTGAGGCAGGAGAATCGCTTGAACCCGGGAGGCAGAGGTTGCAGTGAGCCGAGATGGCGCCACTGCACTCCAGCCTGGGTGACACAGTAAGACTCTGTCTCAAAAAAAAAAAAAAAAAGATGACCGGGTGTGCAGTGGCTCACGCCTGTAATCTCAGCACTTTGGGAGGCTGAAGTGGGTGGATCACAAGGTCAGGAGATCAAGACCATCCTGGCTAACACAGTGAAACCCTGTCTCTACTAAAATACAAAAAAAAAAAAAACTTAGCCAGGCGTGGTGGTGGGTGCCTGCAGACCCAGCTACTCGGGAGGCTGAGGCAGGAGAATGGCGTGAACCCGGGAGGTGGAGCTTGTAGTGAGCGGAGATCATGCCACTACACTCCAGCCTGAGTGACAGAGCGAAACTCCGTCTCAAAANAGATGAATCACGAGGTCAGGAGTTCAAGACCAGTCTGACCAATATGGTGAAACCCTGTCTCTACTAAAAATACAAAAATTAGCCAGGCATGGTGGCGTGCACCTGTAATCCCAGCTACTTGGGAGGCTGAGGCAGGAGAACCTCTTGAATATGGGAGGCAGAGGTTGCAGTGAGCTGAGATCACCCTATTGCACTCCAACCTAGATGACACAGTGAGACTCTGTCCCCGGAAAAAAAAAGGGGGCGGTGCCGGGTGTGGTGGCTCACGGCTGTAATCCCAGCACTTCTGGGAGGCCGAGGCAGGCAGTTCCCGAGGTCAAGAGATCGAGACCATCCTGGCCAACATGGTGAAACCCTGTCTCTACTTAAAATACAAAAAAAAAAAAAACTTAGCCAGGCGTGGTGGTGGGTGCCTGCAGACCCAGCTACTCGGGAGGCTGAGGCAGGAGAATGGCGTGAACCCGGGAGGTGGAGCTTGTAGTGAGCGGAGATCATGCCACTACACTCCAGCCTGAGTGACAGAGCGAAACTCCGTCTCAAAAAAAAAAAAAAAAAAAAAAAAAAAAATCGGAATGACCTAGTGAATGGCAGTTGACAGTTGAGCGGGGGCCAGATCAGAGTCTCGAATGCCACATTTGAGCTGGGACTCTAGCAGCTGTGTGAGCATGGGAGGGCCGCTTGTCTCATGCTGTCTTATAAAGTCCAGTGGCAACCACATGAAGGCCAGAGCCCAGGACATGGAAATATGCAAAGGAGTTTCCAGTTGTGCTAGTCCCCTTGTCGACAACTCCTCATCGGCAGCCACCGTGGCCCTGCTGAGCAGCACATGCAAAATGCACCCCAGAAAGGAGGTGAAGTGGCATTGCTGACAGTTCAAAGAATGTCAAGCAATGGCCATTGTTCTTGAAAAGAAGGGCAAATTTCACTTTTCCTGTTTCTCTTGTGACGTTATGGAATTCAAACAAGTTCGTGATTTTCAGCCCCACACTCTGTACTACGGTTTCCAGCACAGACTGAGGACAGAGTCATTTATTCATTCCGAAATGATGTATCAAGTGTCTTTTTTTCCTTTTTCTCTTTTGAGACAGGGTCTCACTCCATCACCCAGGCTGAGGGGCAGTGGCATGATCACAGCTCACTTCAGCCTTGACTTCCCAGGCTCAGGTGATTCTCCCACCTCAGCCCTGCTGGGACTACAGGCGTGGGCAACCACACTCACACCCCCAGCTAATTCTTTGTAGAGGTGGGTTTTGCCATGTTGCCCAGGCTGATTGTCCGCCTTCCTTGGCCTCCCAAAGTGCTAGGATTATAGGCATGAACCACCACACCTGGCCCTCAAGTGTCTATTTCACGCCAGGAGTTGGCTGACCATGGCTGCCCTGGCAAATAACTCAGTTGAATCCAGGCAGGTCAGCCCCTACCACCAAGTCATGGGACTGCATGGAATCCGACAGTGTGATGCTGGGAGGTAGCAGTGGGTAGCAAGAGCATAAGATTTGCAGCCAAAGAAACCAGGGATCCAGTCATCACTTGCCACTCAGTGCTGTGGATGCTGGTTATCTAACCTCTTTGAACCTTATCATCTTCATCTGTAAATGTCCACACCAACACCTTCCATACCGACCAATATCTAGTAGCAGTGGATATGTGTTGTTTGGCCACCCAGTCTCCACACCCCTTTCCTCTAACCACAGCTCTCCAAATCCCTTTCAGGGACCATCTTCCAGCCTCATTCTTTTAGTTTCCAGTGGGGCTCCCAGCTCTACAGACGGAATGAGCATCTGACCTAGGTCTGGCCAGTTGCACACCAAATTTCCCCAGCCAGAGTGATTGATCATGACTGGGCATATGATCCAACTCTTCAAACTGTCATAGTATATCCTGGGTCTTCTACGAGAGCAGCTCTCAGTTTTTGCTGGACTCAAAAGTTCTGAGCCTGAGACTTAGAATGAAGCCAACACAGAGAGCAGTGGACTAGGGAATCCAGAAGGCAGCGAAACCAAGCTACATTGTCACCATGTGACACCCTGGATTAAATGCCATCTGAGGCCTGAGTCTGGGCTTCTCCACTATGTGAGCAAATACATTCCCTTTTTTGCCTAAGACAGAGTTGAAGTTTCTGTCATTTGTAATCAGAAGGTCCCTAGATTGATGCAAATCAAAGTCTCTCATTTACTCTTCACACCAACTTAGTGAAGCAGAAATTGCTCAGAGGGTCTGTCTGAGAATTTTTTTTTTGTCATGGTGCATGCTAGCAAGCGGATTAGTTGACACACACCTGCTTAATTATGCCAGCATTCCTATCTCTAGATACTAACTCCTACTCATCGTTCAAGGTTCACCATTGTCACCTCTACCTAGAAGCCTTCCCTGAACCCCCAGGCTGGGCCAGGAGCTCTGGGTCCTCTGTGTTCATTCTGTCACTGCACTTGTGACTCTTACTTGCACCTTCTCTCCCATCTGCTCCCATGCACTAGAGAGAAAGGGGCCTGGTGTTCATTTCTTCATTTATGTGTGCATGGCACCCAGTCCAGTGCTTTGCAAGCAGATTCCATGAAGAGTAAATGACTAATGAATGAATAAATTTGGTGAGAAAAACGCACATGCCTGGACATGAGACTCACATGAACGCATCATCACATATTTACGTAATGTGTATGCTGCAGAGACCTTTAGTTGCCTCCTCAACATCCGACTTTCCATTCTGGCTTAGACACAGAACCCCAATCTTCCCAGACTTAAAAAAACAAAACAAAACCCCCTACATATTCTAGCCTCTCTTGAGGAGATGTGGCCCCAAGTTCTGGCTAATGAGCTGTATGTAGAAGCTGTTGCATCAGACTTCTGGGAAGACTTTTTAAAAGGAAGACAACCAGAAAGGGAGCTCCTTTTTGGCTTTCTCTTTTTTCCTCTTTTCTGCTGTCCTTAATGCAGATGTGATGGCTTGTGCTCCAGCAGCAAGCGAGATCATGCGGCATCTCTGAGGATGGACCTCATGAGCTAAGCATGGAAAAGTGGAAAGCCAGGAGCTGGGATCTCTGATGATGAAGGGCTGACGTTACTAGCTCCCAGCTCCAGACTGCCTGCCTCTACACCTTCTTTTTCTTTTTGTTTATACCCTATCTGAAAACTCCCAAATACACCTTTTATATATCAAGAAGAAAATAAATTCTTTGTATTTGAGCCACCATATTTTGAGTGCACTGCTGTACGTAATTGAACTTAATCCTAACTGCTGTGTCACTAAATGCTATATTAATATTCACTGATAATATTTCTCTATTTTATTCTAATCATAAAATGAAATTTTTAAACCCAACATTTGGAACAGTGCATGTGTGCCAGATATTGTGGCAGCATACAGCTAGAGACACATATACAGGGAAGAAGACATTTTACAACTGGTTAAAGTACATGTGGCAGTTCATCACTTTCTATGGGAAAAAATATTATTTTACTCATTTTATGATATTAGAGGTTGTTCATGTTAAAGTAGAATTCAAGCTTATTTTTTTTTTATTTTTAATCCCAGCTCCACCCCGCATCATCATGCTGCCTCCACAGCAGCAGGGAGGGCTGTGGGTGATCAGGGATCCCTCCCTGTCTTCCTGCCACAGAACCTGAGTAGATCAAAAGGCCAAGAGCATGAGGAGACTTTGCTCCTTCAGAACAGCTCCTCGGCCCCCTGAAATGAATGACCAGCTTTAACAGACTTTTCCCCCCCAGCTCACATTCCCCATGGTTGGTGAGGCAGAAAATTCACAAGAACAAAGCTCTTGCCCTAGAAAGATCTTCTTTTCAATTTAGGGTCAATTCCACTTTGGGGGCTTCCAGAAGAGTCACCTTTAAATTAAGAAAAGAGAAAAAGAAGCTGTTGCATATAAGCCAGGGAAAACCACACACGAATGTGAACAGCATCCGCGTCCCACCTAGCAGTGCATGTTTTTTGTGGGAAACGTATACAAAGCCCCGTAAGCCTCCAAAGAGGTGGGAGGCGGATGGGGAGGGGGCAGAAAGATGCTGGAGTCCAAAAAACTGGATTCATTTTTCTACCAGCTGTGAGTAGGGCAACTTTTAAGGGCCTCATCTTGTCCTTCTGAAAAATGGGCAAGCAGCCTGCACCCTGCCTTCCTCACAGAGCCATTGTGAGGTCAAGAAGAGATGGCATTTGGTGAAGGGTCTGTGTCCTCCCCTGCCCCCCAGGACAGCTGACCATGTCACTCCAGCCTGAACATGTGGTAGCATCCTGCTCTAGAATCTACCTGGGATCACCTTCTCCTCCCAGCCTTTCAGGACATATCGACACATACTTGGGTTAATGAAAGTCAACATTCTTTACATTTCACCCCTTACGAAATATCAGGAAGCTAGGCTCCATGTGGTCTGGCTTGGTCTGACTCAGCTGGGAAGCCATCGCTGAACCCTTGTTCTATCGGTCTGTGGACAAGATTCAGTGTCTTGCGCTCTGTGGGATCAGCTGTCCCTCTGAGCGGAGTCAGAGGTGAGTGGTTATGATATGAAACACCACTTACCCTCCCGTGAGTGGTGTTCAGCCTCCGGGGCCCAGGACGGGGAACAAGGGCAGACCAGCCTGCACTGTGCATCCAGGGGCCAGGTCACGGTGATCGAGTTTCTCTCTCCAGTCACAAACTCCATCACCCCTGGCTCCAGGGTAATAAACTCAATCTCAGGGCTTGAGCTATAACACGGTTCATTTCTGGGCCAAATCTCTGAAGCTGAAGGGTTTATTTTTAAGGACAAGCAGTTTGCTGTTTTCAGCTTTTCTCATCAGAAATAGTGCAATTCAGCTCGATCTGCATTGGAAGCATAATTTATCATCTCACACAGATGGTTGCTAAGGGTGGGGAGGAGGTTTACTTTTCATTTTACTTCAGCAAATATTTCCTGAGCCCCTACGTGTGCCAGGCACAGAGCAAAGCACTGGGGATGTACAGATGAGTAAGACAAGCTCCTGATCCTCGAGACACTCCTAGTCCAGGTGGGAGACAAAGCTACAAACCCCAGATTTGACATCAGACAGTCCTACTTTGGAATCTTGGCTCTGCCATTTGCTATTGGAGTCACCTTGGGAAAATCACCTCACCTCTTTCTAGCTAAAGGTTTGTCAGCTTTGTTGATCTTCTCAACATACCAACCTTTGGTTCTGTTGATTTTCTCAACTGTTTCTCTATTCTCTATTGCATTAATGTTTGCTCTAATCTTTATTATTTCCTTCCTTCTGCTTGCTTTGGGTTTAGTTTGTTCTTTTTTCTTTCCCCCAGTGCTTTAAGGCGGAAGGTTAGGTTATTGATTTGGGATCTCTCTTCCTTTGTAATATAGTCATTCATAGCTATACATTTCCCTCTAAGCACTGCTTTACCTACTTCCCATAAGATTTCCTATGTTGTGTTTCCCTTTTCATTTATCTCAAAGTATTTCCTAATTTCCCTTGTGATTTCTTCTTTGACTCACTGGTTGTTTAGTAGTATGCTGTTAGTTTTCACATATTTGTAAATTTCCCAAAGTTCTTTCTGTTATTGACTTCTACACATAGGGTCTATCTGGAGAATGTTCCATGTACACTTGGGAAGGATGTGTGTTCTGCCGCTCTTGGGTGGTGTGTTCTATAGATGTCTGTTAGGTCTAGTCAGTCCATAGACTTGGTCACGTCTTCTCTTTTCTTACTGATCTTCCATCTGGTTGTTCTATCCATTATTGAAAGCAGTGTATTGAAGTCTCCAAGTATTACTATTCAATTGTTACCTCATCTCTTTGAATCTGTTTCCATCCAGTAAAATAAATATTCCTGACTTGCAGAGGAGATGAAGAGCGCAAAGCCCCGAGGCACAGCCTTCCACCTGTGGGTGTTGCTACTGTGTCTCAGAATGAATTGACGAGACTGCAGGACAGTGGTGGTGAGGAGATTTCTTTCTAAAGTAACCAGGTTGTCCTGGCTTAAGCCAGCATCACTTCAGCCTGAAAAACACAAACGCTGCTTAAAGAGAAAGACAAGGCTTAGAACCTGTCTACTTCTGTGGCCTAATTTTCAGCATGTGCAGATCTCCTGCCCAAAAAAGAAAAATTAACTAGCTAACACATCAAAACTTCTCACCCTAATTATGCTGGCTGGTGTCTAAAATCCCTTCACAAAAGTTTCTTGTGGTAGTTTACCTGTCCACTCATCTAAACTTCCTTCCAACTCAACAAACATTTACCAAATCACCTTTTCTCATCCAGATCTGCCCCAGGTACTGAGGATACTGAAACCAGACCTATCCTAAACACCCTAGTCTATCCAGAAAGAGACACTGAGGGAAATTTTATTATGTATTTGTTATTTATTATTGAAGCAGTTAAATAAAATATCGGAAGATAAACACTCTAACAAAGGAAGGAACAAAAGGTTCTGAGGATACAGAAGAGGGAAGTGACCTGCCTGATAGGAGCAAGAGGGGGGTAAAGATGGCTTCCCCGAAAAATGTTAACTGAAAAGAAGCCGCCAACAGTGGCTTGAGTTCCACAACCCTCCCTGCCCCTGCCGATCTCCTCAGGTGGGAGGGGGCCCCGGGGAGGAAAAGGAGGAAAACAAGAGGATGTTACACAAAGTGAGTCATCCAGCCTCAAATAACCAAGAGCTGCAAAGGCAGAAAGTTCTTGACTTGGAAGTTTGCCAATTCCAATGCTGCAAAAATAACCATGATGAATTCACATATTTCTGTGCAAGTGTCGGTCCACCATAACACTGAATACTCAGTCATAGCAAACTGGAGCTTTGGGCCCATATGCTCAAAATCAGGCTCAGGCTTTGGTCAAGGTTTTCTTGAAGAAGCCAAAACCTGTATTTTCCCATTGAAAGTCATCCTGGTCTTCCATCCTGTCCTGGATAGAACCATGGAATAGTGATTCCTGCTCAGGGTTAAAAGTCACTAGGTGTTTTTCTGTTTTGGGTCTCAGCATCCACATAGGAACTTTCATTTCTTCCAGGTTAGGTTGATAGACCCTCTCCATTTTATGAAAAGCTAATCATAATATTTGTTGTACACCCACTGTGCACACTGTAGGGAGAGAAAAATAAGCCCACCCAGAAACCCTTCACCAAAGCAGAATTTAACCCACCTGGAAACACAGAGGGGGAAAAAAGTCATACAGTGGTTTTTAAAAATTAAGAGCTGCAGGCTGGGCACAGCGGCTCACACCTGTAATCCCAACACTTTGAGAGGCCAAGGCAGGAGAATCGCTTGAGCCCCCAGGAGTTTGAGACCAGCTTGGGCAACATAGAGAGACCCTGTCTCTACCAAAAATTTAAAAAATTAGTCTGGGTGCGGTGGCATGCACCTGTAGTCCTAGCTACTTGGGAGGCTGTGGTGGGAGGGTCACTTGAGCCCAGGAAGTCCAGGCTGCAATGAGCCATGATCTCACCACTGCACTCCAGTCTGAGCAACAGAGTGAGATGCCATCTCAAAAAAAAAAAAAAGAAAAAAAGAAAAGAAAATGAAAAAAATTAAAAGCTGCATTATAAAGTATACTGACGAGACAAAGGCTGATGTACTAGAAGGCTTTCCTAGAGAGAGAGCAACAGAGCAGAAACACACAGGCTCTGGGGCCTAAAAAACTCAACCTAGGGCCAGGCATGGTAGCTCACACCTGTAATCCCAATACTTTGGGAAGCCGAGGAGGATGGATCACCTGAGGTCAGGAATTCGAGACCAGCCTGGCCAACATAGTGAAACCCCATCTCTACTAAAAATACAAAAAATTAGCTGGGCATGGTGGCACATGACTGTAATCCCAGCTACTCAGGAGGCTGAGGCAGGAGAACAGTTTGAACCCGGGAGGCAGAGGTTGCAGTGAGCCAAGATCATGCCATTGTACTTTAGCCTGGGCAACAAGAGCAAAACTCTATCTCAAAAACAAAACAAAACAAAACAAAACAAAAACCCTCAACCTGGGGTTCTTAGACTTAACTACTCTGGGCCTTGGATTCCTTGTCTGCAAAAAATGATAGCATTGGCTCTTACATGAAACAAAATACAAAATATCTGGCTTGTGGCTGGTACTCAAAAGCATGATGTTCTCATGCCCCCACAAGGGAGGTGGCAATGACTCAGGTCCCTAAGGATGGGTGAAATTTCGACAGGCAGGAGAAGGCAGGGAGGTCTCTGAGCAGCAGCAGCAGGACTGAGCAGGGAGTAGTGGACAAGTGCCGGGATTCTAATTCAGGCTCCACTGCTTCCTAGTCACGTGATCTTCAGCAAATCACTAATTTCTTGGTGCATCAGTTTCCTTATCTATGAAAATGGGAACACCAATAAAATTTGTCTTCTGGGGTTGGTGTGAGGATTGAGTTAGGATGGGTAAACACTTAGAACAGTACCTGATATAGCAAAGGGTAATAAATTTTATCCATTGTTATATATGGAGGGGAGTAAGGAGTCCAGATTTGATATGAACTGAGGAATATGGGAAATAGGAACAGGAAGGCTGGGACTAGATTTTAGAGGGCCCTAAGTGCCCAGATTAGTCTGGATTTAAACACAGTCAAGGCCCATCACAGGCTCTTGAATGGGGGTTGACATGGATTAATAACAAATCTTAAATGGTAGAGGCCAAATGGGCTCCTGTCATAGGGATAAATTATACCAGAAGAGGCTGCTCTTGAACAGTGACTCAAGTCTTCTCCTGCTCCCACCCAAGAAGCTATTTTTTGGAGAAAAGCAGAAGGCAGAAGGACAGATCACGTCTGGCTGTTTTTCTACTTAGTATCTCTTAATCCAAAATCCCAAATCTCCCTGTTTGGCTAGCGGGGAGATTGTGTAAGACTATCACTTGGGATGTCCAATCATCACTTATGCTTTTCAAATAAGCAGCCATGAGCTACTACTTGAAGTGATGAGGTTCATTATTTGGTCTAAGCCCACACATCCTGCCCTCACCTCCCACCCAAACCCACCCCCAAGCAGGCAAAGTCAGTTGAAGACCATTCCACAAATCTCCAACATGCTCTTGAAGGGCAATGCCATAATGCCTGATCCACTGTGTAAGTGGCAGAAAGACTAGCAGGCAGCAGTGATTTGTTGACATGATACTCCACCTGATTTCATTCAATCTGGGCTTTCAGAGACAGGCAGAATCAAAGGAAATGACTGAGAAAAAGCATTCCAAGTTCTGGAGATGTTAATGAGCACAGTAATTAGCATAAAGGCAATTTTGACAAGTGTGGAAGTTCTTTGTACAGAGAAGTCCCCAGTGTTGAGCCCAGGAGCAAGCTGGTGTGGTGGATGTGCAAGTGCTTTGTGACAGGAGAACACACTGCAGCACAAACTGCATGGGGCCAACTCACAGAAAAACAAAACCCTCATGCTCATTTCTTGGCCTTCGGGATCCAGAAAGAAAAGACCACAGCCTCTGTCAA
The DNA here is from genome assembly GCF_001698545.2 of Rhinopithecus bieti. NCBI lineage: Eukaryota > Metazoa > Chordata > Mammalia > Primates > Cercopithecidae > Rhinopithecus > Rhinopithecus bieti. The sequence goes on along the minus strand of NW_016805181.1, from coordinate 1,396,272 downwards.
ATGTAATGGGAAATAATTCCTTTGAATTTGTGATTTGCTCAGATGAAAAAAAAAGGAAGTCGGGTAATCCTTAAGTGACCCCAAGTGGTAAAAATACACCAGCACCGTGTTCTTTGTGGGTATTCCTGTGACACCGGCGCCACCTGGTGCACTCAACTGGGAAATAATGAATCACCACCCCATGAAGGCTGGCGTTGAGGGCCCCAAGCATTTGCGTTCTTTTGTAAGGAAGTATTCTCTTGGTGCTGGGTTGTAAGCCAACAACTGTGGGAAAATGATTAATAATTTATGGACAGAAGTATATGGTAGACTTTATTACAACCAATAGAATTAACATTAATATTTTAAGTGAACAGAATTTCATTATATGGGTATAAGCCAATGTCTCCAAATTGCTAGCCTTTAAGAGCCAAACAAAATACCTCAAGCTATCAGCCTGTGTGTCTGTAAGTTAGCCAGTTCTCTCCCCAACACATCTAAGGATTCTTAAGAATGCTTACAAAGCCTGATTGCCAGGAAGCCTGATTGTCACTCTTCCGAGCTTTAGACTACTACTCCAGAGAAGTTGCTGGTCCCTTTACCATTAGGGACCAATTTCCCACAGAACAGGATCCTAACCAGTTCCCACACTCTGTTCCTAGCATTACTTTGTCTAAACACAGAAAGAGCTTTCCTTTTCATACCCAAGTCATACTGACAGACCTGCTTGCTGACCTCGGTAGCAAACATCTGAAGGTATTAAGAGAATCACGATGTAGAGAAGGAAAATGGAAATTCATTATCAAACATCATTGCTCCAACATTCAACTGACCCTGTCCCTACTGGCCTCTCTCTCTTGACTCCAACCCCCTGTTCTGATCAGGATTTTCTATCTCCGAGTGTCTTCCCCGAGACTCTAATCCACCACAAAAAACTGGAAGCCCTTCACACCCAATTATTGCCCTGCAGAGAAACATCCTCTGGCTGCCTCTTCAAAGTCCTACTTTGGCAGCAGCAAATATTTATCCTTAGAATGGGATTCAATTCAAGGAAACACAAAACTAGCAACCAACCAGAGTCTTTTCTGGTGAACAGAATGAGTTACCCAGCTGGAGAACAAGATGTGAGGTAAAATACTAGGTTAAACCAGTGATTTTTAGAGTATAAACTGGTCCTGTCTAAAGCAATGGCAATGCTTTAAATAAAACAAAGTAGCAACGTCTAAAACAAAAGAGAGAAAAGACCAAATGGATTTTGAAAATTGAAACATCCTTAAAAGACTTGCCTCAATCCCCAAAGCGACTATTTTGAAGGGAATTAAACTCACTTGGCTACAGGTGAGTAGCCTCTGAGTAGGCTACAGGTGGTGAGTAATCTTACCAGTTTGTTGAAAAATGACATACGTTACAATTTCTATCATTTCTCTACAATAATCCTCACTCCATAATATTTCAGCAAGGGCTCCAGCTTGAGTCTAACTATATGTGACCTTAAGACACATTAGCTTGGGCGGGTGCAGAGGACACAAGGATTTGCAACAGGACCAAGAAACATCTAGAGTCAGACTCAGTTTAAGGCAGCTGCTCCCAAGCCTGGAAGCACATTAACATCACTGAGGCCATGCAGGCCCCACTCCAGAACAATTAAGTCAGAATTTCTGGAGGTGAAGTGCAGACACCGGTATTTTCTCTGACAGTACCCTAGGTGACCTTAATGTGCAGCTGGGGTTGAGAACCACTAAGCTAAGGAAGCAGAACTCGAGGTGGACATCTTGGGTCCAAAGGCAGTGGACTAGGAGACATGATTCTAACACAGCAAGCCTCTGTCTTTCAGATGTCATTTTCGATCTTATCCAAATCCTCAAGTAAAAGATTGCAGTGAGAATAAAAGCTCTAAGAGTCATTTCTCTATAACAGTGTGTCTTGAATTGTGGTTCAAGGTCCATCTGCATGAGCACAATTATTTGAGGAATGTGTTAAAATGCAGATTCCTGGTTCCCATCTTATACCTAATGATCTCTGCATGCGATTTAGCTCTAGAAGTCAGTAACTATTGTTGGGATCAAATCCAGGCCTACCTGATGACTTGTCTTTCAAATTTCCCTCAATACTTTTGACCAGAAAGAGTGGAATCTATCAGAAAACAGTAGACATTTAAATGAGTTTAAATGAAAGGTAATGATTTAAAGCAGTAGAATGGAAAACAACTGCAAAAATTCCCCCTCCACTCCTCCCTCCAAAGGAATCCTCTATCAATTACTTTGGAGTAGCAAAATAGCATCCCTCCCTTTCCTTCCTGTTCCACTACATTTTTTCCCTTCTGACACATATTCCTTTTTCCTCCCAAATAAGGTCACTTAGAAAAAATTCCTGGTAGTACTTTAGAAACTGTCAACATCTATAGAGAAATGATAAAATTACCTACCAGGGATCTCATTTTATATTTATCTATACTTTCTTGATATTTTACACATCTCATTCAAATTGAAATAAAGTGTGTAGTTCCCTTTTAAGTCAGAACAAGGAGAGGAATGTGATTAAATAGCTTTGCCCATTTGGAATTGGCCAGGAACCAGATTTTTTTTTTTTTTTTTTTTTTAATCTGGGCGGTTCGCAGTCATTGCCACATGCACTTCTACCTTTAAAGACAAAATTAGGAAATGAAAAAAAAAAAAAAAAGCCTGCAACCTTATTTAAAACAAGTCTAGTCTAGGTCCCTGTTTATCTGATGATGGTGGGACCAGGAGTGGGAGCCCATGGGAGGCAAGAAGTTGCATGTAAGATGTGAGACTACCTCTACTCACCACACTAATTCACATACCATATGAAGAGACATCAGGAAAGTAAACTCTGAGCGCAACAAGCTTATTTCAGTTTGTAAAATAAATTGTACAGCCTTCTTCCTATATTGTTAGTGTTAACGTCAACCAGCTCAACCCTTTCAGAAAGCAATCTGATGACTCTGAAAAATGTTCATAACATTCAGACTCTTTAATTCAATAATCCAATTTCTAGGAATCTAGTTTAAGAAATTTCAAAAGACAGAAGATGTTCACTGCAGTATTCTGTGTTAACACAAAAAATGTAACTATACAGTACACGTGCCCCCCGCATCTACTAGATATTTTGCTGAATACTGAACATGATCCTGAATGATGTGAATTATCTTCACCGTTTTCATAAAGAAGTCAAAGCTTAACGGACCTTGCCTTCTGTCGTATTTCTAGTATGAGTTAGAGCCAGATTCAAATCCAAGACTAATATTATAAAGTTCACATCCTTTCCAACTCCCCTCAATGCTCATGAGCAGTAAGAGTGCAATGGTTCCACAAATAATAGTACATTCAATGCATTATGTAGCCACTAAAGTATTTATAAGAAAAATGCTTATGTTAAATAAAAATACAGAATCATACATGGACCAAAACATTTACAGAAAAAAGAAATGAACCAAAATGTTAGCAATGACTTTCTCTGGAAGTCGGACGATAAATAAAAAGTAAGGAGGAGTGGGGATTACTCTAGTCTGAAATTTCCACATATCTAACAGGAAAAGATATGTTAAGAATGAGGTATAAATTAGCCACGCGTGGTGGTGCATGCCTGTAGTCCCAGCTACTCAGGAGGCTGAGGTGGGAGGATAGCTTGAGGCCAGGAGGCAGAAATCGCAGTGAGCTGAGATCATGCCACTGCATTCCAGTCTGGGCAACAGAGTGAGACCCTGTCTCAAGAAACAAAACAAAAGAAAAAAATAGAAGAACGAGGTACAGAAAGGTTTTAGCAATCTCATAACTAAGACCACTAGTTAGAATCCTTTAGAATCAATTATCTTAAGGCAAACATCCCAAGGCAATGAAAGCATCTGGTCCCTTTATTTGGTTTTCTGTGCTCTCTTAAATGAAATATAACTTGTTGCGCTTAAATGAGTCTGTCCTAGTAAGGGACTTAAATTAGTAATACAGTAAAGACAGAAACCTGAGTTAGAGCAGAACACTTCAGTTTATCAAGATTTGAAACAGCCTTTCCCCTAAACCACTTCAGTCACTATGAAAGTCAAGTTCTAGCAATCAAAGCTTGAAGGTAGCTTTAAAGAGAATGAGCAGGGAAGACTAGATGGTGAGTAAGAAGGAATGCGCCGAGGCTCCTAAGATCTCAAGCCATGTCTATCATGTGTTGAAGCTGGGGCAAGTCTTGACATTTCTGTTTACAGAGGTTCTAAGACGGACATACAACTACAGACACCAGATCTGTGAGTACACTTAAAAATTCCTGCACTAAAGAATGGACAAGTGGAAGCTCTGAATCACAAATACTATCACATGAAGGTTAATATTTAGCATTTTCTGGACTTTGAAGGGCCTCTACTGTTTTATATATTAGTTGGAGTAGAGGCTAAAGTTCTGTAACAAAGAGGGCTAAACATGAGCAGCTCAGATAACATCAAGTTATTATAATGGGCAGTTTGGAGAGGGTGGGCTCTGTCTTTCCCAAGGCCACCAGGTTCCTCTGTCTTGTTCTGCCATTCCCCAAGTATTACACTTTTCTAATGGTGGCAATAGGCTCACTAATACCACATTCAAGTTCCAGTCTGAGAGAAGAGGGACAGGGTGGGCAGGACAAGGCCCAGAAGTTGTACACATCATTTTGAATCGCACCCCGTTGTAACCAGAACCTGGGAAAGGCAGTACTGAAGGAGGCAGGCAATTAGCATCTCTCAGGCCCAATGACCACATCTTAACTCGACTTTTAACAGTTACTTGCATTCTTGGCATTAATACGATGACCTGAAGGAATTAGCATCTGGAAGAAAGACTAAGAGTAAAGGGAAGAATTAATGGTGATATGAGTAGGAAAAAAGAGCAAGTCAGATCTCCAAGCAACTCTTCTGCTGGTCTGGTTACATGTGGCTTCTTCTTTGAAAACTCTTGTTCCCTGGGTAATTCCAGTTGAACAGTAAGTAATTAAAGAGAAAAAACAACATCCTTACCATTGCTAAGCTCTATCCAGCATTCCTGTCTGGCCTCGCAATTTGGACCTGAGAGTCATCCTCCAAAGGTAGCCAGCCCAAAGAGTAAAAGCTGAAAGTGAAGAAACGCAAGTTCTATTTCCAGTTCTACCTACCAGGCCATGCGAATGTGCATTCCTCTAAACTCAGCTTTCTCTCTCATAAAACAAGGGCATGAACAAGGTGATTAGAAAGATCCCCTCCATTCTAACATTTAAATGTCTGAAATTCAGTCTTGTCTTTGCTATCACATCAATTAAAAGTTAATTTCTAAACCAGTGATTAATGTGTGAAGACTGCACAGAGCAGTCATCACATAGCTCTGAGATTGGTTATAGTAGTAGTTCTAGGATATCTCCAAAGCAAGTGGTCTAGAGATAAGTGAAAGCATGGTATCCTCATAATCATTTCACACAAACTATAAACTCAAATACATGAGATAATGATTTTCTCACTACGGCTTTCATGTTTATATATTGTTTCACTCAAGGTTTTTCAATGCTAAAAGGTTTGAAAACCATTGTATAAGAAATTATAACACCCTGTGCTCTTAAGGAAACTCTTGGACAAGAATAATTTCCCCCAAAAAACTACCTTATAGACTAAGAGTCAAAAGGCACAAAGGAACAATTCAATTATACGTATTTACATTTTCCCCTTTCCTTCTGATATTTTAGGCAAGAGCCAGTGTTTAAGAAAATATATTCCAGGGCCAGGCATGGTGGCCAATGTCTATAATCCCCGCACTTTCAGAGGCCAAGGTGAGTAGATCACTTGAGCTCAGGAGTTCCAGACCACCCCAGGCAACATGGTGAAACCCTGTCTCTACAAAAGAAATACAAAAAAATTAGCCGGGCATGGTGGTGTGCGCCTGTAGTTCCAGCTACCTGGGGGGCTGAGGCGAGAGGATTGCTTGAGCCTGGGAGGTTGAGGTTGCAGTGAGCTGTGTTCACACCACTGGGCTCCAGCCTAGGTGACAAAGCAAGACCCCGTCTCAAAAAAAATAAAAAATAAAATAAAAATAAAAATTAAAATAATAAAATAAAATAAAATAAAACAAACAAAAAACCTGAGCTTGAGTTTGATTTTAAGACCTGGAGGGACAGCAGATTAGTTCTACTTCAATGGGTATGCATCATCTGAAAAGAAAGGTTCATAAAAAGAAGATACATCTTCATTGTCACCATCACATCAGTCATCAATCCTTAGACACAGAACCTTTACTGACTCCCTCAAAACTTCCAAGCTTCCAAACTAACAAGCAGTTCTTCTACGTTGGGATCATCCAATTTTCCTTCATGTTCCAACTCTCCTCTAGCTTCAGTATACACATAGACAACCTTAACCATCTGAAAACCTACTTTTAGAATATTCCCTAGTGGTTCCATGTAAGTCTCTGCCAGATTCACATACCCATAAATTCTACTTCATAAGCCCACACTGTTCTGAAAAAAGAAACAGAAAAAAAGTATCAATATAACTTTAAAATAAGACACAAACCTTCATGAAAATATAGTCATCAAATTTATTTTCATTGGGATGCCATTTTTTGAAGAATTCCTAAGACTAATGTTTCCTGACATGCAAGAGTTAGCATTAATAGCTTACGTTACTATAAATACTGCTGCCTGGAAGCAGTACAACTGTTTTAGAGTTTTAAGACTACAGACTTTCATTACTCAAATCTTATTCAGTAAATGTAAAAATCAGAAGGTTCTGAACAGCTGGTTAGGAAGGTAGCCAAGATGCAGGAAAGATGTCTGCGCCTCCTTTTCAAGGGCAGCCAACTCTTGAACGGTAGGTGCCAAAATATCCACATGGCCTTTATAGCTTCCACCTGCATCACACACAAATAACAAAGTAATGTAAATGACATGCTTGAAATAACTTGTCAGCAATACTTTGGCTCAATTATATCACTTTAAACATTACTTGTAGCAATAAAATGTACTACTGGGCAAGTTATCTCCAGAACTTTGACTTTAAAAAATGTTAAATCAATTATTTCAATATAAATAAATAATTAGGCCTCACTAACAGCTGTCCCAATACCCCTACCCACCCTTGGCTTGGAAACAACTAGTTAGGCCTGAGTCTTAAAATTTTTCAGGAACAAGCTAACAAAACGGCATCCCAGGCAGAGGAAATAATATGCTGAATTACCACCTGAATTAAGTCAAAGGCTTCTAATTCCTTGTTCAAAATCACCTATTATGCTCTTGTTTCCTAATAATTCCACAAAATGTTCAACTACTCTTATGATATTAACACTTCAAGAGAAAGAGCTAAGCTGAAGTCTTTCATTCACATAAAGATGACACAATTAAAAAATGCTACAAGGCAGGTATGGACAAAGTACTATGAGGGTAACAGGGGAACAATTAACATGTTAAAAATAACTCTTAACCTAATGAAATGAAATTACTGCCTTCCCAAACTGAAGTTCAAAACAGGTACATTTACATTTAAAATAGTATTTAAAATAATTCAAAGCTTACCACCAGCAGCCCTTTTTTGACCGTAGGTAACTTTCCCATCAAATTCATCCACTGGTACCTTTATATCCGGCTCAACCTGAGAAATGGTACAGTTCAGGTGTTCTTCTATCTCAGACAGTAACTAAGTAAGGGAGAGAAAATTTCCAGATATAATTTTTGAAGATAAATGCTGTCTATTTTACCATTTTAATACATTATTTGTGAGCCTGACTCCAAGTCTTACTTGCATCTCGTTGTACCATATGGTACAGCCTCCATCTTCCTTGAGTCTTGTGTTATAACACCCTTTTCCACGGCTGCTACATACATGGTACCAAACCTAAATTTAAAAAGGAAAAAATATTAACATGCATGGAGATAGAGACACACTAAATATCCTATTCTAAATTTGTTTTTAAGTATTTTCTGTCCTCAAGGCACTAGAAAATAGATTATAGGTATGATATATCATCCAATTACTACTACTATTCAGTAGCTCATTAAATAAATAGGTCTTCTGAAAAGTTCTTTTGAGAATAATACAAAAGTTTTCCTAAAATGGGTGTCAGATATCAAAAGGAATTCTCAAAGTAGGATGAAAAAGTAAATATTGAAGCATACTATGTCAGGATTAACATAAAAAATAAAGTTCAAAAGAAAAATAAGTTCAAATGTTTTATATAAGAGACTAATAAAGCAAATAATGCAAAATGTACAACTAGTGAATTTTTGCAGTGAGTATATGGGAGCTCCTTATCAATACAACTTTTCTATAAATTTGTAATTATATCAAAATAAATCTGCCCTCACCATGAAAAGTCTTCCATGGCACCATGTCAGAAGATGTTTAAATAGTTTTTGGTGGAAATGACTACAATAAAGCTAATAGGAAAATTATATTTTGCATTTTTCCTTTCTAAATTTCACCCTATTATTTGTCCATTCAACGAATACAGAAAAAAATGCCATTAAAAAGTTCATTTGTATTCCATATGCAGCTGAATTAAATTTAAACAGGAAAATCAAACTGTTTTTATTTCCAACATCTGAAATCACAACACACATAATGAATATAATAGAGCCCTACAAAGATTACCTTTTCTTTTCTGTTGCCACCAGGGAAATTGCCAGACCCATCCTGAAAGATGTTAAAAGCGTTCTATTAGACTTTATTCCTAAAGCGTACAAGCTTAAAATGGGGAGAAAAAATTACAGAAGTACCTTTCAGCTCTTCCTACTCTGCCAATTCGATGTACGTAGTTTTGCTTTTCATCGGGCAGAGTGACATTTATAACTGTAAATAAAACAATTATTAACAATTGCCATTAGTTTCTAAATTTTCAAACATATTAGAAGGCTTTACTTTAGATTCCATAACAATCACACTGCAGGCATAAAAGTTGCTTTTACCATAAGGAACACCATGGATATCAATTCCTCTAGCAGCTACATCTGTGCAAATCAAGAATCTTACATCTCCTTTCTAAAGAGAACAGAGAAGAGAGAAAGGAGTTTGTTAGCACATATACTAAACAATAAAAACAAATGCTATCCTTCCACTAAATGAGACCTCTAAAAACTCAATTGTTACTATCGGATTAGAGGTCCACATACTCCTAATTTACTGGACCAAGTCTTGAAGTTGTATGTCATGATCTGCTGAAACATGACATTTAAGGTGATTAAATCAGAGATTGGTTCATTTTGCTTTTCTTTTCTACTCAAAGATATTAAACTATTGTTAAAACTTGGCTTAATCTTTAGAAATATCTTCAGAAATTAAAGAGAAGGATAAAACAGAATACAATGTACAGACATAAGCATTATCTTTACTCTTACATTCAAATAAACCCAGAATACTAGATATTTTACCTGGAGGCACACTTTTTGTTACAGACAAAATTCTCAAGGGGAGGAAAATGAGGGTAGGCCCCTGGTGCTCACCAATAAATACAAATTAGCCTTTCGATGTCATTTGTGCCTCAAGGCACAGCAAAATTAGAGATCTGGAGGAGGGAAAAAGGGTATACTGACTTATGGTCCGGAAAAATGCCTAAGGTCGAGAAGGGTAGCACACATTAAAACGAGGCCATGCGACGTGTTTTCACATCTGCATCGATTACGTCCAGCATGGAAACAGAAGTCAAAGTTCTTCAACCCAATACTTCCAATCTTTTTTCTTAGAAAATGATACTTATACTATACACTGGGGTCTATTAAATTAATGAGACTGCTTGGATGTAGAGAGGTTACTGACATTTAGCTCTAAATGGCTCAAGCCCTACCCAACTACACCAAGAGCTGTATGATCCGTTCACGTGCTGCAAGAACATAACCGGAAAGGTCTGCCCCAAACAGTATCAAAATAACTTTAATTCTACATAACCATATTCTGATACCTGTCTTAATTAATCTACAAATTAAGTTCCTTATGGCTATTGCTGGAGACTATTTTTAAGGCTTATAGACATGGCTTAGCTATCCAATGATACTTCTCCTAAAAATAGCTACCTGAAATAATTTAACTAAAATTTCTAAAATTGAAAATTCTTGTTATAGTAGTGTGCTGATAGAGAATGTGTCATTTACCATTTGAGTGTCAACAATCACTAATCCCTGTCATGATGATGACACATTAGTTAGGGTAGAAACATTTTGAAATTTCTAGGACAATAACTGCTTTAATAATATTAACTGGAACTACTTAAAACGAGATACAATGCCCCTCTTAAGTATTAAGGAAACAATCAACCACATATATCAGTACCTTAAATCTTTCCAAGTTTTGCTTTCTCTCATGAGGTTTTCTGTCACCATGAAGACAAACACATGAGAACTGGTGTCCTTTTTTATCAGGTCCTAGTGAAAAGCACATTAAGCATTTAACCTTGGAAAATCTTCCGCCTAAGATCATGTAAAAAAGCCAATAAAATTCAGACTACAATAGTGTCACACAATTCCATAAAAATCTGTGCCCCAACTTGCTATAAACCATGGTTAACACAATTTCTGTCACAAATGAAGTACCATTAAAATGAACTCTATGGAGCGTTAAAGTCGTCCTGCTTTTAAGGCATCTTAAGTTACCCTTTGCAATCTGCAGGAGGAGTGGATCAAGCAGTGTGCCAACCAACATGCCTATGTGTATACCAGGAACATCACTATCCTCCATAAAGCTAAGATTTAAAAAGTAGGGAAAAGAGATCATTCTTGGAGGAACCAAAATTAAGCTTCATCAAGTTAATGTGCTTCCTAAAAGGCCATGCCCATAAGCCTGCTCTCTTCTCAAGTTATTTTAAGCAACATAGTTATCTAGTTTTATGGCCACAGAAGATTCAAAGCAGCAAACTGTAAAGATGGAGAGGTGCTATTTTAGAGGCAGGTGCAGTGGTAAGCCAAGCCCCCAAAAGAAAACTCTTCAAACAGACACAGTAACAAAAAGAGTAACCACTGGGAGGTAACAAAATAACAATTATGCCACTTAACTGTTCTCCAAGGTAAATTAAGTTCAGTAAGTATACTTGAAAATTCAAGGAAACAATACATTTTGAAAGATATCTATTCAAAATGAATAACACAAAAATCAATTATGCAGAGTGAAATAACAGCTAACCAGAACTTCTAGAGGCATACAGCTGAGATTTTATTGCATCCTGAATTCAAGTGGTTTAGGGAAGTATCAAATACACACTGGAACTCTCTGGTTAGGGTATGTGTGAAGGGGACAGGGATGCTTTAATCCCTTCTTTTTTTTTTTTGAGACAGAGTCTTGCTCTGTGGCCCGGGCTGGAGTGCAGTGGCCAGATCTCAGCTCACTGCAAGCTCCGCCTCCCGGGTTTACGCCATTCTCCTGCCTCAGCCTCCCGAGTAGCTGGGACTACAGGCGCCCGCCACCTCGCCTGTCTAGTTTTTTGTATTTTTTAGTAGAGATGGGGTTTCACCGTGTTAGCCAGGATGGTCTCGATCTCCTGACCTCGTGATCCGCCTGTATCGGCCTCCCAAAGTGCTGGGATTACAGGCTTTAGCCACCACGCCCGGCCTAATCCCTTCTTTTAAACCCCTATAATCTGGTATATATTGTGTTTGAGTGTTAGTAATGGTGTGGTAAACTTGTTTTCTAGGCAGAAGTAACATCCACATCCAGAATATTTAGGGAAGGAGGATCAAAGTAACTAAGGGATATTACTACTTAATCAACAGTACTCCTTACTACATAATCAACTCCTCCATTCAAAACATTGATAGGAAGAAAATAAGTACTACAAAACAGTCACTACAACAACCAAGCAAGTCTGTTTCCCAGGACTTGGAAAAAAAAAAAAAGTGTTACTTAAGTGCTCACTATAATGAACAGTGTAATGTGTTCTTTATACGACTATTAGTTCAAATATTCTATATCCTTCTTCAGTTTTCTCTCCTTGAAGTACATCAGTTATAACAAGATGTGTTAATCTTTCCTCAGTACAATGGGATTTGTATGTTACCTTGTATAGCTGCCAATTTTTACTTTTTACATTTTTCCAACATTTATATTTTCAAACATGTAGTGACATTGAAATAATTTTAATGATGAACAGTTGTATACCCACCACCTAGATTAAACAATTAACATTTTACTATACTTGCTTTAACCACGTATCTACCTATACCTGTGTCCATCCATCAACTCATCTTTATATTTTTGTACATTTCAATGTAAATTGCAGACATCAGTACACAGTTCAGCATGCATGCATATAATTAACTAGAATTCAATATTTGTTTAGTTTTTTCTTTTGAGGTAAAAGTTGTATTCAAGAAAACCTACAAATCTTAAGTAGATTTGCTGAGGAAGTCCCATTAGGATACAGAACATCATTATCACACCAAAGAATACCCTCATATCCTTTCCCAACCTATCCCTGCTGCCACCCTTGTGGGGACTACTACTGTTCTGATATTTTTTCCATCATAGATTAGTTTTGACTTTTAAAAAATGTCATATAAATAGATTCATACAGTATATATTCTTGTGTAAGAATTCTTCAATTTGGCATAAGGTTTCTGAGATTCATCCATGGTTGCTGTGTCTACTCAGCAAGGAAAAGTCTGTTCCTTTTCACTGCTGAGTAGTATTCCATTGTATTTCACACTTTGTTTATCCATTCTCCTACTGATGGACACTTAGTGTGTTTTCAGTTTTAGAATATTATAAATCAAGCTGCTATGGCCATTCTAGCACCTTTTTGTCAATATGTGTTTTCATTGATCCTGGGTAAACATCTAGGAGTTTAATTGTTAGGCCATAAGACAACATTTTTAGTTTTATAAAAGACTGCAAGACCCTTTGCTAAAGTGCTCATACCATTTTATATTCTCATCAACAATCTATTCTCACCAACTGTATGCAGTTGCTCCATAGCCAAAATTCGGTGTTGTATTTTTAGTTTAGCATGTACAATGGTATTATACTGTCATTTTATTTTGCATTTCCATAACAACTGATTGAGAATTTTTCCATGTTGGTTTATGATATAATTTGGCTGGGTCTCCACCCAAATCTCATCTTGAATTGTAGTTCCCATAACCCCCACATGTGGGAGGTAATGGAATGGTGGGAGATAATGGAATCATGAGAGTGGTTACCCTCATGCTGTTCTCATGATAGTGACTGAGTTCTCATGAGATCTGATGGTTTTATAAGGGGCTTTTCCTACTTTGCTCAGCACTTTTCCTTCCTGCGGCCATGTGAAGAAGGGCATGTTTGCTGTCCCCACTCTGCAGAACTGTGAGTCAATTAAACCTCTTTCCTTTACATATTACCCAGTCTCAGGCAGTTCTTCACAGCAGCATAAGAACACACTAATACAGTTTACACACTCGAAGTTATAAGAAGCATAAAATCTGAACCCTTATAGTTTCATTGTAGCTTGGATATTTTATTACATAGTAACTCTTTATTTCTAATAATATTTGTCTTAAAGTTTACTGCATCTCTTAATAATATAGCTAAACTGGCTTTCTTTTGGTTAATATTTTAGCTGACACATGCACAATATTTTTTCATTCCTTTTCCTTTCCATCTTTCCGTGTCCTCAGATTTTGGGTATGCTCCATGTAAACAGCATATTGCTAGATTTCATCCAGTCCAACAATCCATGCCTTATAACAGAAGACTTTGTCCACTGATACTTACAGTGTTTACTCATACATTCAGATTTTTCCAACATTGATCTTATTCTATAATTTCTAACCATAATTTTTCTCATTTTATTCCCCTTCCTTTTTTGCTCTTGCTTAGATCAGGATTTTTTCCTCGTTCGCTTTTCCCCATCTACTGGTTTAAAAGACATACATTCTATTATTTCAGTGATCACATTTTAAATTTTAAGACTAATAAATAACTTTATCCTTCTTCCAAATGATATAAAACCCTTAGAATGCTGTGATTCAAGTTCACTGTAATGAAAATGTACCTATGTGGAAAATTCTCTCTTGTTTTTTCTAGGGCTTATCATATGGAAAAGTACTGAATAAGCATAGATACTTAAAATATGCCATCACTGCTTTAAATTCTGTGCATGTATTCTAGATTGCATCAACATGAGATTAATAATCTATCACAAGAGGAAATAAACATAATTTATTTCAAGTAAGAAAAAATTACCTCCTCCTTGTTGCATAAAGTACTGCTCCAAGTTATCACAGTCAATTTTGGTTCTACAGAAGATAATTGCTTGATCCATCTTATGTTCCTTGATTGCCCGGACAGCATACTCCCCCTTCAGGATTTTAATAGCTTCAGACCACATCTCTTGAATACCATAACAACAACAAAAACCAACAGAATTTCAATCTGAATTTATCATGAATACACATAATTATAGTCATAGACTGACTGCTTAATTTTCCCAAAAAAGAATACCTGTTTTAATAAAAGTATTATACATAGACAAGGACAAGAAGATAGAGTAAAACAGTGAGTTAATCCATTCATTCATTTATTTTTGTTTCTGTTAATATTTTTTGTGCTACTTTATGTAGTATACAAACATCTATAACCATACCTCTTATGAGGGAACATACTCATACATACGTACAAACTAACAGAAATACATACTCACAGCAAAACTGTTCTCATCCCTCATGAAGAACAAATCATATTCTGCCTTGCATGAACTTCCCTAAATGCTCAATAAATGCTTTATACAATTATTTTAACTCCTTTTAAAAATAATGTACTTTCTAAATCAATCTAAATACCAGAAAGTTCATACTTCACTCTACGCAGTAAAACCTCAACACAAAATCTAGTAATTTCTTCGTCACCATCCTCCAACTCTATTTTTCAGTGTGAAGCTGTGCTACAATTGTTATTCCTCAACCACTGAACGTAAGACGTTAATTCTGTGACCCAAAGTATTTCTAAGGTCTCTCTGATCATCTCTAATTGTAGTCTAAACTAAGCAAAATTTTGCAAGAAAATATAAGGAGGAATAAAACTGGAATTTTATAGAATGCATTCTCAAACAGTGGGATGACAGATTTTCAAATACTGTCTCTGCTCTTCTCCAACAATAAGGATAACTAAGTACGTGTTTAGTTAATTTAGAACTACACATAAACCTGAGTTCAAATCTTTAATCAAGATTTCAGATAATGCACCTTTTTGATATAATTGAAAACCTGCCTGTGAATTCAACCATGAAGCAAACGGAGTCTGACCCTCACCAATGAATGATCCACCTGAAACATCTGATGTCAGACACGCAGCCTAATGGGTTTAAGATTCATTCTTCCAGGTTTTCTAAGCACCATCCTTGTATCAGGATGTACCTTCCTATACTTTCAAAACACTATTTAACCTGAAACAACGTGTCTCAGCTCTGCACAGAAGAATCTTCATTGAGGCAGAATTTAATGTTAGGTTTTTTAAAAATTGATAAATATTTAATGGTACAGATTTGCAGTTTAAGAAGATGAAAAAGTTCTGGAGATGGATAGTGGTGATGATTGTACAACAATACAAATGTACTTAATGCCAATGAACTGTACACTAACAGTTAAAATGCAAAGTTTTATGTTATGTATATTCTACCACACACACAAAAGTCAACAAACAACTATTTCAAAATCATTTCAGTATCTTTTGCAAAGCTGTAGCTAAAGAAATTTTTCTTTGTTATGCAATATCCCTGATATGAGAAACTTACACGATTATTTCTTCTTGAATTCAGGGTCAGTATAAAATAATCTCTCTAGAAAAATTTGCTGGTTTCCTATGATCAATGAGATTTAGATAATCAAAAATATTTGTGGCTGGATGCAGTGGCTCATGCCTGTAATCGCAGCACTTTGTGAGGTCAACGTGGGTGGATCATTTGAGGTCAGGAGTTCAAGACCAGCCTGGCCAACATGGTGAAACCTCGTCTCTACTAAAAATACAATTAGCTGGGTGGTAGTGGCGCGTGCCTGTAATCCCAGCTACTCAGGAAAGCTGAGGCAGGAGAACTGCTTAAGCCTGGCAGGCAGAGGTTGCGGTGAGCCGAGATCGCACCACTGCACTCTAGTCTGGGCGACAGAGTGAGACCCTCTCTCAAAAAAAAAAAAAAATTGTGATTTAGATGCCAGAAGACTAACATCTAAATTCAATGATTAAGGCCAGGCACAGTGGCTCATACCTGTAATCCCAGCACTTTGGGAGATCGAGGTGGGAGGATCTCCTGAGGTCAGGAGTTCAAGACCACCCTGGCCAACATGGTGAAACCCCAGCTCTACTAAAAATACAAAAAAATTAGCCAGGTGTGGTGGCAGGAGATCCCAGCTACTTGGGAGACTCAGGCACGAGAACTGCTTGAACCCAGGTGGCGGAGGTTGCCTTGAGCTGAGGTCATGCCATTACACTCCAGCCTGGGTGACAAGAGTGAGACTCTGTCTCAAAAAATTAAAAAACAAAAAATAAATAAATTCAATGATTCATATTCCTCTAAGTTGACGAGTATCAGCTTTTTCTCCATTTATTTTTTATTATTTTTATTGTCTTTATTTCCAAATTTCCTGTTCTAATTTTGCAGGTCACCTCACATCCTTCATGAGAATAGGTAAGGTATAAATTTCATTTTCAAAATCTTTCAACACGTTTGACTCTTTTAACTCACCTGGACTATTAGCACCAGGTCTTGTGTTATCTTTTGCATGTACATCGTCAGTCTATCAAAAACAAGGAATAGAAACAGGATAGAGGAGTGGTTAAACAATGATTCAGAATAGATGCCATTTTTTAAAAGGGAGAATTATATTTGTCTTTAGACTGCATTTCAAATACATATCTTTATAACATAATCTGTAGGCAAAATCATTCTTCAGATTTGGAAAAACCCTTCATTAACTATAGGTCTAAGGCCACTTTTAAAGGTAATAATAATAATGATAACGTGGTTTCTAAAATATCGCATATTTATAATAAACATAACCTTACTATATAAAGGCAAATCTAATCACAGTGAAGAAAGTGACAAGATGACCACATGAAATTGGTTTTTAGAAAAAAGTACATCAAGAGGACACCTATGAGGGCTCCTACTAAAATACTACTAAAAATGGAAATCACTGTGTCTGAAATTAGGTATATATATGTTATTTACTTATAAAATTATATCAAGGAAGCTGATCACAAAAGTAATATTATGAAGAGAGAAAAATAAAAGATGGAGTCCATCACTTATTCAGTGCTTTTTAAATGTCTAAGGGTCTACAATGTATTGGACTTTTCTTTGATACAATAACTGACTGCCTTAAGCATCACTAAGAGCCTAAGCTAGTTTATAAATTGCTTTATTCTACATAAATGTTCATAAATGTTAATATTATAAATCACTTACTCTAATGTGGTTCTTTCCAAGCCTTTCCCAGAGCCTGTCAGTTTTGGGATTTACTGGGACAACAACATGGTGTACAGTATCTGGAACAGAGTCTTCTCCTTTTAAGTCAACCCAGGTAGGAAAATGCATTATCTTCTCTGAAAGTTTCTTTACATCGAAAGAATGCAAAGTGGCAGAGCAAACAATCACCTAAGAAGAGGAAATCCCAAATTGAGCTGAACTTTTATAATAATTATTAAATCACACAAACACTGATATGAAACACAAAGTGTGCTAGCCTGGACTCCAAAGATAAGTTCAACACTTTACTCTATGCAGCGACAACTAGAGGTATGACTTTGGGCAGGTTGATCTCTCTGAGGTTCAGTCCCCTCACTGTCACATAGAAATCATGCCATCTCTTCCTCAAGTTCCTATAAAAACTAAGTAAAATGAGAAGTTTTTTAAACCAAAAATCCTATATTACTATCTGCCCCCTTCTCTCAAAAGCTTGTCCTTCTTAAACGCTTCCTAAGAAAGAAGGATATAACTAAGAGAAGACAACAATTTTTCAATAGCTGAAGTTATTTTTCCTTCGAACAGGAAGCAGTACTAATGATCTGGAATACAAACCCTAAATGTTCTACAGTACAAAATAACTAAGAATTTGTACTTACAGTTTTCTGCAACACCCAACTAACTTCCTCAGATTTCCTTCTATTTCTAAAAGCAGCTTTTAAGAATGTTACCTTTGAGTATACTATTTCGTCCAGTAACAAAAAGAAAACATTTTACATAGTAATAAACTTCATGAGAGGGCACCAAACAAAAACGCTTTGACCCTGCTCATAAGCATTAATGATGGCAGTGGCAGGTCGTCAGGAGTGGCTGCTGCCATCATGTTGGCTGCAGTGGGGCGCCACGAGCAGTGGCAGCAAGAGCAGCTGCGGAAGCTGCAGTGGTGGTGGTGGGTCCCCTGTGCCCCGCATCCCCAAGGCAGCTGACTGGGCCACCCCAACCTTTGCGAAGCTGGGCAGGACTCACTCCCAGACACAGAGTCTCCACCACTCTGGACGCGGGCCCCGTGTTGCCGCTCTTGCCTGCCACCGCTACGGGGAGGGCAAAGAGAGGAGGAGGACAGTCCCCAGAGTCCACCCATGGGAGGGCCCTGGAGCCCGCTGTCCTGGGAGTCACTTCAATGGGGCTGGGCCGAGTCGCCTGCCAGAGAGGGAGCAGCGAGGTTGGGCACAGAGGGGCAGACAGAGAGGAGCCCTGAGATGGAGCTGGGCCCAGGGTGGTGGTGGGAGCCAGGAGCATGCAGGAGCCCCACCATCCCAGGCATGGCTGCAGCTGCCCAAGTTGTGGCTGCAGACCCAGGCATCTCTGCACTCGGGGGCCCCTAAAAGGCCCTCCGTTGCCCCAATAGGTTCAGAGATGTCTGCTCCCACTGCCTGGCCTCTCCCTGCTGTCAACACCCACTATGATCACAGAACAAAGTTAAGGCCGAGCTTGGGCGCTGTCACAACCCAGCTGGGTGTGCACACTTGAGGCAGCACTGATACACCAACCCACTGCCACCCTGGGAGCATGGCCAAGGCAGGCTGAGGATGGCCCAGGGCTGGCCTACAGATGCCCCTTGGCATGAACAGCCTGGGCACCATGAACAGTGGCAGGAGGCAGACAGGCTCCTGGGCGGAAGGGGGCTAGTCCCCGGTGAAGCCCCACCTTCAAACTGGGGAAGTCCTGAAGCCTGGGGGCCAGGCCACCAGTCCCACAGAGAGCCGGTCCCCATGCCAATGCCTGGAGCTACCCACCCTGCCACAGCCAGTGTACCTGGCTGTGCGCAGTGGCCAGACCCCACGTTTGCTCATACACCCCTCGCCACTCTGCGCCTGGCTCACCCTTGGGAGGCATGGGGTCCAGGCTGGTAGTGAGAGCTGAGCACAGCCTGCCAGGCCAAGTGGGCGGAACTGAGCAAAACTCAGCCTAAGGCACCACTGGCCGCAGAGGTTTCCAGCCAGAAAATCAACACCTCCTAGGATCCCGTAACGTTAATACATAACAATTGTTTACATGTATTTTAAGATGCATTGATAATTTTATACCTGAAGTCTTTTTCCATCAGAGGTAACCTGAGGAATCTGATTGTGCATCCTATTTATAAAATCAGAATAACCTTGAGTAAGAAGCCCATCCTGCATGAGAAGCAAAGAATAAATTAAATTTTTAATCAGTATAGAAAATAAGTTTTAATCAGTATCAAAAATCTTTTTTTCTAAATCAAACAAAATATAAGGAAACTAATTCATATATATACATAGTCTTATATTTTCAAAACTGTTTGTTGGATATTTAAAGATAAATTATAAATTCAATTTTAAGTTCCTTGTGACTAAAATATGAAGAAATGACAACAAATAATCCAAAACCATAATCTAATAATCTAGAATGAAAACGCCAGTCAACAGCTTCTAACATATATCCTTCAACAGACTTTCCATATAAAAAATTAAAAACCCTCAGTGCTGAGGAACTAGCTAAACCCAACTTGAAAATGATTTGGAAGTATGTCTAAGAGCCTCAAACACATTTATGTCCTTCCAGATGGTCTACATTTTGTATCTCTGACACAAGGAACAAATTTATAGTATGTAGACAATGTATGTACAAACAAAGCTGGTTATTTGGGGTAAAAATCATACCTACCTACATACCTAGTAATAGGAGTAATCACACATACCATGAAGTAGCTATATAATGGGCCTGAAGTAGCCATATGGTAGGCCACTAGACAGCATTTCTATTTACAAACAATTACAGGAAATACTTATGATATTACGTAAAATTTTTAAAAATTTTCCCAGATTCCTCATATCCTGATTTCAACTACACAAAATAATATATAAATAAAAAGAGTATATGAAAATATACCAAACTGATAACAATGATTAGGCGGTAGGATCATGACTGAATTATCTTTCTTCTTCATTGTATATATTTTATCTCAAAAAATATAAGTCAACTTTTAAAAAAGCATGCTTATATTTCAACATACAGCTTCATCCAGGACCAGGAATCTAACTTGAGATAAGTTCAGCTTTCCAGTTGACACCAAGTCATCTAGTCTTCCCGGAGTACCTACAACTATATCTACCTGAAAAATAGCAAAACAACTACTTAATGAAAACTAAAGAAACAGTATGATTACCTTAAAATAGCAACCAATAACTGTCTACTTTTAAATAAAAACACGCATATGTCAACTCTAAATTTATTTAAAAAAAAGGAGTTACAGATAATGGCATATGTTAAACTGATATTTGGTTTGAAATTAATGTGAAGATTTTGGTATTTTGACCAAAATTGATTTTGACATCCTTAACTGATATACATTCTAATGTATAAAATTTACATTTTCCAAGCAAAAATCAGATGAATTTACTGGAACTCAATGGAACCTAGAACTCAAGTCCCAGTTCCACCATTACTCTGCTCTGTGACCTTAATTTACTTAATCTCCTCTAGTACCAATTTTCCCATTTTTGAATGGGGAAATACCTTCTCCTTTTCAACATGGTTGTGATAATTAAGAGGTAAGATGCGTAAGGCACCAGATGCAGAGTGTCCCAGGTGCTCAATAAATTTGGTTATAGTTAATAGTAATGGTGATCAGACTGTCCAGGAAAACAGTAATAGTTACTATTTGTCAAGTGCTTATAATGAACCGGCACTCTGCGAAATGTTTTACAAGTACACGTTTTATTTCATGTTACCACTAAGGTAAATACTACTATAATTATTCCTATTCAATGAGAAAACGGAAGTTTAGAATACTAAATAAAAATTTTCAAACATACATAGAAGAGAACAGTGAGCCTCGGTGCTAGTACACAAACAATTAACATTTTGCATTCTCCCACACATATCTTGTAGTCAAGTCCATAGGTATGGTGATTAGACACATAGGTTTCAGAGTAAGTTCTGAGTTATACGATCTTAGGCAAGTTACTTAATATTTGATACAAGCCCCCTTTAAAAGTGGGGAAGAGTACCATCTCAGAGGATTATTGTAAGTACTGAGTAAGAACATGTTATGGTTTTGGTACAGTGCCTGACCCCTTTCTAGAAAGCAGTCAATAAAGATGAAGTGTTTTTTGTTTTTTGTTTTTTGAGATGGAGTGTCGCTCTGATGCCCAGGTTGGAGTGCAGTGGTGTGATCTCCAACTCCTGGGTTCACGCCATTCCCCTGCCTCAGCCTCCCAAGTAGCTGGGCCTACAGGCGCCCGCCACCATGCCCGGCTAACTTTCTTGTATTTTTAGTAGAGACGGGGTTTCACCATGTTAGCCAGTATGGTCTCGATCTCCTGAGCTCGTGATCCGCCCGCCTCGGCCTCCCAGAGTGCTGGGATTACAGGCGTGAGCCACTGCGCCTGGCAAGATAAGGTATTTTTAAAGTGTGTATACGGGCCGGCGTGGTGGTTCATGCCTGTAATCCTAGCACTTTGGGAGGCCGAGGCAGGCAGATTGCCTGAGCTCAGGAGTTTGAGACCAGGCTGGGCAAAATGGTGAAACCCCGTCTCTACTAAAACACACACACACAAAAACTAGCCAGGCATGGCGGCCTGTGCCTGTAGTCCCAGCTACTCAGGAGGCTGAGGTAGGAGAATTGCTTGAACCCAGGAGGCAGACGTTGCAGTGAGCCGAGATCACACCACTGCTCTCCAGCCTGGGTGACAGAACAAGACTCCATCTCCAAAAATAAATAAATAAATAAAAATAAACAAAGTGTGTATATGATGTATTCATGTGAGCACAAATAAGGTATTACATAAGATCATTCAGTAAATTAGGCAATTCAAAACCTCTACTCTTTAATTGACAGGCATTAAAAAACAACACTTCCATTCTTTTTTACCTGTTTTCTCCACCCTGTACTAAAAATATTGGTTTCTATCAGCAAAGTTATTCCTCTAGTTCCATTACTTCAATATCTCACTCCTCAAATAAACATAACATTGTGCTGAATGAACTTTTAACTTGATCCAATAGGAGACACTTACTATCCCATGAAAAATAAAGCAGATATTTCTGAAGCTATTGTTTCATCTGCACTGATAATTACAAGCAAGTTCAACCTAGAAAATACTGTCTGAAAATGTGAAGATAAAATCTGTCCAATGTATTAAGAATCTACTATGTGCCAAGCACTGAGACAGCTGCTGTACACAACAGTGAACAAAATACCATCTGGTTCTATGACATCAGTTTAGTACAGTATTCCAACCATGTGAGTTTCCTCCTTCCTAATTTCAGCAGGTAAAGTGGGCATGAACACAGACGAGGCCTCTCAGGGTTTTGTTTTGTTTTAAGTCAGTTAGATCAGAAAAGCCTGTGAGACATCTTCATTTATATGATTTTTATGATAGCACTACCTACCTTTATCAGGCCTCAATGCCACATCTTGCATAATATTGCAAGTCTAAAAGATTAGAAAACTAAAATGCTTCCACTCTCTCACTGCCAAGCTGACTTCTGCCCCAGCATAATACCCAACACAGGACTAAGGCTGAACCAGAGCGTGGTGGAAGATAATAGAAGCAGAGAATGTAAGACAGAGAGAAGAACAGAAAAAGATCATATTAGATCCGCTAAGAAATAGAGTAGAATTGAATTCTGCAAAGAATGCTCTGGAATAACACTACCTTTCCAATTGCTTCAAGTTAGTACCAAATTTTAAGACATCCTGATGAAAGCAGATTTAATTCCCTAAAAACTCTATAAGCTTTAGGAAAATAGGAATTGAGAAACATATTATCTTATGGGAAAAATGGGTTTGAGGAAGCAAGATTGGGAATAAACTTATTAAATCTCTCTTACAACCACTAAAATAAAATAAAACACACTAAATGTTTCAGCGTATCTTCTGTTGCTTTAAAAGAATATCACAAAGTAGATAACTTATAAAGAAAAGAATATTTCTCACATTTCTGGAGGCTTGGCAAGTTCAAGAGCATAGTGTCAGTCAGCAGCAACTAGTGAGGGTCATCCCATGGCAGAAGGCAGCAAGAAAGAGAGGAAACAGCCCCAAACTTCTGCAATAACTAACCCACTCCTACAGCAAAGGCATTAACCCATTCATAAGGACAAAGCCTGCACGGTCTAATCATCTCTTAAAGGCCCCCGCCTTTCAATACTATTACATTGGCAATTAAATTTCAACATGAGTTTTGGTGGGTACATTAAAACCATAGCACTAAATAAAAATGTATCAAAGCAATATTACTCAGAATAGTATTAACAAGTATGGTAATATGATTCCTTGCTCTTAATATGGCATACCAGGTCAAATGTATAAGTCCATGTGGCACAAAATTTAGATTGACAAGAGCACCAATGGAATTGGAGAAAGGACATAATTGCTTGTCATGACTCAATATTGGATGGTTTAGCTAAATGATTAAATATTTAGGAAAGGAAATAAAAGAGAAATTTATAAGCTGTAAGTTATTTCACATACGAAAAATATTTCATGAAGTCTTACCTTCACAGAATTGATAAACGGTTAAAAATTTCCCAAACTTCAGTCGGGCACGGTGGTTCACTCCTGTAATCCCAGCACTTTGGGAGGCCAGGGCAAGTGGATCACCTGAGGTCAGGAGTTCAAGACCAGCCTGACCAACATGGTGAAACCCTGTCTCTACTAAAAATACAAAAAAATTAGCCAGTGTGGTGGTGGATGCCTGTAATCCCAGCTACACAGGAGGCTGAGGCAGGAGAATTGCTTGAACCCAAGAGGCAGAGATTGCAGTGAGCCAAGAACGTGCCATGGCACTCCAGCCTGGGTAACAAGAGTGAAACTCCTTCTCAAAAAAAAAAAAAAAAAAAAAACCTAAACTTCTTCTCCAATAGTGGAGATCACTGGAGATTACATGCTCTTAGCTTTGTCCTTCATAATGGCGTGCCTGAGCACAGCCTCTGCGACTTCCCCTTACACATAACTGAACTCATCTCTCTCCTCACTAGAACTACTACCCACTGTCTTCTCATTATTCATCCTTCCCAAGGGCCACTGCAGGAACTTCTATCCTTATCTGCAATCTATTTTACCTCTTCTTTTGTTCTTAACTCCAGTTTCTTCTTTTTCACTTACCTCCCCCAAAACAATGACTCTTTACCCATGAAGGCCAGAAAGAAATTCTCAAATGTTCAGAGGGTAAACAACAAAAAATCACGTATGCAGGAATTTTGCCTGAGAGGTTTGGGAGAGACTACTGCTTTGTATACTTTCGGGAGAAGAAAAGGCACACTTGCAAGATGTCTTTGAACAAATATACTCTTCTGATCTTGCACTAATTTCAGCCTCACTTAAATTTTCTTGAAACAAAATAGAGCTGTATTGCCAAAACAACAGCCCATGACATTATGTTTTAAAAATTAAAACTACAACTTACTCCATTTTCCAAAACAGAGAGCTGATCCCGGGCCGCAACACCTCCAATTATCAGAAGCTCCCTGAAATAAACATTAAGATGATAATGTAAGAAAAAAAAATTAAAGTCTGCTTTACATTGTTTGATCTGCATCCATTTATTTTAGGTGGAAATTGAGGCTGAGAAAGTAACTGAGGAAAAAAGCCTACAATAAAACAAGTCTGGGGAAGGTGGGAAACAAAGCAGTTAAATCCCCATAGCGGTATCCATTGCTGAAGTGTGGTAAAGTCACGAGAGACAGTGTGTGAGCTTGTAACATGGAAAAAATTAATCCTCATCTACATATTCTTCTATATTAGGATAATTCAAGGTCTTTTATTTTTTATTTTTTTTTTATTTTATTTTATTTTTTTTGAGACGGAGTCTCGGTCTGTCGCCCGGGCTGGAGTGCAGTGGCCAGATCTCAGCTCACTGCAAGCTCCGCCTCCCGGGTTTACGCCATTCTCCTGTCTCAGCCTCCCGAGTAGTTGGGACTACAGGCGCCGCCACGTCGCCCGGCTAGTTTTTTGTAGTTTTAGTAGAGACGGGGTTTCACCGTGTTAGCCAGGATGGTCTCGATCTCCTGACCTCGTGATCCACCCGTGTCGGCCTCCCAAAGTGCTGGGATTACAGGCTTGAGCCACCGAATTCAAGGTCTTTTAAAACCTAGTTTCAATCTGCGTTTTCAGACATATATACTTGTATGTATATAAAATGCCCTGAAGGAAAATCAATTTAAAACGTAATACAAAAATCAATTTAAAACGTTGCCTCCAGAAAGGATAACTAGAAATTGGGGAATGGAGTGAAAGAAAACTCACTTTTCACAGTATCCTTTTGTGTTTGAATGTTTCTCATTTCAACAACTGGCCCACTGGCACTGGGACACATGGAAATGCACATGCAAAAGACTGAAGTTAAAACCCTTCCTCATGCCACACACAGAAATTAACTCTAAATGTATCACAGACCTAAATGTAGAACCTAAAATCATAAAACTCAGAAGACAGCACAAAATAAAATTTTCATGACCTTGGGTTAGGCATAGTCTACCTTAACTATAACATCAAAACACCATGACAAAAGAGAAAAATAGATAAATTGGATTTCATCAAAATTAAGACTTCCAAAGGATAGTATCAGGAGAGTAAAGGCCAGATGCAGTAGCTCACACCTATAATCCAGCACTTTGGGAGGCTGAGACACAAGGATTGCTTGAGGCCAGGAGTTCAAGACCAGCCTGCACAACATAGCAAGACCATGTCTCCACAAAAACTAAAATTAGCCAAGCACTGTAGCACTTGCTTGCAGTCCCAGCTACTCTGGAGGCTGAGGTGGGAGGACTGCTTGAGCCCGAGAGTTTGAGGCTGCAGTGAGCTATGAGGCACCACCATACTCCAGCCTAAATGACACAGTGAGACCTCATCTTAAAAATAAAACCAAAACCAAAAGAATCACCTGGAGGAGCTGCTTTTCTTAAAAAAACAAACAAATTAAAAAAAGATTCTAACTCCTATTCTCTGGAAACTCTGATTCAGTATATCCAGGGGAGGGAACCAATACATTTTATATTTTTAAATAAGGTCCTCAAGTTCCTAGGTTTGGACTATTGTACTAATACTTCTACTTTCATCCACATTTATAATCAAATATATTTATCCCTATAAAGTTGGCAGAAGTAAACACACATACACACGATAATTTACGCTCGTATGCCAAGCACTATAGGGTCAAGGAATATAAAAGAACCATTCCTGCTCTAAGGAATGTAAAACTGAGTTAGAAAAAGTTTTGCATATTCAAAGCAAGAAACTTAAAGCAAATATAGCTTTAAAAAGGTAATAAAAATTAAGAAAATTAAAACGTAAGAAAAACTAACACATGACAGTATGTAAGGATCAGGGAAAGGCATGTACAGTCAGTGTATCAGAGGAGGGGCAGAGGGCTGGGCTGGAACAGTCAGCTTAGCTTCATTCAAAGATCACGACTTCAGCTGGGTTTTAAGAAGGAAAATGTGCATTTGTACCAAATACCAAACGAGTAGCCCATGACTTTACCATCTTAACCAATAAATTGATTTTATTATTTATCTTCCCCTCTAACTTTTGTCTATAATCATGTTCATTTTTATACATAATCACAGCACAAAAATCAATTCACACTAGCATTTTACATTCTTCCCAAATCTTTTTATAAAGAGGTCCCTGAGTGTCTTACACTAAGCAGATGCCCTGGTTACATGGTATGCTCAAGGCATTTATTGTATTTGTTTTGCTTCTCTCCCTTCCACACTATCCCCACACTTTCACACTTCATTCTGTGAAAGGAAGATTAATTCTCATTGTTGAAGCCCCCCCAGCCTAAAACGTCACACATAGAAGGTAGATGAACATTTGCTGAATGAGGAACATGCATCAATCCTCAAAACAAAATTAGAAATTATTTTACCTAGTATAATTTATCCCTAAGTAAGTTTGTTCAACCTGTAAATAAGATCAATATTAAAAAGACAGGCCCGCCTGGCACAGTGGCACATGCCTGTAGTCTCAGCTACTTGGGAGGCTGAGGTGAGAGACAGAATTCCTTGAGTCTAGGAGTTCAAGGCTACAGTGTAGGAAGATCGCACCATGAACAGCCATTCACTTCAGCCTGGGCAACATAGCGAGACTTCATCTCAAAAAAAAAAAAACAAAAAAAAAAAAAATGACAGGCTTTTGTGATCTCAAAATATTCAAAGCTTCTGAAATTTGATAGTGGTGACAGTTACACAACCTTGTGAATATACTAAAAACCAGTGAATTGTAAACCTTCTTCTTTTTTTTTTTTTGAGGCAGAGTCTTGCTCTGTTGCCCAGGCTAGAGTGCAACAATCTTGGCTCACTGCAACCTCTGCCTCCCGGGTTCAAGCAATTCTCAAGCCTCAGCCTCCTGAGTAGCTGGGATTACAGGCCTCTGCCACCAAGCCAAGCTACTTTTTGTATTTTTAGTGGAGACAGGGTTTCACTGTGTTGGCTGGGCTGGTCTTGAACTCCTGACCTCAGGTGATCCGCCTGCCTCGGCCCCCACAAAGTATTGGGAATACAGGCATGAGTCACTGCGCCTGGCTGAATTGTACACTTCAAATAATGAGTTTTATGGTGTGTGAATGTTTCAAGTTTAAAAAGGAATTACAGGCAAAATTAACAAAAATCAAGTGTCAAATTGACTAACAGAGTGTTTTACTTATATGGTATAGCCTTCTTCAAAGTCAAAGGGATTGCTACTGAGCAAGGTCCTGAATTTGTCACTTAATCCTTCCAATGGTAGAAAGAGTCCTATAACTAGACAGTGCCCAATCTGAATGCCCAAATGGAAGAAAGCCACCACCGTGATGCAGTCCAGAATAAACCTCGCCAAGTTTACTAACATGCTAGAAATAGAGTGGCACACTTTCTATACAGATTTAGGGCAAAAATAAATTTAACATTGAATGAAATCCTCTCTTCAAAAAACTGTTAGGGCCGGGTGCAGTGGCTCATGCCTGTAATCCCAGCACTCTGGGAGGCTGAAGCAGGAGGATCACTTGCACCCAGGAGTTTGAGACTAGCCTAAGCAACATAGTGAAACCCTGTCTCTACAAAGGTGGCATGTGCCTGCAGTCCCAACTACTCAGGTGGGAGGAGTGCTTGAACCCAGGAGGTCAAGGTTGCAGTGAGCCACAATCATATCACTACACTCCAGCCTGGGCGACAGACTAAGACCCCCATCTCAGAAAAAAAAAAAAAAATTAGATTTTACTCCAATGCTGTTTGACTAAACCATGACTTTTCATGTAAGAAACACGGGGGAAAAAACATATTTATCATTTAGCAAATAAACAGGAGTTTTATACAGAAATTATTAAAGTATATTTACATACTCACACGTGTATTATGTATACACACTGAATTTCTACTTCATTTTTCTCTACCTTATTCTTCTTCCAAAAAACTTCAAACCAAAAGACAATAAGCATTTCAGCACAAAAGGAAGATTTACCTTAATTTAGGATTATCAATATATTTCTTAAACTGCTTGATGTTATTCAAAGTTTGTTCAGCTAACTCCCGGGAAGGTTCAACAATGAGAGCTTTCGGAGCATTGGGGAGAAACTTTGTTTGTGTCACCTGTGCATTACCTTAGGGAATAAAAAAGATGAGAACACATTCAAATCATGCTTTATAACACTGTTACTTACAAAACATTACGACAACTATTCTAATATCAACATTTTAAATAATAATTGTCAAAAAGTAGAGAAGACAGTCAAACAAAATAAAGCTTAGATTTCTAAAACAAACGAAGGCTACTTTAAATTAAAACTATTTGGGCCACTGGGGTGACTGACACCTGTAATCCTAGCACTTTGGGCGGCCCAAGGTGAGACAATCACTTAAGCCCAGGTATTCAAGGCTGCAGCGAGCTATGATGGTGCCACTGCACTCTACACTCTAGCCTGGGTGACACAGTGAGACTCCCTCTCCTAAAACAAGAAAAATCTACTTGAAATAATTCTAATTGATTGATATGTCTAAAAAAAACATGACTCACTTGTGACAATGTAAACAGGTTATGAAATGCACTTTAAATAACTGAAATATATTAAATATACAATGGATAAGAGTATAAATTTTGAAGTCAGACTGCTTAGATTTGAATTCAGTTCTACCACTTATTTGCTCTGTGACCTTGGGCAAGTCACTTAAAGTCCCTATTCTTTAGGTTCTTTGCCTGTGAAATGGGAAAACGACTACCTTATGCGGTTATTGTGAAGACTAACCATGTAAAGCACTTAGCGCGGTGCCCTGGCACTGAATAAGCACACATTCTATAAATACTAGATATCGTTACCATTATGATTAGGATCCCAAAATGCCTACACTGAAACCAAAAACTTAAGAGTTTATGAATTAGGTTTTAAAAATGAATTTTACTGGTGTGTTAAAAAAAGATATGTGACCAAACCAGCAAGGAAAGTGTATGTAACTCACTATGAGAAACCTCGCTCACTGGAGTTCTCGCCAATTATTTCCACTACTCCAGAAACCCTTACCCTTGCAGGTGCAATACCTGAGTGCTGCGATTTGACCATGTAGCCGTCCGGTGCCCTGGAAAGAGCAACATAGCCGTCTTTTGGTGGAAACTGAAACTCCTCCTCGCCGAAGTTAAATTTCAGCTCAGCGTTCTAGCATTGAACAAAAGAGGAAATTAAACTCCTCCCCTAACTGAAACCATCGTGTACAAAACAATGAAGAGCAAGCAGCTCATAACCACAGCAAATTTTTTCTAACTAGATTCCTAATTACCTTCAAAACACAGGCAGGAAAGAGGGCTTGGTTTTTCATATGTGGTGGGATTTCAAATGCCAGACCAAGATCTTTTCCTTAAAAAAAAAAAAAGAGAGAGACAGAGATTGAAACCATCAGAAAAGACCTTCCTCATGTTGACACTGTCAAGTCTACCAGCTTACCTGCATTCATGCCTCTCTCCTG
The DNA here is from genome assembly GCF_001698545.2 of Rhinopithecus bieti. NCBI lineage: Eukaryota > Metazoa > Chordata > Mammalia > Primates > Cercopithecidae > Rhinopithecus > Rhinopithecus bieti. The sequence goes on along the minus strand of NW_016805181.1, from coordinate 1,365,994 downwards.
TCACCATGGATCAACTGTGCTGCCTAAGGCCGGCTTCTTCATGTTTTCACTTTACTCCTGAAACTGTCACCTCTACCCCTCTACATTTTTCATGATTCTCTGTCTACAAGATCATTTCCATTAGACATTCCAAAGCATATACACACACTCTCACAGTAAAATACACAAGAAAATCTCCCTTGAACTCACCTCTCCCTCCATTTACTTTCCATTTTTCTTCTCCCTTTTGTAGTGAAACTCCAATTTCCATTTACACTTCATCCACTTCCTTTTACCTCATTCTCTATTGAACTGGCTCCTTATTAGGAGGCTCCCCACCCTCACCCCTTCACTCCACCAAAACAGCTTTCTAATGCTTTCCACTTGTCAAATGCAGCAGTTAATGCACATTCTTCATCTTGCTAGACTAGACCCATCCACAGCACTGGACACAGTGATTGCTCCCTGATCCTTCAAACACTTCCTTCACCGGGACTGCAGGACCCATGCTTTCTTGGTTCTCCTCCTGGCCTTCCTCTGCATTCCCCTCTGCTGCATTCTCCTCAATTTGCTGACCCCTAACCACAGGAACCCAGGCCTCAGATCTCTTCTTCTCTTTATCTACCCTCATTCTCTAGGCAATCTCACCCCATCCTCCAATGTGTTTTCAACAAAGCAGCCAGAATAGTACTGTTAAACTAAAGACAGATGATGCCACTCCTCTGCTCAAAACCCTCATGGCTTTGCATTTTACTCAAAATAAAACCAAAGTTTAGATCACGGCCCATATGGCTCTCCATGGCCTGGCCTCACCACCTCACTGATCTAACATTCTACCACCGTCCTTTATCCCCAGAGCACTCCAGATCCAGTGGCTTCCTCACTGTGACTCAGACACCTCAAGCACGCTTCCATCTCAGGGCATCCACATTTACTATTCCCTCGGTCTGAAATGCTCTTTGCAGATATCTGCCCGGCCCACCACCCAACTCATTTGGATCTCTACTTAAATGTCACCTTATCAAGCCTTCTGACTGCCCAACACAAAAGTACAAACCCCCAAACCGCTATGACTCTCCACTTCCTTCCCCTGCTTTATACCCTCCTTCACAGCACTTATTACCACCTAACATGGTATTATATGTCTGCCTTTCACCACTAGTGTGTAAGCCCCAAATGTCTATTCCATTTTCTTCTGTGCCTCCAGTACTTACCATGGTACCTCAAACATAGTCAATGTTCAATAAGTATTTGTTCAAATGAAGGCAGGGAGGGAGGGACAGGGATTTGAAAAAGAGGGTGGGAGGATTTTAAAAATTACAATTATTGAGTATCATATATCTTTTCACTACTAAGATCCCTATAGAGCTTACCATTTTTGGAGAACTTGACATGTCCTTTATCTATATCTAGGTAACATCCAATAGTATCATGCATAGTGAATTCCTAGAATACCAGAAAGTCAAATGCTATTAATAGAAAGCAAATTCTTAAATAAAGTTAAAATATAGCTGCATCAAAAGTATGTGTGTTTCAAAATAATTATTTAAATCAAAAATGCCTATTAGAGCATATGACAATGCAATAGTACAAGCATTTGACAGGCTTGTGAGAAGCAACATATGTAGGCTGATTCACATTACTGTAGATTTCAGCTCACCAGATGAACTATATTTAGATTCATCATGATCAAAAATAAGAAATGAGAATAACAGGTATCAAAACCAAAATCAAAATGAGGTGAAAAGAGAAGACAATGTAATGTATTTTGGAGGGGATAACAAGTGGCATAAAAGAAAAATTATAACTACTACATATTTATCTAGCTTGACAATATTTCTTCACTAAAGTCCAAATCCAAACTTTCTGTGGAAAATATACAGAAAATCTGCTGATTACACCCTCATTCTGTCATGAGTGATTAAGTTTGCAAGAAAACTTACTTAAGCTATGTTGGAGTTGATAACATAATTGCTTACCTCTCCATAATTATCAAACTGTTTATTATGGGATTTCTTTCCCGTTCCACCAAAGCCAAATCCAAACTTGTCAGTACCTAAATTTTAAAAATATTTTACTTTTCTGATAAGAGAAAATATAAAATTAAAAGACCTGTAAAAGAAGCAATTTTATTCACACAGTATGTCCATTTATTTCATGAACCCACAGGAAAACTGTTCCTTAAGGTTCTGAATCCTACAAAAAACTAAACAGTGCTTAGGTCGCACAGCTTGTGTGAGACTAGGGACACCAGTGATACTGCATCCCTTTCTGCTTTGGCCAGTAAGAAATTCAGATGCAAGTTTACAATAACGTGAAGCGTCTATATGGGACTGTGTGGCAGGGATTCACACACACTAACTTTACCCTGACTCCATTCAGAGTCTTAACCCTCATTTCATACTGCTATAATATCTGTACTTTTTGTAAGTTCCTTCAAATCTTTTTGGGGACAGGGTGGGGTACAGACAAATATTATTTCCGTATCTTTAAAATAAAACTTTTATGGTTAAATTCATTATTTTGCTTCCTCAAATAATAAAATGTTAACCCCCAAATGTAACTCAATCAATTCAGTTATTTTAGAAACACTTACCTAGGTCCAAAGAGGCCTGCATGGTAGACCACCCGACCCTGCATAACCCTTGGTCATGACAGGATACTTCATAGTAGTGTTTCCCTACAAGGGTAAGATACATTGAGATTTATATAAATCACACACACAAAATTCATTTACCATGAAGCCACCTTCCCATTGTTTCTGAATTACACTGTTATGTACCAAATGAAGAATTATAGGTATATTTGTACCATCAAACACCTTCCCAGATCCTTGACTTAAAGCTATTTTTAAAAACTCATGGGCCAGGTGCAGTGGCTCATGCCTGAGGCCAGCACTGTGGGAGGCCAAGGCAAGCAGATCACCTGAGGTTAGGAGTTCAAAACTAGCCTGGCCAACAGGGTGAAACCCCATCTCTACTAAAAGTACAAAAATTAGCCAGGCATAGTGGTGGGCGCCTGTAATCTCAGCTACTCAGGAAGCTGCGGGAGGAGAATCGCTCGAACCCAGGAGGTGAAGGTTGCAGTGAGGCAAGATGGTGCCATTGCCCTCCAGTCCAGGCGACAGTGCGAGACTCTGTCTCAAAAACAAACAAACAAACAAACAACAACAAACCCTCATGTATTAATACATTGCCTCAAAAGTTTACACAAGTGCAGATGCTGTTCAAATACCTTTCATTAATCCTTTAGTAGCTCTACACCCATGCCATTCCTTTACTTCTCTGCTTTGACAACAAAGACCATCTGACCCAATTGCTGGATTTGAGAAGAAAATACAGAAAAACACGTCAGTAAAGGTTTTATAAATCACACATTCCCACCTTCCACCACTAAAAAAAAAATCATTCAGTCTGCCTAACAAGATAATTCCTTCCTTGTTGCAATGTTCCAGAGACTGAGACTGACTGATTCTTGAGTGATAGTATTTACCAAGTGTAATTAACCTTTTCATTCCATGGGTGTCCTTGGCTATGTTGGGGGCTATTTTCTATGCTGCCATCTGTTAACTAAGGTAAGATTTTACAGCAAGTCTAGAAAGGATTCAACACAGCTCTTAACCTGATGTGCACTAATAGTAGTTGCAACATCAATACAAATGTGTTTAGATAACTATTCTCTAGAGTCCTTTAAAGAAACGTACTCAAGGATGATGCACCACCCTTCACCAATATTTGTTGTCCTGATTTTATACTTAGAGCTTGAGTGACTATGTAACTAAAAGATAACAGAACTGTCTCTAGCTTGTTCCTCAATCCATGGAAGAAACCAAAATGGGAAAGTAGGGGAAAGCATGAGTAAATAAGCATATATTTGTTACTTGCTAATATTATAAGGGCTCTAAAAGATGAGGTATATTCTATATTACACATCACGATCAGTCTCAGTGAAGTCCACATAGTAGGTGCTAAATGGTTTTAAGTAAAGATTCAGCTTTTGTCTGTACTGGAAAAAAACTACAACTTCCGTCCTGGTTCATTTTTCCAACTCATATTCTGTACTTGAAAGTAGAACAAACTGTTAAGCACCTCAACACACATCTTCCTACACTTTTCAGAAATTAAATTCTTCGAAGTATGAATTCTTACCCATATAGGTACTGAATTATGTAAAACTGAACTTTTAAAAAGTTATCTAGGAGCTTCCAGGATAGCTGAACACACAAGGGTTCATGAAGGGTGGCACGCCCAGGGAGGGGAGAAACTCCAAGCCCCCTCCGGTACTTCAACCTATGCATCTCTTCATCAGTATCCTTTGTCATAGCTTTAAAAATAAACCAGTAAACATATTTCCCCAAGTTCTGTGAGCCACTCTAGCAAATTAATTGAACCTGAGGAAGGAGTTGTAGGAATCCTGATTTATAGCCAATCGGTTAGAAGCATAAGCCACAACCCGGACATCAGATATGGGGGACAGTCTTGTGTGACTGAGCCCTCAACCTGTGGGATATGATGCTATCTTCATGGAGATGGTGTCAGAATTGAATTGAATTACAGTTCTCAGCTGTAAGCAACCACAATGGGAAAGTAGAGGAAACCATGAATAAACAAACACGTGTCTGTTACTTACTCCATCAGTTCTCACTGACTGCTTGCTTGACTTGTGGGAAAAAACCCCACACATCTGCTGTCAGAAGCATGATGTGAGAATATACAGGGGAAAATGGAGTTTATTTATTTCTCTATATTCTCAGAACTGGTGTCAGAATTGGGGTTTGCTAGAACTGCCTTGGCTCACAGAAATGTGGTTTGAAAAGAAAAAGGATAAAAGGGTAGGGGATGAGGAACTTTTGGTTTCTTGGTGGCCAGAAGATCACCTATGGCATGGAGCCACAGCTGTGCTACACTCAGTTACTAATGGTAAAAGTTATCAGTGGAATTTAGAGTTGGATCCAACTCCGAGGAGCTGGTTCACTGGATGCATAAGAAAACACAAATAAGAACCCGTGAGGTGGAGCTTGCAATGAGCTGAGATTGCGCCACTGCACTCTAGCCTGGGCGACAGAGCGAGAATCCATCTCAAAAAAAAAAAAAGAAAAGAAAAGAAAATGCAATTAGAAAAAAAAAGGATACAGTCTTTAGGTTACTATTATCTGTAATAGCTAAAATGAAGTAAAAGAGTGCTGGGTCAGCCCTTGATGTGAGACCACATTCAGATTTCAGTCCATCTGAGCTTTGGTCACCAGCTTCAAAGCTGAACCCCAAGGGAACAATTATAAAGGGCCAACAGAAAGTTCTTCTAAGACCTGTGGTCTCCGGGAAGGCGGTCAATGTGGGGAGAGCAAAACCAAAACACTCTGAAATTGGAGGGGTAATGTGAAGGAACTGTTTCATTTTGTAGATCAGTACCATAAGCTTCCTGAGGAGCCTTTACTAAAATGCATGCTGAGAGTGACTCCTTTAGGAAAGTATCTTTGGTTTTAAATGCAGCAGAATAGAAGGGCATGTGTGGGTTGATGCAGGTCTCATTGCTCACTATGGAACAATCACAGACGGCTCTATGCATGATGGAGGTTATTCCCAAGCAAACAGCCAGCCTGGTGGATTGGATAAAAGCCACTCTAAGGTCTGTTAACCCCAAGAAGGAGGACTGTCCAACTCCACCCTATTAATACTTTCTTTTATAATTTCTGCATTTTCTATTTGGGTTAGGGAAGTTTTGCCACTGCTAAATTATACATGTAGTTTTCTGTATTCAAATTCATACATATATATTTAAGTCCTAAATACATAGGGAATTTATTTCTAATTATGATATGAGATAGAAGTCAATTTTATATTGCTCCAGATGGATCATCAATTGTGCCAGCACCCTTTACCTAATAAATCATCCTTTTTTCTCATTGAAATGAAATATAATTATTTTTCCTGCATATAACTTCTCATATATACTGGGATTTATTTCCATTATATTCCACTGTCTATTCCTATGTCAGTTCTATACTGTTTAATGATAGTGACTAGATTCTAATATCTGGTAAATTAAATCTTAATTTTATTTACTTGGTGTTCTCATGTATTATTTTTTTTAAGTTTCTGAATTACAAATGAGCTGGTGGAAAGCCTATCCACTTACCGAAAGCAGATCCTCTGTCATATGGGTTCATCTGCCATTTGTTGAGCACTAAACAAATTAAAATAAGAAAAGTTACCCCCAGATATATAAAATTTAAAATGCTTGGCCGGGTGTGGTGACTCACGCCTGCAATCTCAGCACTTTGGGAAGCTGAGGTGGGTGTTCACATGAGGTCAGAAGTTCAAGACCAGCCTGGCCAACATGGGTGAAACCTCGTCTCTACTAAAAAAATACAAAAATTAGCCAGGCATGGTGGCATGTGACTGTAATCCCAGCTACTCAGGGGTCTGAGGCACGAGAATCGCTTAACCCAGGAGGCAGAGGCTGCAGTGAGCCAAGACTGTGCCACCGCACTCCAGCCTGGGTGACAGAGGGAGACTTTATCTCAAAAAATAATAATAATAATAATAAAATAAATAAAATGCTCATCAAAAAAAGCAAGTATTTTATATACCTTAATTCCTCTAGATTCAATATGGTTTTATATATTTAGAACACACAAGTAAAACCTGTTTTTATTAAAAGCAAAACGCAATTGAAAATCAGACACGTTGAAGATAATCATCACTGGTCTATTCGGACCTGAAACCTTCTCTCCTCACTTGCTTGCTTCAGTGTGCTCCGTATCAGATGATACTGATCTGTGTCCTTACTCCTAGGTCACTACTAAAATAAGTTTAGGTAACTAAACAAGTTGACTTCAATTACAAAGGAAATAACTGATCAACATTTCAGAATCTAATTATCTTGTAACTATCAAAAGAAAAGCAAGTCGTTTATCTTAATTCAATACCACATTCAAAAGAAACATATTTTTTTATCCTCCCTTTTATAGGATTGGCATTTTCCTTTTCTGACACATCTTAATAGTCTGTTAAGATGTATGTATATATACAAACTAAGAATTGTAATAAAGAGAGCCCTACGTGCTTTCTAACCCAACTTTCCATTTGGGGTAGAAATCCTTCCTAAATTATTTCTGGTCAAAAGATATCCATCATCAGCTTAAACACTTTGAACATTGGAGAAATAACTTTGAGGTTCTCCCTTACATTGTGGCTCAATGTAGCTATTAGGAAGTACTTTAAGTTAAACAGACATCTTCATCTAAACTATTTCTAATTGAACCTGGTCCTACTTTCTAGAATAATTATTTTCTCTCTAGTTCTCTTCAATAATGTAACAATTATCCCATCTCCATTTTTACTTCTTCTCCATGTTTAACTTTCTACTTTCTTTATTCCTCACAGGATGTGACTTTTAGAACCATTATCACCATGGTTATTCTTCTTTAGGAGTGTTTTACCACCATTTCTCATAAAGGACGGCACAGTTGTTACAAGTTCTGAAACTATTTTAGAATAGGCCAATAGTGTAAACAGTTACATCAATTATCTCTCATAATTAATTTACAGGAGTTCATAGATTCTCCGTTATACATCTTATGTATAACATTACTCTCAAACAACTGAAAAGAATATGTTACTATGCCAGGTTCACTGGTCTTCAACTTGCTATTTTTTAATAATCCTGTTTTGTATAATGAAACAAGAGTGACTTAAAATATGGAATAAATATGATTAAAATATAACAAAACAAAAGATCAATTAAGATGGAATGAAATTTAGAAACCATTCAACAGAAGCAACACCATTTAAAGATAGAGAAACTGCGGTAAGATTGTTTATGGTAGAGACAGTATCAGAAACCTAATAAAAAGACCAATTTCCACGTAGATAGGATTGCACATAAGAAACACCTTTAAATTTATATTTTACCTTCCTAGGTGATCCCCTTCTTATCTTAGAGGAAAAAAATGCCTCTATTCCCTCTAAGGCAATACTTCCCACCAGCATGGGATTTTACTCCAAAAATTATTTGTAAAATCCTTCCTTAATATTTTTGTAATATGTACCTATTTTCCTTTACTATTAAGCATAGAAAGTTATAAGGTTAAAAAAAAAACTAAAATATCGAAATGCAATCTCCAAAATGCCAGTGTTTTCTCAAAGGGAACACTATTAGTATTTTAGGAGAGACAACTTTGCAGTGTTTAGGCTCTCCATGACATTTAGCATCTCTGGTTTCCAGGGTTCCAGATCCCAATGCCACCCCTCAGATATTGACAATATTCTAAAACTGCATACCCAAATCTCACATTCCTAACTGCCAGTGATGAGAAGCGATGATTTATATAAAAGGAAATATCAATTTGTAAAAATTACCTGAAGCACCAGTTTTAATTGTTGTTTTTCCTTTTTTCCCTTCCTGTTGGTCTTTCAGAGTTTCATAAACGATCTGGATAACTGGAATACTAAAAGCCTATCAAAGAAACAAAAGGTCTCTATATTAGTATTCAGATACTAACAACAGTTTAATAACCAACATAAATGACAAAAGTTATGCACACACATCAAATAATTATACATATTCCAGATTGGTACTACAATTTCATTTGCCCCCCCAAAAAAATACCAGTCAGACAACAGAGTGGACTGAATGAAGGAAATAGGATGCAGCTAACAGCACAAAATGATAAAGCAATGGAGAACAGTAGAATGAACCTACACTAAAGAGGAAAAATATCATCCAGTCCAACAAATTATTTCTCTAGTCTAGGCCAATAGGAGATCAACTTCTGTATGTAACCTTCATATTTTAGGAGTCATCATATTAAAATTCAGAAGTGAGTATAAACACTAAAGCTACTGTAACTCCCTAACACCCATTTAAAACTATGTTCTTAAGGTCATACTTTTTTGTAGCTCTTCATAATTAGCTGGCAACAAAAATATCATTTTCAGTGGCAAGTAATTAATTCCTTACCTTTTGGAGGTTGCTATTTTATTAAATACTTCAAAGTAAAAACTACTATTCAAAGCTACTTTAAAATTCAACTTTTAGAGGGTAAGTAAATACAATTTATTACTTACACCAGTTTTGCCACTTCCTGTTTCTGCAGCCTGAATGAGGGGAAAAAAGTTGATTTTACAGATTAAGTTGTCTATTAAAGAGATCAAATTAACACCATAATATGTAGAAATCTTTAACATTTGACCAGCTACCTTTATTTTCACAGTGCCTCCAGATTATCCAGGCTTCCTCTGTCAACTCCAACTACAGCCCATTTTGTTACCTTTCCCATACCTTTAAGAATCTTCTCTTCCCTTTCCTTTCCCATTGCTATCATTCAAATGGAAGCTCTCACCATTCTAATCTAGATTATTATAAACGTATCCAAACAACATCTAATCCCAGAACTATACTACAATCTGCTACTCAAATTAGTCTTCATGGAAGACTAATACTCAAATTCTTTAACAGGACACTTGAGAAAGAGCCCAAATAATCTGACCCATTATCTCTCTACCATTTTATTTCAAGTTTATCCCCACTCAGATACATATTTTATGCTACCATCCAACTGAAGTGTTCCAGGGTCATATCGTACATTCTACCATTCGCTGTTTTGTTGATATTCTTTCTACCTAAAAAGCATTTCCCTTTTATCTTGCCTTGTCAAAAATCTGGCCCGTGCTTATAACTCCAGCACTTTGGAAGGCCAAGACAGGAGGATCGCTTGAGGCTGGGAGTTGGAGAACAGACTGGGCAACATGGTGAGACCTTGTCTCTACAAAAAATACAATAAATTAGCTGGATGTGGTGGTGTGTACCTGTAGTCCCACCTAACTGGGAGGCCAAAATAGGAAGATTGCTTGAACCCAGGAGTTTGAGGCTGCAGTGAACTATAAACACACCATTGCACTCCAGCTTGGGCAACAGAGCTTGGCCTTTTTTAAAAAAATAAATAAATAAAAGAAATCTACTTCCTCTAAGCAGTCCCTATGATCCCTAAAGCAAAAGGATAACTGGAGTCCCACTCAAATTCCGCACTACTCTGCATCTCTTGTGAAGGAGCCACATTCTCTCTAATACGAGATTCACTCTTACACATGTCTTATTGCCCTAGTTGGTTTAAGCTTCTCAAGGGTAAATATTTATCTGTTTGAAGCTTTTACCTAATGCTATGAATACAGTATATGTATCATAAATGTTTGTGAATAAAGTTAAAGTATCATTTTTAAGCCTATGCAATTCTTAGAGTGTGTCCCCAGCTCCCAATCACCAAATTTAAACTTACCATAAGTACATCACCTCCTCCTAGTATCAATGGGATAGATTCAGCCTGGATATCAGTTGGGAGGCTAAAAGAATCATATTTGAAGAATTTTAGTTATTGGGAAAAAAAATCACCTAAGCAAATTAAGTTATGTTAAACTTTAAGCCTAAAAGAAAATTTTACATGGTAAATATGATCCATCCTATTCCACTAGAAATACGTCAAGGTTGAAAAAAGGAAACTTTCTATAATTTAGAAAATCACACACAAAAACTGATTTTCACTTATCCAACTAGACACAAAAATATTGGATAAAATCACTAACAACTGTTTAAATTATAAAACATCCTCTCCCAGGTACATTTAAACTTTATGTACTTACAGCCAATCCATCTCTTCCACAGCTTGTGCAATCTCAGGCATAACACCCATCTCTGAAAGTAAACATTGATTTTAAAAATCACATATACTGAAGTGAAATCATAAATTGCAGTGCTCTCAAAATTACTATTCAAAAACAGGGTAAAGATTTTGAAGGATAGCTCAGTTACATCAAATCTACTGAGCGCGGCACTGTTGAAAGAGCACAAGTTCTGGAGAAAGACTTGAGTTCAAATCTAAGTTCTCACTTATTAGCAAGTGACCTTAGGCAAGGCTATAAACCTGTTTTCTCCACACAAAACGGGGCTGATATTGCCTACCTTGGAGGGCTATATGAAGACCAGAGATAATAATGTAATGCAACTGGAGCATGGTTGTCACCTAATAAACTGTAGCCACTATAGTGCTTGTTTACCTCTTATGACTCGTGAAAAGTCTGCCAAGCATAGACAGGGTTGTTGCATTTAGAGATAATTTAGAGATAATGTGTGCATTTAGAGATAATCTCTTTACATTAGATATTATGTACCTTGGCTACTCCAGGACCTTGTGAATACCTTCAGCAATTAGAGAAAAATGAATAGACAAGTGGAGAGCACCCACATTTACTGGCAGCCACAATCAAAACTCCGATTAACTGAAGAGGGAGCGGCCAGTGGTGAAAACATGGGCATCTGGAAATGTCAGCTGAAGAACTGCTCTGTTCTTAACTGTATACATATTTCAATAATTCTACTTCAAGACCCATCCTAAATGAATAGAGATGAGTTGTTCCTAACTGGATTTTGCCATTTTATCATTTCTCATATGAACTCTAGAGGGTAATTAACGTATGGAGTAGTTGGATTACTTAAACTTTCCTTCCAAATGAGAAGTGATTTTTAAGTATGTATTTATAAAATATAGCTTTTATTATAAAAATACGTATTCCTATAAAAAAATAGCCAAATATTCACAAGCCCCAGAAATACCAATTTTGAAATTCTGTGTTTCTTGCCATTATGAAAAGGCATAAAGCAAACGTACAGACTGAAAATATTATTCATAAAATTATGTAGCTTTTTCGTTGCATCAGATGAGAAGGATCACAATTTTCAAAAAAGAAGGCTCTCCTAACTCTTTTCTTTTTTTGAGACAGAGTCTCGTTCTGTCACCCAGGCTCGAGTGCAGTGGCACGATCTCGGCTCACTGCAAACTCCGTCTTCCAGATTCAAGCAATTCTCCTGCCTCAGCCTCCTGAGTAACTGGGGCTACAGGCACATGTCACCACACCCGGCTAACTTTTTTTCGTATTTTTAGTAGAGACAGGGTTTTACCATGTTAGCCAGGATGGTCTCAATCTCCTGACCTCATGATCTGCCCACTTTGGCCTCCCAAAGTGCTGGGATTACAGGCATGAGCCACTGTGCCTGGCAACTCTCCTAACTTAATCTCCTCAGGAAAAAAAAAAAAAATCCACAGATAAACTAATGAAGATCTAAAGTTGAATATCCAGGCAGACCTTCCTAAGAATTAACCTGTATTACAGTCTATGTTCTCTCTCCTAAAATGCAAACTGCTTGAACAAAGGAGTGGTGTGTTCTTACTGCATACGGAATACTGCAAGCTGAAGCTGTTTGCAAAATTGTTTTACAACAAGAAACAACATATCACTTTCAGTAAATTCCAGACAACCTGTTGTACCATTCTGATCATGTTCCCTATATGTTTTTTTTGAAACCAGACCTTAAGTATAACATTTTTAACAGTTAAGGAAAAATTAGAAACATTTATGAAATTCCAGTTTTGTCTTTATTTCATATCACAGACTCTTTTTCCAGTCCTTTACCTCTAACTTTCATGAAATTTGTGTATGACTCCCAAAGATGTGTACCTATAAAATGACTACCTAGAACTATCCTACAGACCTTGGCTCTAACATCTTGTTTTAGGAAAATGTTGGGAAACAAAAAATAGCAACAACTCTGAGCAGATTTCCAACCAAATCCTATTAGAAAATGTAACTGAAACAGTCAGAAATCTTCCATGACTGTTGCACTTTGGGAGGCCAAGGTGGGCGGATCACCTGAGGTCAGGAGTTTGAGAACAGCCTGGCCAACATGGTGAAACCCTGTCTCTACTAATAATACAAAAATGAGCAGGGGATGGTGGTAGGTGCCTGTAATCCCAGCTACGTGGGAGGCAGGAGAATTGCTTGAACCTGGGAGATGGAGACGGCAGTGAGCCAAGATCACAACATTGCACTCCAGCTGGGGCGACAGAGTGAGCCTNAAAGAAAAGGAAAGGAAAAGAAAAGAAAAGAAAAGAAAAGAAAAGAAAAAAAAAGAAAAGAAAAGAAAAAAAAACTTACATGACTGGAGATTCGGAATTCCTAATATTGTTACAGAAGAAAACTAAAAAATATAAAATACTACAACACCTGAAGTCATCTTAAAAAGTTAAGACCGTTAAAGGACATCAGGCCTAACGTGATACATTTACAGAGCAATAAACGTTACGTAAGTGCTACAGAAATGCATCACGTTTAGCACATTTAAGGCTGATTACAGCTTCCTAAAACTGGATCCCTAATAGGAGGATGATTAAGGGGGGAAAATATCAACTGTAGGTTTCGATAAGCCACATCAAATCATGTTTGGAATAAAGGACAGTATCAGGCGGCAAATAAATGTAAATTTTCCAAACTTACGTTGGGCTGCTGCGTACGTTAATCAAAATGCTTTCCCTTTGGCTTCAACACTGAACATTAATGTTGATATAATAGCGTTTAACAAATAAAGATCAGGTTTATGCCTGGGACGTTTTGGAAGGGCCTGAAAAAACTGGACAGAGGCAGGATCGTCATTTTCCCCAATCACTCCACCCCACGCGGTCTCGCTTCTCTGCCTGGCCAAGCCCAGATGAGCCGCGGGCAGAAAACGGTTCCCAAAGGGTCACTGCCACGTTAAGAGGCAGGAGGTGCAGACGTCTGGGAACCGCCAGAGCAACGCCGCCGCCTGGATTTTGCAGCTGAAGGTGCACTGGCAGGAAAGCCAAGTGGAGATTGGTAGAAGGGAAAGGGCACGGGGAGGGACGTCCTGGCCCGCTCCTGAAAAGAACTGTCCTCCGAACCCGAGCCACGGCCGCCCCCGATCCCGCAACGCGGGTCCATCAGGGGCTACAGCGGACAGCGCCCTTCGGTCTCCCTGATCCCTTTAGCTCCCCGCGGGCCGCCCCAGGGCCGAGGCATGCAACAAGCCGCCCCACCACCCCTAGAGCTTCCACAAACGCACCGGAGAAGGCCGCCATCTTCACCCCGTCCTCCGCGGCTTCGCCCGCTCGATCCCTCCCTCCCGACTGACACAGCGCGGCAGTGGCGCCGCGCGCTTCCGGCCCCCGGCCTTTGGTGTTCGGAGTCCGGGCAGGGCCTCAGCCCCGGGAGAACGGTTCCGATGGAAGGAAAGGCCCTCACCGGCCCCGCCTTATGCACCTGTCGCTGAGCGGACCGCTGGGACCCAGGGCCTCGGGACGCCGCCTTCGTCCTGGGCACCATGTGTTTGGGGCACACCATGCGGTATCAGGGTCACTGTCACAGAGAAGGAAGCAGACGTTTGGTAATTAGGGTCATCCAGTGGGCTCAGGCTGACACCACACCGTGTCGTCCCCACTCAGTCCCCCAACTTTACAAAGATGAGCAGGGCCTTGGTGTGTGAATGACCTGGAGAGATGGACTGGATTCATTGCTCCGAACACTAGTGGGTGCCTGGCAACCAGTAGGTATTTGTTTTGTTTTTTGTTTTTTTACTGAAATAAGTAATGATTTAGGTCTCCCTTCACCCATGTTTGACGTCGCTGTTATAATTTCGGGTTTGACTTCCATGCAATTTTCACTCCTTTCTCTTTGCAAAGAGATGGGGAAAGTAAATGAGGAATCCTCCCAACCAGACACTCTGTCAGGAAGGTATTAGAATCTTTAGATGAGGACTCTAAGATTCAGGAAAGTTAAGTCACTTATCTAAAGACACACATCTACCGAATGGCAGTGTGGGATCTGAGCCACATCTGCCCAACGCGAGGGCGAGTGCTGTACTATCTGTAGCCTGCCCCAGAATGTCTTAGAGAAAAGTGGAACCCTCAGGCAAGATAGAATAGGGTTGCAGCGGCTGGGCGCGGTGGCTCACACCTGTAATCCCAGCACTTTGGGAGGCCGAGGCGGGCGGATCACGAAGTCAGGAAGTCGAGACCATCCTAGCTAACATGGTGAAACCCCTTCTCTACTGAAAATTTAAAAAAATTAAAAATAAAAATAATAAAACAGGGTTGCAACTACTCGGGAGGCTGAGGCATGAGAATCATTTGAACCTGGGAGGCGAAAGCTGCAGTGAGCCGAGATCGCGCCACTGCACTCCAGTCTGGGCGACAGAGGGAGAGTCTGTCTAAAATTAAAAAAAAAAAAAAGATGGTTGGGCGCGATGTCTCACTCCTGTAATCCCAGCACTTTGGGAGGCCGAGGCGGGTGGATCACGAGGTCAGGAGATCGAGACCATCCTGGCTAACATGGTGAAACCCCCTCTCTACTAAAAATACAAAAGAATTAGCAGGGCGTGGTGGCGGGCGCCTGCAGTCCCAGCTACTGGGGAGTCTGAGAATGGCGTGAACCCCGGAGGCGGAGCGTGCAGTGAGCCGAGATGGAGCCACTGCACTCCAGCCTGGGCGACAGAGCGAGACTCCGTCTCAAAAAAAAAAAAAAAAAAAAAAAAAAAAAAAAATGGGGTTAGAAGTACAGAATTGGGAGCCATATTCTGAGTTTGGATTCTAGCTCGACACTTGCTTGCTGTGTAACCTTGAACAAGTCATGAAGCTTCTTTGGGCTTCAGTTTACTCATGTAACAGGATTCATCCGAGGTTCCAAAGGTCCAGGACAACACACTCAGCCCTGCAGCTTCACACTTCCAGGGGGCACTATTCACATTATATTCTCCATTCTTGTTATATTTTATCTAAATAATACCCTGAGAGTTATGCAATGTAGCAATTTTGAGTGGATACCAAGTACCCCCACATTCCAAGGAGAGATACAAGACCCATATTATGTAGGACTTGCCAAAGGGAAATCTGAAATCTAATTTTTGTGCCTTTAGTCAATACCCACCTTTAAAGTATGAAAAATTGGCTAGGCATGATGGTTCATGTCTATAATCCAACACCTTGGGACGCCGAGGCAAGGGGATCACTTGAGCCCAGGAGTTCAAGACCAGCCTGGGCAACATAATGAGACCCCCATCTCTACCAAAAAAAGAAAAAAAATTAAAAATTAGCTGGGCATGGTGTACACCTGTAGTCTCAGCTACTTGGGAGGCTAAGGTGGGAGGATCTCTTGAGCCTAGGAGGTGGAGGCTGCAGTGAGCCATGATGGTGCCACTGCACTGCAGCCTGGGTGGCAGAGCAAGACCCTGTCTCAAGGAAGAAATAAAGTATGAAAAAATTAAAGATGCAAATTAAGAGAAAAGATTTCTGTGAAAAGAACACGTTTCCAGGAAACTACTCTGAGAACTTTTGATCTGAGAGTTTGGGAAGCATAAGGACCGCTCTGAGAAACTGTCCCTAGGAGGACCCGAGGTGGCAGTCAGAAAAAGAGACAGAAGAGAGAAGCCTGCTGCAGGAGCTAACTGTGTTTCCAGCGACTGTGGGAGAATTCTGTGATATTTTTTTCCCAAGGGATAAATAGATCTGTGGAGAGCGGACTGAAAGTTTTCTTCAAAGGGAATGTGCCCAAGAGACTGCCTGGAGGAGCTAAATGATTCAGCACATAGACCCCCAAAGAACACAGTGGTATCCTTACCTTCCAAACTGGAGAAGAGATTTTCCTTGTCTTATGGGAGTGGCATGTGGAGGATGCCAGCAGGAAGAATCTCCAAGATACCACAAAACGTTCCCTCTGAGAGATACAGTCTTGAGCATGTCTAAACCAGAGAGCACCAGAATCAGATCACCATAACCCCAGCCAGATAAAGCTGTGTACCCACCCCCTACCCCATCCCCTAGACTTTATCCT
Organism: Rhinopithecus bieti; assembly: GCF_001698545.2. Lineage (NCBI taxonomy): Eukaryota > Metazoa > Chordata > Mammalia > Primates > Cercopithecidae > Rhinopithecus > Rhinopithecus bieti. The sequence goes on along the minus strand of NW_016805181.1, from coordinate 1,349,345 downwards.
TCCCAGGAGTCAGAAACAACAGCTAATGGGAGAGGCGAGTGCAGAAAAGAGACTGACCCCACCCTCCCATCCCACTGCAGGCTTCTGGCATGGAATAGGACAAGCAGGAGAGGAGCAAGCCATCATGTTGGTTGAAGTTGTGAATTTTGATCATGATACTGGACATAATAGTTTACAGAAACGAAGGTATAATTAGATGAAAGTAACCAGGCAACTTTTCATTGTCTCAGAAAAGCTCTGGGAGATGCCAGAGACTTCATCGAAGTCAGGGGAAGAAATAACCCATAGAGATGATTTCAAGAGAACGGATAATGTTTTCTGTTTGTGCTCACTTAATATACTGCTTTAATAATTATAGATATGTGTCTGTGTGTGTTGCAATGCCCTCAGTAATGCAAACTGGGATATGTGAATTGGGGTATGTGATTGACTCCTCTCCTTAGCAGGTAGAATAACACCAGGCAGAGAAACAGTAGCCAGGTCCTTCACTAAACCAAAAGGTAGAGGATGGGTGTCTTTCAGTCCGGTATATTGCTGGTCTAGTCTCCCCAAGAATAGGTTGATTAAATGGTTGCCTACTAACTGGGAGATTCCTGGGAACCCTGGCCTCATCCCAGAAAGCCAGACAGACACCACCAGGTGGCACCAAACAGTAGCCAAACCGAGAAGTGATTGGACTGGACCCTAAAAACTCCCAGTCTGGACTTTTGTTCTTTTGTCTCCATTTATACAAATGGACGTGAGACATTTAAGGGGGTTGATGGAAGTCTTCAACAATTGGATTGTGGTGCTGGTTGCACAGCTCTGTAAATCATTGAATTGTACACTTAGTGAATTTTATGGTATTTAAATTATACCTTAATAAAGCTGTTTAAGAAATTATAATTAGAAGACACACATGGCTGGGCGCAGTGTCTCATGCCTATAATCCCAGAACTTTGGGAGGCTGAGGTGAGTGGATTAGGAGTTTGAGAGGTCAGGAGTTCGAGACCAGCCTGACCAACATGCTGAAACCCTGTCTCTACTAAAAATACAAAAAAAAAAATGGCCATGCCTGGTGGTTGGCACCTGTAATCCCAGCTACTCCGGAGACTGAGGCAGGAGAATCACTTGAACCTGAGATCGTGCCACTGCACTCCAGCCTAGGTGACAGAGCACGACTCTGTCTCAAACACACACACACGCCTCCCAGCCTGGACTTGCCCCCAATATTTATGTTTTTACCCTCAGAATAACCCCACATTTTCTGTAATTGGGTTGTTTGGTCCCCGCTAATCAAGTAATAGGGAAGTTTTACTATATTATCCTGGGCCTAAGATATTATGCTATGTATTTTCAAGTAAGCTATATTATAATTATATCCCACTGTAGAGCAAATGGTTTTGCAACTACTAAGGCAGACCTAAAAAAAATGCCTTCAGATACCTGGGAAAGTGTAGAGAGGATGGGCCCTGTGAGGGCCTCTGTAGATGGACCACCCAAAAGCCACACACAGCTCCTAGGTTAGCTCATTTGTGCTGCTATAACAAAATACCTGAGACTGGATAATTTATAAGGAACAAAAAGTATTTTCCCCAGTTCTGGAGGTTGGGAAGTCCAAGATTAAGGCACGGTAGGTTCGTAGTCTGGTGAGGGTTTGGTTTCTGCTTTTAAGATGGTGCCTTGAACACCGTGTCCTCCAGCAGGGAGGAGCTCTATGTCCTTACGTGGCAGAAGGTAAAAGGGCAAGAGACCAAATGCTCCATGAAGCTGTTTTTACAAGGGCTTTAATCTCATTCATGAGAGCAGAACCTTCATGGGCCAATCACCTCTTAAAGGCCTCCCTCTTAACATTACATTGGCAACATGTGAAGTTTGGAGGGAATGTACAAACCATAGTAGTCCCCTTTCCCATTGCCTTTCTTTATTATATAAATCTGAAAAAGGCTGGACATAGTGGCTTAGGCCTTTAGTTCCAGCACTTTTGGAGGACAAGGTGGGAGTATCACTTAAGCCCAAGAGTTTGAGACCATCCTGGGCAACATAGAGAGCCCCTTTATCTAACAAAAGTTTTAAAAAATTAACCAAGCATGGTGGCACGCACCTGTGGTCGTCCCACCTATTTGGGCAGCTGGCCGGGGGTGGATCTTTTTTTTTTTTTTTTTTTGAGATGGAGTCTCACTCTGTCACCCAGGCTGAAGTGCAGTGGCGTGATCTCGGCTCATTGCAAGCTCTACCTCCCAGGTTCATGCCATTCTCCTGCCTCAGCCTCCTGAGTAGCTGGGACTACAGGCGCCGCCACCATGCCTGGCTAATTTTTTTGTATTTTTAGCAGAGATGAGGTTTCACCGTGTTAGCCAGGATGGTCTCGATCTCCTGACCTCGTGATGAAGGATCATTTTTGAGCCCAGGAGGTCGAGGATGCAGTTAGCTGTGATCACACCACTGCACTCTAGCCTGGGTGACACAGCCAGACCCTTCTCAAAAAGAAAAACAAAAAAAGCGACTTGGAAGAAGAAGAAAACATTCACCTTTCCAGATTCTTCTGTAGAGAGACAGCTCAGAGACTCAGCTCTGCCTGGAGAGATGTAACTGGCAGTGCCAGGTTGGGACTTCCAGGGATGCTTTTCAAAAGGGAAGGATCTGACTGGCCTGCCCCCTTTTTCCTTTTAGAACATTAATATGATGCCTGGAAAGTCAGCAATGAGTCCTGAAGATAAAAACTGCACACTAAGAACTGAAGCAGAAATAAAAGGCTGGCTCCTTAATGATGGTAAGCCCAGGTCTGTCTACCTCTAGACCTCTCTTGCAGCTTGAGAATGTCCCAGTTAAGCCCCTTTAAAATTTCTTTTTTCTGCCGCCCAACACATTGCTAAGAGGTACAGAAAAGAAAGGAAATAAAACACATGTCGTTATGGACATCGTGTAATGTATCTTTCAGGAAAATTTTTTGAATGTTTCATAATACAGCAATAATCAATCTATTCTGGCTACAAGGAGGAGGAGACATTTGGCCTGAGTTGCGAGGGAAACATCCAAAATTATCCCTGAATATATGGCCATTTCCTCACAATGAAAATGAAGGTGAAATGTGACATATACAGGGGAGTATGTGACTCTGAACCCAGCCTAGGGAACATAAGTCAAATTAGGTTGTTTAGTTTGTCCTTTCATTGACATCCATCCTACTCCTCAGTTCCTATTCCCAGCTCCTTCTGGGACAAGATAAAGCCAGCTGCTTAGTTTCTGAGGATCTTGCCACCAAGAAGGAGGAAGCAGCTAGAGAGAGAATTTGTTTTAATCTAAAAGAAGTTGAGTAGAAAACGTAATATCATCATACATAAACTCCCTCCCTCACAAAGTCCTCCTCACAATATAAGATTCAAACTCACCCATCATTTCACACAAGTAACAGTAACCCTCTCCCTCCATAAATGCTGTCTGTGTAGGTTGCCCCAGATCTACCCGTTAGGAGAAAAAAAACGACTCAGGAGTACTTGCACTGGATCTTGAATCTTGCTATGGTCAGTCTTTCCATTAATAAACCCTCTCCCCTTCGACACAGGTCTTAGTTGGTAAGGCTCCTGAATCCACCCTCTGTAGGATGGTCCTCCATGTCCAGCTTCCTGCTTACTTCCAGACTTATTACCTGCCACTTTCCTCCACAAATTTTACTTTCCAGCAGATCAAACTGTGTAGAATTCCTTGCATACACCACATTGCCTCTCACCACTATAGTTTTTAAAGTGCTGTTCCCTCTCCCTAGAATAGCTTTCCCTTTTTAGTTCTGGCTATCTGTTGCTGTGAACAACTATACCAAAACTTAGAGGCATACTACAACAGCCAATATATTCACTCATAATTTGGGTGGTCAGGAATTTGGGCAGGGTTTAGCTGGCTGGTTCTTCTTCTCCATGTGGCATTCCCTGTGGTCACTCACTAGGTCACATTCAGCTGGTGTCTTGGCTGGGCTGGAAGGTCAAAGAAGACTTCACTCCCATGTGTGGTCACCCATTACTCCTCTACATGATCTTGCTCTGTCCACGTGGCCAGCTTGGACCTTCTCACAGCAGGATTAGTATTAGGGAAGACAGACTTCCTACATAGTACCACAAAGATGTGTCTCAAAAGTAGAAAGCAAAAGCTGTATATCTCTTAAGCCAGCCTTGGAAGTAATACAGTGTCACTTCTATTACATTCTGTCAGCCAACACAAGTCATATGACCAGCCCAGTTTCATGGGGAGGAGAAATAGACTCTACAATTCAATGCAGTAAATAGCAAAGAGTTTGCAGCCATTTATAATATACCATCTTCTGTAACATAGTATGTGCATTTATAATATAACTACCTATAGTAACACCCATCTTCTTGGCAAACTCCTAATTATCATTCAGATTCAACTAAGCTAGCAACTTGCAGCAAATCCTGCTTCCCCAATGTTTATTTCTCTTTTTCCTTAAATTTCTGACTTAGCTGGACATATGGCTGCTCAGAATAAAGACTCTATTTGCCAGCCTTCCTGGTAGCTAGATTTGCCCATATGCCCATGTTCTGACCAGTGGTACATAAACAGAGGTGTCAAATGTGACTTCTGGGAAATTCCCATAATGGAGGTGTTGTGTTCTTCCTCATTTCTTCCTTCCTATTGGATGGAATTAGGATGTGATGGCTGGGGTTTGAGCAGCCATTTTGGACCATGAAATGAGAGCCATATATTGAGAACAATAAGAGAGAAATAGCTTGCATCTCTGACACCTTTGGAGCACCATACCAGTCAAAAATTGTGACTCTAGATTTCTTAAATGAGAGAGAAATAAACATCTATCTTCTTTCTTTGCAGGAAGGGGAGATGGGGGCAGTCTGTCTCACACAGCCAAACCTAATCTTAATTTGTATGCTCTCATTAGTTATCTACTGCTACAAAACAAGTTGCCCCAAAATCTAGTAACTTAAAACAATAAACATTTATTACTACTCCCAGCTTTTGTGGAACAGGAATTCAGGAGCAGCTTGGCTAGGCAGGTTCCATTTGGCGTCACTCTTAACAATAGTAGCCAAGCTGCAAGCTGGGACTGCAGTCATCTCAAGGCTTCGCTAGGGCTGAAAGATCAGTTTTTAAAGCTTGGTCACTCCCTTGTCTGTGCTGGCAGTGAGTGGGAGGCCTCTGCTTTCTTCCATGTAGATCTCTCCCTGGGCCACTTCAGTGTTCTCATGATATTGCAGCTAGGGCCCCCTCACCCTTCCCCACCAAAGCAACCCATCCTAGAGAACAAAGCAGAATGAATATTATCTTTTATGGCATAGCCATCAAAGTCACACTATCACTTCTGTGATATCTTAGTGGTCACAAAGGCCTATTTAGCATGGAAGAGGACTAATACACACAAAGGTGTGAATTCCAGTAGACAAGGATCTTTTGCGGAGCGAGCAACCTAGAGGCTGGCTACCGTATCCCTGCTCCCTAACAGACCCCCTTATTTGTTCATGTGGCAGGTGGTGATCCCTCAGTCTCAGGAAAAAGTATGTTCATATCACATTCTCTGGGGTAAATTATGTTGCTTCTAGACTCACCATTGTCATTAAATTTGTTGGCTTAAAGAGACGATTAAAGCGTCTCCGTTGGCTTATTGGTCTGAGCTATTATTCCCAATCTCCTCAGCACCCCCGCGCTGACTGGGGACACAATGAATGAGCAGTTAATTGCCCTCTAATTTTAGGTCCTCTAATTTATGGACTTGAAATCTTAACTCTAGACTACAATTGAAAGTAGTGTTCCTTTCTTCTACAATTTAAGGACTTCAGGTTACAAGGTGTTTTTAAGAATCATATTTTTGGCCGGGTGCAGTGGCTCACGCCTGTAATCCCAGCACTTTGGGAGGCTGAGGCGGGTGGATCACAAGGTCAGGAGATCGAGACAATCCTGGCTAACACGGTGAAACCCCGTCTCTACTAAAAATACAAAAACATTAGCCGGGCACGGTGGTGGGCGCCTGTAGTCCCAGCTACTCGGGAGGCTGAGGCAGGAGAATGGCGTGAACCTGGGAGGCGGAGCTTGCAGT
>NW_016805181.1:1328199-1342896 GCF_001698545.2 Rhinopithecus bieti | reverse complement strand
AAAAAAAAAAAAAAAAAAAATGTGTTGGCTTAGCTTTCTGTGTTTTTCACAATTTACCAGACTCACAGAGCAGTTTGAAGATAGGGAGGTTCACATTTAAACATCCTTCCCCCCCCATATTTCCTGTAACTTCTGAGTTGAGAAACAATCATTGAATTTTATGCTTTTGTCAAAATAAGCTGTCAGAAACTGGTCCAGATCTATTAGAATGCAACATCATTCTCACTGCCCCGGCATTCACCTTATGGTGCAGAGACCAGAGGGGGCCTGGCAAACAGACATAAATCCAGAGATCTATAATTCTGTATCCCCTGAAGAAGTGGCCATAAAGTCCATCACTCCAGATATATGGGGAGAAGGGGACAAAGGGCAACCCGGATGAGTTTCAGAGGGCCTGTAAAACAGAAAAAGCGATCTCACTAACTGCCTCACTCTCTGCATACGCAAGCCAGGCAGGGACACAATTCATGGTAGGGTGCCGACTGGCCGGCAGGCATGAATGGCCCTGTCTCCCATGCCAGCCATCTGGAGTGTTCGTCGGCCCCTGTGAGTGACGCTGTCACCCCTAGGGGAGATGGTGCCACATTTGGAGTCTGAACTTATGGGTGTTTAAGAACAGAATGTACATCAGACACATGTTCCAAATCCAGCAGCTCAGAATCTGCCAGGATCCCCAAATTCCATCACCTGCAGCAGAGCCATTTTGCACCTGCACACAGAGCTCAGACTCGCTTTCTCAGCCTCCCGCCCAGGTTCCTTGCTTCGCTGCACCTCCTTCCTGTCTGTGAAATTGATCTCAGGTTTTCTTGTTAACAAGATCTGTGATTTTTTTTTTTTTTTTTAGTAGACTGAAACAAAACCACTTGCCATATGAAAAAGAGGGGCAGGTTATAAAAAAGATGGTCAAGAATCTTCAAAATGCCTGGAGAAAGCAATTCTGAATGTAAGAATTTATACTGCCTGTTTCCTATGACACAATAATAAAAATGGGAATTTGTGAAGGCTGCTTCCACTGTAGATCTGAATGGTGGTGGTCCAGTTACTATGGCTGCATAACAAATTACCCCAATATGTTTTTGACCTAAAACATGTGTTTGCTTTACTTACAGATTTTAAGGATGAGGAACCTGGGTGCAGCAGGGATGGCTTATCTCTGTTCCACAATACTCACCTTGTCCAGGGGCTGGAATCATGACAAGGTCATCACTCACATGACTCAGTTAACGCTCATCCTAGCTGGGATGAGACCCAGCTGGGACTGTTGGCCAGCTGCAGCCTGGGCTTTTCCACAATGCCATGGCTTTATTCCAAAGGTGAGCATCCCCAGGGCCGTGTGGCCTTCAATGACCAAGCTTCAGAAGTCAAGTGGTGTCATTTCCTTCTCATTTTATCCATTAAGATAAGTACAAGGTTGCTCAGATTCAAAGGGAGGGATCATAGATGCCACCACTTGAAGGAGGAGCGTCAACATTACATTTTCTTTTTCTTTCTGAGACAGGGTCTTGCTCTGTCTCCCAGGCTGGAGTGCAGTGGTGCAATCATGATGCACGGCAGTCACCATCTCCCAGGCTCAAGCCGTCCTCCTGGCCTCAGCCTCCCAAGTAGCTGGGACTACAGGTGTGCACCACCGTACCTGGCTAATTTTTTGATTTTTTTTTTTAGAGACAAGGTCTCACTATGTTGCCCAGGCTGGTTTTGAACTCCTGAGTTAAGCAATTCTTCCGCCTTGGCCTTGGAAAGTGCTGGGATTATAGGTGTGAGCCATAGTGCTCAGACTCAACATTACATTTTAAGAAAACATGAGACAAGGTATAAATTGGTATGGTAGTGTGTTAGAGTTCTCCAGAGAAACAGAAGCAATAGGATGTGTGTGTATATAGAAAGAGATTTTATCTTATTTTTTTAAGAAATTGCCTCGCATGATTATAAAAGGCTAGCAAGTCCAAAATCTATAGGGTGGGCTGGCAGGCTGGAGACCCAGGAAGGGTTGATGTTGCTGTTGAAGCCCGAAGACCATCTACTAGAGAATTCCCTCTTGTTGGGGGAGGTCAGCCTTTTATTCTATTAAGGCCTTTAACCGAACGAGGCCTACCCACATTATGGAGGGCAATCCACTTTACTCAAAGGCCACCTATGTATTCATTTGGTTACTTATTTATTTATTGAGACAGCATCTTATTCTGTCCCCCAGGCTGGAGTGCAGTGGCCTGATCATGGCTCACTGCAGCCTCGACCTCCTGAACTCAAGTGATCTCACCTCAGCCTCCCAAGTATCTGGGACTACAGACACATGTGACTACACCCAGCTAATGTTTGTATTTTTTTGTAGAGATGGGGATCTTACCATATTGCCCAGACTGGTCTCAAATGCCTGGGCTCAAGCCATCCTCCTACCTCACCTTGGTCTCCCAAAGTGCTGGGAGTACAGGTGTAAGCCACCAATTTAAATGTAAATCTCATCCAAAAACATCCTCACAGAAATATCCAGAATATGTTTGGTTTTCTGTTTTTTTTTTTTTTTTTTTTTGAGATGGAGTTTTCTCCATTGCTCAGGCGGAGTGCAGTGGTGTGATCTCAGCTCACTGCAACCTCCGCCTCCACGGTTCAAGCGATTCTCCCACCTCAGCCTCCTGAGTAGCTAGGATTACAGGTGCCTGCCACCATGTCTGGCTAATTCTTGTATTTTTAGTAGAGACAGGCTTTTACCATGTTGGCCAGGCTGGTCTCCAACTCCTGACCTCAAGTGATTTGCCTGCCTTGGCATCCTAAAGTGCTGGGATTACAGGTACGAGCCTCTGTGCCTGGCCCCAGAATATGTTTGACCAAATATCTGGGCACCGTAGCCCACATACATTGATACATAATATTAAACATAACACATGCATGCCTTGTCAACTTGGCACCCGTACGCATCTCCTTAAACCATACTTAATCTCCAAATAAACACAATTACAAGGTCATAATTCCACCTAAGATGATACAACTGTCCTGTGTACACTGGAAAATACACTAGCTCCTTCCCCAGGAGAGGATGTAAAAACTCTTGGATGATGTTTATTCTCCTTGACATTCTATTTTTATATCAATATTTAGATATAAAATTAACAATACTTAGATACTATAATATAAAATGAGTGTATCTTATGTTACATGAGGGGATAAGAGGGAAGAAAACAAAGATATTTGGAGCCAGGCACAGTGGCTCATGTCTGTAATCCCAGCATCTTGGATGGATCCCTTGAGCCCAGGAGTTCAAAACCAGGTTGGGTAACATAGTGAGACACTGTCTCTACCAAATAAATAAATAAAGATATTTGCCATATATGTATATACATACATATAGCAAAACAGATGTATATACACACAAATACATATATATAAACATATATATATACACACACATATACACATACAAACACACATATACATATGTATACACATACATATATACATTATAAACACACAAATATATTCATAACAAAATAAGGAAGAAATACTCATGGCAATTACAGTCCTTGTTTCTATAACTAGTTATGTGGTCATATCCGGTATTTATAACTACTGTACCATTTTCCACTATCTGTTCTGTATTCCATTTGCCCTAAGCAAGCACCACAGCTGGTCATGAAACCTTTTTTTCTGAAGGTTCATGAAAAGTTTCATGAAAACTTTTATTCCGAAGGGTCTGGACCATTAGTCTTGCCTGGAATGGGTTGTTGTAGTTTTCCATTGACTTTAATCAGGAGGCATGGTAATAGCAGGAATGCCCTAAGGAATTTCCTGTATTCCAGACACACTCTTCCTTACCTCTCTTGTGGAAAAGCAGTTCAGTTTCCCCTTGGTGATCAGGATCAATCACCCCAGCCAGCACAGTCATTCTTTTCTTTTCCTGTTGACTCAGAGGCATGCAAATGCCAAAGAGACCAGGTGGCAATCTAACTTCCAGTTCAATGGAATCATTGTTGTGTCTCCTGGTGGAGACATTCCTGCCTTTGGAGCTAAGACCTCTGTCTAGGTCAGAAGAGTGTAAAGTCACAGGAACTGGAAGTAAACATTTTGCTAGTGGCTCATTAGAGGTAATAGTGAGTGGCACCATTCACATCTCTGCCCCTTGATTCCTGGGCCTGGGAATCTTGGCTATGGGAGAAATGGTACCATATATTGGATACTGGTTCAGAGCATATGGCCATCTTTGGAAAATGCAATCTGCCATAAGTGGATATATTGAATCTCCTGATTTGGAAGCTACTTCTGCCTTGGGAAGAAATGGAAACATACTGAGGCCTGAGAGTGAACAAGGAACTATATTCTTTCCATGAAGCATCTCTAAGAGCTTCACAAAGTTCCTTCATTTGCTATTCACCTAACAAAACCAATGAAGTGCCTCCTACGTGCCAAAGCCGATGATAGTGCTGGGGATATGAGTAAGACAAATATGAATAAGACACAATTTTTTGCTTTCAAGATCATCTAAGTTTTTCAACTGAGATAAATGTAAACACATAATTTACACAAGGCAGAAATGCAGTGGTAGAGATATATTCAGAGTATCATGGGAACTCAGAGTAGACAGCTAAGCCAGTCTGGAAGTGTCAGAAAAGGGATTTTGGGGAAGATAATATCTTAGATGAATCTTAAAAGGTGGACTGAATTTAATTAGATGAAGAGGGGCTTATGGGGGAAAAAAGGAGGGGAAGGTTTTCAGGTAGAGGGGACAGCATGGAGAGTTACACAGTGGCAAGAAACAGGATGGTGTACCCTGATGTATTAATCATCTAATGCTGCATTACAAACCACACTAGAACTTAGTGGCTTCAACAAAAATATTGATTATCTTACATTGTTTCTGTGGGTCAGAAATCCAGGAATGACTTATCAGGATGGTTCTGGCTTGGAATCTTTCATGAGACTGCAGTCAAGCTGTCAACCAGGGCTGAAGGATCCACTTGTGAGTAGGCTCCCTCATGCGCCTGGTGAGTTAGTGCTGGCTGACAGAAGTTTTTCACCACCTGGACCTCTCCATAGGTTCTTGAGTGTCGTCGCTCATGGCAGGTGTCTACCCCCAGCAACTGATTCAAGAGACAGGTTGCTGTAACCCCTGAAGTCTCACACCGTCATTTCCACAGTATCCTGCTGGCTACACAGGCCAGCCCTGTTCCATGTGGAAGGCACTGCATAAGTGCATGGACACTAGGAGGCTGGGGAATGGGGAAGGGGCGTCATTTGGAAGATTGGCTACTATACATAGAAATAAAAAATATTCCTCCATTCCTCCCATGTCAAGTTCAAAATTGCAAAGTAGACAGAAATAATGCTAAAGAGTTTGGACCTGAGCTGTATCAGAGGGAACTTTGTTTGCTGATCAAGATTGGTTTACTCTGGGAGGTCAGTGGGCCTCAGCCTTCAGTGTGCGTCAGAATCACCTGGAGCTTGTTAAAACAGGATGTAGAAACCTCCTCTTCAGACTTTCTGATTCAGTAGGTCTGGGGCAAAAATCATTTGCATTTCTCACAGGTTCCCAGGCAACTTGTGAGTACCATACTCACAATACTCCTGGTCCAGGGACCACGATTTGAGAACCACTATGGTGGGTGGGAAAGATATTAAGCAAGACAGTGAGATGATCATATTTCCATTTTATAAAACTCTTCCTGGCAATTGTGTGAAGAATAGATCTGTGTAGGCACCATTATGAGGCTATTATTGCAGTAGTATATGTAAGATGTAATTGAAACTTGAATGAGGACAAAGAAAGTGTGTCAGGCAGGAGAGGACAGGTAAGAGAAATATCATTAACATGCCAGGATTTGATGACTTGTTGAATTTCATAGGGGTAGAGGGGGAGAGTGAAGGGAGAGTAATGAGAGGAAGAAAGGCATTAGTGCAATGCCCACGTTTCAGTATGGAAAACTGGGTGAATGACATTAGCATCAGTTGGGAAAAATAGATTACAGGAGGGGCAGCTGGTTGGTAGGCATGGGTCTGTTGAGTTCAGTGTGAATATGATGGCCAGCAAGTAGTCTGCTATGTGAGACTGAAACCTGGAGGAGGTACTTTGGGTCAAGGTAGAGATTTGAGAAATCTTAACAAATAGGTAGTGACCCGGGGAATTGATGAGTTCACCCAGAAGAGAGAAGAGCAGGGAGTGAGGACTGAGTGGTGGAGCTGCTTCCCACCCTTTGCTGTGCATGAACATTACCTGGGGATTCTGTTAAAATGCAGATATGGACTCAGCAGGTCTGGGATGGGCCTGAGATACCACATCCCTAACAAGCTCCTCGTGATGCCAGAGCCACTGGTCTGAGCAGCACTGTTGTGGTAACAAGGTGTAGAGAACCCCAGCACTAGGGGGCAGTGTGGTGTAGAGAACAGTGAGAAGGCGCTAGAGGATGCAAATAAAGTCGGAACTATAAGGGCAATTCGAAGAGTCTGTTATTACAGAAACCAAGAGAATAGATATTCTGGAAAAATGGGATGATTAACATTATATGCTGGACACGTTAGTGGAGTAATTAGAACCCAGGTTATAGTAGGTTAAGGGCTAAACAGGAAGTGACTACTTCTAGTGAGCATAGACTCCTGTTGTAAGAAGTTCGGATGAGGTGAAAATAAACTAGATGGAAATACAGGATGGATGTGGGGGTCAAGGGATGGCTTCATTTTTTTATTTTTTATTTTTAAGACAGTCTTGCTCTGTTGCCCAGGCTGGAGTACAGTGGCACGATCTTAGATGCCTGCAGTCTTTACCTCCTGGGTTCAAGTGATCCTCCTACCTCAGCCTCCCATGTATCTGGAATCACAGTTATGTGCCACCACACCCAGCTAATGTTTTTGTTTTTTTTTTTGTAGAGACGGGGTTTTGCTATGTTGCCTAGGATGGTCTTGAACTCCCGGGCTCAACGATCCACCAGCCTTGGCCTCCCAAAGTGCTGGGATTACAGACAGGAGGCATCATGCCTGGCCAGTTTTTTTAACCATGAGAGAAACTTGAGTGTGGTCACAGGCTGAAGGGATATTGCCAGTACAGAAGGAACCTGCACAAGGATGCCTGAGATTAAGCCCAGCTTCAGAGAAGAAAGAAGGAATTAAGATGGGTGAAGGGAATGGTTTTGATCAGGAGAAAGAGAGAAACTTTCTCTCTTAGCTGTGGGTACTAGCACAATAGAACTGGAAGACTGCAGTGACAGTGGTGTCCACAGGGACATCTCAGTTTGTGTCTCCCAGTCCGAAATTCAGCCCTAGAGAGACAGGGACTTCCCTTTCAGTCAGTGTGCAAGGGCAATCAGGCCCTTGGAACTGGCTTAAATTAATCATGTCCACTTAAAGTCTTAAGATCTATAAATTTGGAAAGGAAAACTTTATTTCTTATGATGGGTTGCATCCTCCAGGCCGGGAAGTGGAGCCTCTGACTGAGATCAAAGCCTGCCCTTTAGGCTAGGTATGGTGGCTCATGCCTGTAGTCCCAGCACTTTGGGAGGCCAATGCACGTGGATTGCACAAGCCCACGAATTTGCGCAGCACGGGCAACATGGTGAGACCTTGTCTCTACCAAAAAGAACCCACAAAAATTAGCTGGGCGTGATGGTGTGTGCCTGTAGTCCCAGCTACTCAGGAGAATCAGTTGAGCTCAGGAGGTCGAGGCTGCAGTGAACCATGATGGTGCCACTGCATGCCAGTCTGGGTGACAGAGCGAGACCTCATCTCAGAAAAAAAAAAAAAAAAAGCTGGAACTTTGAGGGAGGAAGGGTAGACAGGAGTTTTATGCTAAATGGGTGGGCTGAACATACATATTTAACAGGTTATAGGAGTTAGAAATAAATGAAAGGGGGTCACACATGAGTGTGATAAGCAAACATGTATGTTACATACATCCCATGTTTGACTTTGCTGTGGAGATGTATCATTGAAATGCAGTAATATTAGACTCCATATGTCAAAAGGAAATGTAGGACATGAAGGTACTTTGTGCACAGTCTGTGTAAACTGGCCAGAACCATTCCATGGTGGACAGTCATTTCTTCAATGGAAGGGGTGCTTTGGTCAGCTGTCATGTCAAAATCTTGAAAAGGGAGGGGGGTCTGGCTGAGACACCAAGCAACTGGTTGAAGTTGATGTCAGTGGAGAAGTTTTCTGTTCTTTGCTTTCCAGGGCTGGTTTCTGTTTAACTCTTAAGTCTAGTAGTGGTTAGTGAGGAAGGGGCTGTACTGAGGCATGACCAACCTCCTACCTTGTCTTGACCAGGAAACATTATTATTATTATTATTTTTTGAGATGGAGTCTCACTCTGTCACCCAGGCTGGAGTGTAGTGTCGTGCTCTCAGCTCACTGCAACCTCCACCTCCTGGGTTCAAGCAATTCTCCCTGCCTCAGACTCCCTAGTAGCTGGGATTACAGGCACCTGCCACCACACCCAGCTAATTTTTGTATATTTAGTAGAGAAGGGGTTTCGCCATGTTGGCCAGGCTGGTCTCAAACTCCTGACCTCAGGTGATCCACCTGCCTCGGCCTCCCAAAGTGCTGGGGTTACAGGCGTGAGTGACCACGCCCGGCCAGGAAAGTTTTTAAAGTTCTTCTGGGGTCTCCTTGGCCAAGGGAGATAGATTTGTTCAGTCCACTGAGGAAGTGGGGGCTTGGGAATTTATTTTATTCCACGATTCTCATCTACAGTAAAGTTTGAGGAACACTAGTTTAACTTAAAAATCATAAATGTGCTGCTGAAAAGTTTCCTCCAAAAAAGTGATCTGGGCAAAGCACATTTGCTATACGTTCAAGCATGTTAATAGTGAGGCATAAACAATGGTACTAACGTCCAAAGGGAAACACATTTTTAGGAGGAGGATGACATGTTTTCAGTGCAGCTTCCCGGACTGTCCTCTGTGAGGGCTTTAAGGTGGCTGGGGCTGCTGCTGGGGGGATGTGGGGAGTACCCCGTGCTACCTCCTCCTCCAAGGCCTCTCCATCTGGCCTACCTCTCACATACAGTGGCCTGGCCTTCCTTCCTTCACAGTAGCTCAGGAATCCAAAATGGAGGAAACTGAAACTGCCAGGCCTTCTTGAAGCCTGGGCTAAAAAGTAAAAGCTTTTGCTCACAGGCCCAGTTCGGATTCAAGGGGAGGAGACATAAGCTCTACGTGTTTATCCACCAAAAGTGACTATCTCCCTGTGGTGGTTGATACTGAGGGTCAACTTGATTGGATTGAAGGATGCAAAGTATTGGTCCTGGGTGTGTCTCTGAGGGCGTTGCCAAAGGAGATTAACATTTGAGTCAGTGGGCTGGGGAAGGCAGACCCACCCTTAATCTGGTGTGCACCATCTAACCCGCTGCCAATGAATATAAAGCAGGCAGGAAAATGTGAAAAGAAGAGACTGGCCTAGCCTCCTAGCTTACATCTTCCTCCTGTACTGGATGCTTCCTGTTCTCGAACATCAGACTCCAACTTCCTCAGTTTTGAGACTCGGACTGGCTTCCTTGCTCCTCAAGCTTGCAGACAGCCTATTGTGGGACCTTGTGATCGTGTGAGTTAACACTTAATAAACTCTTTTATCTGTCTATACTATTCTGTCCCTCTAGAGAACCCTGACTAATACATCCCCGCCCCCATAGAAAGACTGGAATACTTGTCCTCAGCCTAGACTCCCTTTCTTTTTACTGACTGCAAATTGATGAAATTCTATACCTGCTCCCTCTACACCCCACTCCACCCCCAATTTTTACATATGACATCTGATATCAAACCAGGTTCATTTGGCTCATGGAAAGCAAACCAATCATTGTGACTGTGGGTTTTGCAAAAGAGAAAAGATTTTATTTTGTGAGATTGCTCACAAGGCTGCTGAGCAAGGAGAAGGAGAACAAATCGTAAATCCACCTCCCTGAAAACAGGGCTTAGGGTAATTATGGGGATAGAAAGCAGGATGGTGTGAAGTATGGGTAAAGGTGATTGGCAGGTGGGAAAGGGAGGTAATCAAGGTTTCTGCGCAAGCGTAATTGAGCTACATGGTTCTTCATAGGATGCATGTTCAGAAAATGGTTGAATTAGCATGAAAGGAGGGTGTAGGTTTTGGCCCTTTGACATCAAAAGGTCACGCTTTACGCACCCAGGCAGGCTCAGTTGAAGGGTTGATGGTCTCAACTTGCTTGAACTCAACAAGAACTGCCTGCTAGCTGCAAAACAACATTAAGCACTCATTACTATGGTGACCCACTGTCAGAGCCATTATCTATAAGGAGGCTAGTGGAAGTTTAGTTATCTATTGTTTGACTACTATGACTTGCTAGTGGGAATTTTAAGATTAACTAGACGTAAGCAATTAAAAGCAAGCAAGGCAGGTTAAATTAGGCAGGCTTAATCAGGTTAGCCCTCAGTTTCCCGTCTTGCTTAATACATGCTAAAGTAGACAGAATATGAGCTATGTCTTAACCCCTTGTTTGGAATGCATTTTCAGCAGCACATTTATATTTAATTGTTTATACCAGTGATTCTCAAATGTGAGAAGCTTAGAATTACTCCAGGGAGGCTGGGCATGGTGGTTCACACCAGGTGGATCACTGGAGGCCAGGAGTTCGAGACCAGCCTGGCCAACATGGCAAAACACCGTTTCTGCTAAAAAATATGAAAAAAATTAGCCGGGTCTGGTGGTGTATGCCTGTAGTTCCAGCTACTCAGAAGGCTGACGAGGGAGGACTGCTTTGACCTGGGAGGTGGAGGTTGCAGTAAGCCAAGATTGCGCCACTGCGCTCCAGCATGGGCAACAAGCGAGACTCTCTCTAAAAAAAAAAAAATAATAAAATAAAAAAGAATTACTCCAGGAAGTTCTTTCCCTAGTGCATATTTCAAGGTTCTAGCACTCAGGAATTTTGGTCTCCCCAGTCTGAGGTGGAGCCCAGGAGTGGGCATTTAAACAAATTCCCTAGGTGGGTGATTCTAATGCAGGTGGGTCTACTTGGATGATGCACATAGAAAGCTTATTTTAGAATATTATTGTTTTAAGTTCACCAACATGATCATTTCGATTTCATGGCTTTATTCTTAGATGTCATTTTATTTCCTACTTCTTGAACTGTTAAAGAGATGAATGTTAAAGTGGTAAGAACAGATTTTAATCAGTAATATACTATTGCAATAGGGAAGAGTGTCCAGCATAAACTAAACTCAACTTGGGAGGTGGCTGCGGCGGCTGCTGGAGCTTGAGCAGAGTCAGGGAAGTGAAAAATTAGAAAGGTTGGTGAGTATAAATGCCCATTAAGTCAACTGCGTATGTTAGATGGCAATTAATCAAAGTTAGGGTTGTATTCTCCCAGAGACTAGAGACAGAGGTCCTGTCATTTCTGATGATTACATTTCAAAGGAATGGCTTTCACTCCTGAGTTGTTGGAGAAAGATGTACATCTCAAAGGGACAGAGGAAGGATTCACAATTGTAAATTGTGCATTGAGTAAAATTTAGTAAATGCTCTAAGAAAAGGTGGTCAGGGGCCTATGGTCAGGTATTGGCTTGAACAAACAGTAAATTCTTTTAGCAGCCTTGCACTTTCTCAGTCAGGCCCTTTAAGGATAGCTAGAGTCACTTGAGGTGGCTGTGGCTCTGAGCTGTTGGTAACTGTTAGTGTTTGCTTAAGCCTTTAAATGGGGAGGGGAAGAGAGTGGACAAAATTGTTTATACTGAGAGTTTGTGGTTTTCATAGGCCAAGGTTGAGGCCTGGCAGATAAGAGGGCTCAGAGGAGCCTGGCTAGATTTTGGTTGAGAACCATGCTTTAGTTTATGTCCCCCAAACCATTCCTAATGGTTTCCCATTGGGAAACCAAGATACGAATAGATTAAATAACTCCTGCAAGGCCATAGAACCAGTCAGTAACAGAACTATTATTCAAAACAAGTTCTCTCTAACATTAGAGTCTATCCCAGAGGTAAGAGAAGGAGGTGGAAGACTGTAGAAGTCAAGATCTGTGAAAAGTGGAAGAAATGACATTCTATTAATGTGCCCTGACTGCAAAACTTGTTTATCTGTTAGGTTCAGGGTAAATTGTAGAGAGATCTTTAGCATAGGGATACATTTGACTTTAACATGCTATTTTCTTACTTGGTGACTTCACTTTGGTAAAGATTTTTGCCTACAATCTTTCTTTTAAATGCTTTCAATCTTTATTTTAGTTAATCCTTTCAGGACTTGATTAGGTTGCAGAGTTTCTTTTAAAAATCATTTATCTCATGTCTGTATCAGACTATAACAATTTAAACTTAAAAACTTTAAAAGTTTAACATTAGGTATACATTTTTTATCTAAAGAGAAACCTAAAATGATAAGGACTTCAATAGGAGACAGTTTGCATGAAATTCCATGGAAGAGCTAAAACCATTAACATTGAGAGACATTTAAAATTCTTCCTCAAATGGTTTTAATCCTTGGTGCTTAATTTAGTTTTCCACATAGCTGAAGGTGTCTGACTAACTTCCCCCACCCCCCCCCCTTAAAAACCCCCAAAAAAATTTTTTTTGAGTGGTACTTTGCTCTATCAAAATACATATTAATTACTGTTAGTTCATTGAAGTTTTGCCTCTTTTGGTTAATATTTCCATTGTAGTTTTTAATTAGAGAAACTTAAAAGATAAACTGAAGAACTTAACCAAAATCCACTACAATGGTAGAAAAAAAATTATGGCTCATGAATGGTCCATTTATTGAGAGAAATATTTTCTGAGCCTATATTACTTTGCTGGAAAAAATATGTCATTTTTAAAAGTTACAATCTCCCTTTTAAGCAAAAAAAGGTTAATCTATAATAGCATCAACATAACCACGTATAATTCATGTAGTCAATAAATATTTTCTCAGGGCCCGCTTTCAGGCTGGGTTTACAGAGATTAAAAAGCCATTGGCCCTGTCCTCAAAGAATTACAGTGTTTTGGTTTTGTAGTTGCCTTTTGAATTTTTGTATTATTGGTGTTATTTGAGACTCCCGAGCCTTGCCATCTGCGGACACGAATGGTAATTATCGTAATAGCAAATTTCATAATTTCACTAGTCTTGCTCCTAGTTGATGACAGAAGACCCTCAGTCATTTGTAAAATCCTCTACCAAACATTTCTGGGGAGTCCCAGAGATATCTGGTACGTGTTGGCAAAAAGGTCCATTACTCTGCGGATCATTTCCCTTGGGAGCCGTTGCTGATCTGCTGCCTGGGGTCTGTGCTGTCTGTGAGCTGCATGGCTGTTTGTATCAAAGCGGTGGGGAATGCCTTCCCCCTTTGTGTTTCCCTCTGCTAAGTTCAGAGGGTTTCATTTAGTCAGTTTGTCAGAGAAGACATCCTAAAAGTCTCCCACAAACAAAAGTGCTAGCTAATATAGAAATAAAATATAATTTTAAAATGAATGAATGAGTTTGTAAGAAAGTAAAAGATATCTGAGTCCTAGCAACAGGTGTGGGAATCCATGGAAGAAGGGAGAACTGACGCTTTAGGGATCTTTATGGATCTGGATGTCCAGAGCTCTGATTGCAGGGCTGAAAATAGTGGAAGTGGGATGGGGAGGCTTGGGCTCATGTAATGGGAGTGAGATCTCTAGTCATTCTAAATAAAGTTAGCACCCATGAAGAGCTACAATTTTTTTTAATCCCATAAAAATGAGGCAGAAAGCAAATAAATTTGTCTGTTCATCCTGGAATCTGAGTGGATACAAAAGTCTCCTTTAAAAATTTGTTGCCACAGCCTGACACTCTTGTAAGTTTGAAGCCTGAATTTACACTATTTGTATCATGTGAAACAAACAAACTTTAATTTAAAGTGGACCCAAGTCTTCCGGGTGCTTTGCAGAAATGAAGGCAAGTCTTTTCAGGGTGAAGGCACCCTCCATCTGAGGCCTCAAGAATCCTCAGAACTCAAATTCCAGAGCATCTGAGCAAACAATAAGACACACACACACACACACACACACACACACACACACACACACCCCATAAAGAAAGAAGCCACCATGAGCAAGAGTCAGCCGAAAAAATAGATACTCGAAGGCTTCAGGTATTAGAAATATCAGGTAGAGAATATAAATTATGTTTGATGTGTTCCTAAAAGTAGGACTTAACAGAGAGAAAAAGAAAGTAACAAAATGACCGGCAGCCTTGAGTTTTCAAGAAATAACTTCTAGAAATAAAAAATATAATAATTGATATTAAAAAACTTAATGGAAAGATTAAGCAGAGAAAGCTTAAAAGTGAATGTGTGCATTGGAATCGAGATCAGAGGAAATTACACTGGATACAAAACAGAAAGACAATGAGGTATAAAGTGTGAGGGAGGCTGAGATGTACAGAGGATACAATGTCCCATTATCTGTCTAAAGTGAATGGTGTACAGGTGACATGTGAATAGGTAAAAACTGAGAATTTTCTCTTTTCTTTTCTTTTCTTTCTTTCTTTCTTTTTTTTTTTTTTTTTTTAGAGCTGTGGTCTTTGTCAGCCAGGCTGGAGTGTAGTGACATGATCATAGCTCATAGCAGCCTCAACCTCCTGGGCTCAAGCGATCCTGTCATGTCAGCCTCCCAAGTAGCTGGGACTACCGGTGTGAGCCACCACATCTGGCAAATTTCTGGCTAATTAAAACAATTTTTTAAGAGACATAGTCTAGCTATGTTGCCCAGGTTAGGACAGAACTTTCCATAAGTGATTCAAACAAATGAAGGGAGTGGGGGAAAGCTATACTCC
>NW_016805181.1:1317860-1325401 GCF_001698545.2 Rhinopithecus bieti | reverse complement strand
TTTAGTTTTATTTGGTTTAAAAGCAAAGGTAAACTATCTGTAATATACTTTGAAGTACATCAGAAGTGCATCAGAAAATAAGATGGATTAATGGATAGGTGGAAGATAAATAAATAAATGGAAAGATATGTGATAAAGCAAGTATAGTAAAATACTAATGATATCTCTTTGGTGGGTACATGGGTGTTCATGGTAAAATTCTTTCAACTATGCTATATGTGAAAACTTTCATAATAACATATTGGGGGAAAAAGGTAAATTTACAATTTTAAAAAGCACAAACAAGGGATACAAAGAATTACAACATATATCTTCCAAAACATAAAATAGAATAAAGGACATTAAGAAAACTGTCAATTTGAGACAGGGAAGGACAGAATAAATAAACAAATATAAACCATGATAAAGAGAAATTTCTCCCATTGGAATAAGGCGATGCAATAATCATTAAGCTAATATAACACTCACATATCCATCCATGTGTACACCTCCCATACACACACTTCTCTCTTCCAACCTCCCCTTTTCTTATAAGGAGTAATTTCAAAAGTTTAGAGTATAGCTTTTAGCTTAATGGACTTTTTAACTGATAGGAGCTAAAAGGCTGAGCTCCTACTAAATGAATCTCTGAGCTAATGACAGCTATACATTGACGAGTTAAGAGAAGAAAAATGATTCCTTTTTTTTTTTTTCCTTTGAGACAGTCTTGCTCTATCAGCCAGGCTGGAGTGCAGTGGCATGATCTCGGCTCACTGCAACCTCCGTCTCCCAGGCTCAAGCAATTCTCCTGCCTCAATCTCCCGAATAGCTGGGATTGCAGACATGTGCTACCACATCTGGCTAATTTTTTTTTTTTTTTTTTTTTTTTAGTAGAGATGGGGTTTCACCATGTTGGCCAGGCTGGTCTCGAACTCCTGACCTCAGGTAATCTGCCTTGCCTCCGGCTGCCAAAGTGCTGGGATTACAGGCGTGAGCCACCGTGCCCGGCCAAAAAATGATTCCTTCATGTGAGATGATGTTAAGTAATTTTTGTCTAATTCTAAGATAGAATGTCTGTGGCCTTCCTTGCCTTTTCTGAGCACCTGTAGCATCCTTCCTCTGCTACCTTTCATTGGCTTGATCCACTGCATTGGATAACTTTGGTTGTTTATTTTAAAACCACTGTTTGAACTCTCTCTACGTGCTAGGCAAAGAATACACAAATGAACATTAGCATTTCAGTGGGGTACCTTTACCGTTTCTGTTTTATAGAAACTGACTTGATAAGAGAGGCTCAGTGACTTGGCTGATCTCATGTAGATTAATTAACAAGGAACGCACCAGGACCGGGACACAAGTCGTTCCCAAGACAAGCAATAGTCCCTGTCCTTCCTATTCATAAAAGGGTTAACCTAGCATTTCCTTGCCGCGGTCAGGGTCAGTTCACTCCACTCCCTTCCCCGTGAATCAAAAGCGGCCGCGGCTAGGGAAGCTTGTCCTCTGAGGGATTCCGTAGAGGCACTCCTCCACTGCGTGAGTCCCGGGCGAACATGGCGGCCCCCGAGTCAGGGCCGCCTTTAAGTCCAGGCGCTGCAGAGGGTGAGGAGGAGACGATTCTCTATGACTTGTTGGTCAACACCGAGTGGCCACCGGAGACTGAAGTACAGGTGAACCAGGCCCGTCTACAGCAGCAGCCAACTTGGTGCAGGCGCTTCGTGGGCAGAGCCACGTAGCAGGAGCCACGTAGGGGAGTGGAGCCGGGTGGGCGGGGGACTAGGGCCTGATGGCTTGTGTGGTCGCCCTGGCAACGGCACCTTGGGCTACCGGGGGTCTGGGGCTCCTAAGGCGGGGTGGGGTCGTGGTCCTTGAGATTCCTCCTGGGCTCAGAATTCGGTTGTTGGGGGCTGGAACTTCGTGCTCTGCGGAGCGTAGGATCCCACTCTGGTTGTTAGTTTCTCTCTGTTTTCGGAGGGGTGGGGATTGTTAGTTTCACTCTATTCGGAGGGGAAGGCGCAGCGCTGGACTCAAGGGTCATTTCTCCTAGCTGGACTCTCGGTGGTCCCTTCTCGCAGTCTGGCTAGGGCTACTACGGGCGGACGCTTAACAGTGTGAGAATTTTCCAGGACCTTACAGTCTTCAGCATCTGGCAGGCTGCTGCAGAGTGCGGAATCTGAGCCTTTACAGCTACCTGGGGCTGGATCGCGTCAGTTCTTGTGTGTAACAATAAAAGAGCATTTAATAAGGGTGTGCGTGTCCGTTCGTCCGTCTCGGTGTCCCAGATGCTGTGCTAGGTGCTGAGGATACAGAGATAAATATGCTTTCGTGGAGCTTCTCCTCTAGAGGGGAGACAATCCTGTAAACGTTATTCATAATCTAGCGTTTTATGCGCTATAGTTAGCGATGTGAGCAAAATGCCACGGAAGTGAAGGGTAAAGAACTGCTGACTGAGATTGGGATCTCCGCTAGAGAAGGGTTATAGAATAGGTTGATAATTTATAGACTGGATCTTGGAATTATCAGTTATTTGGTAGTGAGGGCCTCCCGGGTCTGTGGTGAAGAGTAGGAACCACAGATCCATGTTTATTTAATAGATATTTATTGAGTGCTTAACACATGCCAGTTACTGTTTTGGACCCAGAGGAAGCAGCCAGATCGAAAAGAATCTTTATTAAAGATTGTGTAGTCCAGCCCATATGAGTTATCTTACATTTTTTTATGAGTGTTTCTTTGCTGAAGAAACGACTCATTTTTCGGCCTAAAGTTTGTATTTTTTTCCCCTGTAGCCTCCTTCCCACTGCAGTTTGTGCTTATTTTGAATAATGTATTTTGTAGAACGGGTAGAGATCTGCATGTTTTGCTGTTTAATTTCAAGTGCTTAGTTTGTCTTAATGTGAATATTTTTTGGGTCATGCAGCTAGGAAGCTGTTGCTGCGGCAGCTGGTTAGATAAGTTTCCACTCCTTAACACTCATTGGTTAATTGCAGTAATGTTTCAGAATGCTTAGCATAAATTGATTCCAAAAAAGTAACCACAGAATTACTTACTTTGAAACCTTTAGCACTTTGTTTTGTGTTTGTGTGTTGAGGGTGGGGGAGTTCTATTGATTTCTGCATTCTATTGATTTCTGCATTCTATTGATTTCTGCATTCTATTGATTTCTGCATTCTATTGATTTCAGCTGTTGAACTATAAGCTCTTGGAGGGCAGCTACATCTGATTCATCTTTATGTCTCTCCCCAGGGCCAAATTGTGTCTTGCATGAATCTCACCATCAATTCTTGTTTGTTGAGTGAAATAACTTTTCTGTTTTTTTAAAAAAAAAATCTGTCTACACTTACTGTGTGTCCATTGTGCTTTTCTTGATAGCACTTTAGTGCACCTTATGCAGTGCCTAGTGTCATGAACCTACCCACAGTGTGTTCAGTCTACACTTATGGAATGGAATTATTTAATATAGCAATTATGTATCGGTGTATGTTTTGTTAGTAGCATTGTCTGGATGGATATACAACAGATAGTCAATGAATTTGCCTTGGAGATATGACCACCTTTCCTGTGAGCAAAACTTACAGCTTCAATAGAGTGTGCTGAACTGGCAGCCAGTATGGTCTTTGGCCTTGACTTCTCTTGTCTTTGGATTGGTATTTGATTTGGAAACAGTTTCCAGCTTCAATCTTTGTTCTTACCTGCAAGGTTAGTCCTGACATGTGCCTGTAGCTCTGCTATGCTCCCTTTACTCCTATTGTCACCCATCCTGAGTCTACCTTTTTTTTTTTTTTGAGACAGGATCTCACTCTATCACCCAGGCTGGAGTGCAGTGGCATGATCAGGGCTCACTGTAGCTTCAACCTCCCGGGTCACCTCAGCTTCCCAAGTAGCTGGGACGATAGGCACGCACCGCCATGCCTGGCTAATTTTTGTATTTTTTGTAGAGATGAGGTTTTGCCATGTTGCTCAGGCTGGTCTGGAGTTGCTGGGCACAAGCAGTTGGCCCACATTGGCGTCCCAAAGTGCTGGGATTACAAGCGTGAGCCACTGCATCTGCACATTCAGTCTTTAAGTAGTTTTAAGCCACTGCTTCCCTGTGCCCAAAACTCTGAATATTAGTAAATAAAATAAGTTTACATTGTATAAGTAATACTAGTCTAATACTAGAGGATTCAAATGTAAGGGCTTTGTTTTAAATTCCAGCCTAGAGGCATCCGAAAACATGGTGCATCCTTTATCATCACGAAAGCAATTCGAGGTAAATATAGTTTATTTCTCTACAGTAATGATATGGTTAACAGTTAAAATGTGTTCTTTAGACTTCTGGTGTGGAGACTAATAAAAGTGACGTGTTATCTGAGTTTAATTATATAAATTTATATATACACACATGTATGTATATGTGTACATTTGTATATTTACACATGAACGTTTTAATGCAGCTTAAAGTATATAGCCTTGGTTTAACCATTATGGGTGTATTCTAGAACAGGTGTCCCCAGTTCCTGGGCCATGGACTGGTACCAGTCTGTGGTCTGTTAGGAACCAGGCTGCACAGCAGGAGGTGAGCAATGGGTGAGTGAGGACCTGAGCTCCACTTCCTGTCAGATAAGCGGCAGCATTAGATAATCACGGAAGTGCGACCCCTATTGTGAACTGCACATGTGAGGGATCTAGGGTGCATGGAAAATTGTCTTGCACAAAACCAGTCCCTGGTGCCAAAAGGTTGGGGACCGCTGTTCTAGAAGGAATGAAGGTCAAAGCCAGTATGAGTCTCAGAAAGTCTGTGGATGTTGAAGGTGAAATACACTGAGAGACTATTTTAAGGGGTTTATGTGATGTTTCAGATACATCTGGTCAGAGATACTCAAATTACACATTTGGTAAGCCAGGGTATTCATTTAACTCCTGACAAATTTTACGTATGAACTAACAAGAGTCTGAGAAAGGATTGAGCACTAGGTTTACTGAGCTGGTGCCGTGACAGGTTTACCGTATTAATTGATAGAGTCCTTTTATCAGACCAGAAAGGGTAGGTGCCGTTACTCCTTTACATTTTAGATAAGAAAACTTGCCCAAGGTCATTCATTTGGAATTTGACTGCACGTCTTTCTGGCTCCAAAGTCCATCCTCTTATACCAGTGAATTTAAGTTCGTTATAAAGAGAAAATTCATTTTCACAGAAGTACTTGAAATTAACTATAATCTTCTGATTATACTTTTATCTTCTGATAAAATTATAGTTAATTATAGTTAATTTTATCTTCTGATACAAGAAACACTAGCATATTCAGTTTTCATAATGACAAATGCTTTAAATTTTGAGAATTTAGCAAATGCGTACAAATAATAAAATTCATTGTAGAAAATACAGACACTATAGATAACTACAAATTAGAAAAAAATTTGTCCTCGTCTTACCACCTAGAGAGAATCTGTTATTCTTTAGACCTTTTCCATTGATGTATACCTAACTGCATACACAGGTACACACATACATGTACATTTAAAATAGGATGATAGAAAGCATTGTTTTTTCATAGCGTGTTAGAGGTTTTGTTTTCCATGGGCTTTCCCATTTTAGGTATTATTATTTTAAAATATTTGCCATGAAGTATAAAATAGTATCTTGTTTTAATTTTATACGAATATTTTGTTTTTTAAGGGGTGATTATTATAACTTCTAGTCCATGGTTTCATGAAAGCTTCTTAGATTAAATTTAACATCTCAAACCACTTTTATTTCTTGAACAGTTAGGAAATACCTGAAACTTTTGAATAACACAGAAACTTGGAATTTAATAAACATATGACCCTGTAAGTGTTATGATGTATATTAGGTTATATTTAGTCTCTCATTTTAAGAGTTGTGTTATTTTTTTTAATGACTCACTCCGTAGTATATTTTAGATTTCTCATCTATAAATCTAATTTGAAAATGATTCTTGAAGAACAACTGATTTATAATTGGCTTTGCCATTTCTTTTAATTACAGATCGTTTATTATTTTACCGCCAATACATCTGGTACAGGTGAGTTTTGGTTCTTCAGATAAACAGTGTGAACATCAAATATAAACAATATTATTCTATATATGATTTGTTTTCATAAATGAATTCTAGATCATGAGAAAGTTGCTGACATTCAGGCAAACTCAGCATGAGACATTTCAAACATTTAAGTATAATCTGACAAGATATCTCAGTAGACTTAGGGTAGTTTTTGTTCCCTTAGTTGCTATTAAGAATGTTTCATGACAATTTCTGCTTCCTCTGATGACTGTTCTCAGGCTTGTCTTGAATGTCCATATGAAGCATCTGTAGCTTGCATACCTTTTAAAAAACATTTTTGTTCTTGTCACATCATCTCACTTGTGGTTAATATTCAACTGCTGTGTATCAGAGAAGGTTCTTTAGGTTTCAGTTCTTGTGTACTTTTTAATTCCTTGAGTGCTAAGTATATTTTCAGGCATGATGCTAATTTCCAGCTTTAGAAAGAACAAAGAAATAATTATTATGACAAAAAAGGTATAATTCTGCTTTTAGATACATGCATAGGAATTGTTTTATAGAATTATTTAGATAGATTGCTTTTTCCCTGGGAATATCTTGTCATAAAGTTCCAGAGATAATATAGTTCCGTAGGAGAGACCTTTGGCACTTCTCTAGGACTTGCTCCAATGTCTTTCTGCTTTTACTCTATGTATGTGTGTATGTGCATAAATATGTATATATATGTATATATGTATGCATATTTACAATTTCTATACTTAATTGTATCACTTTTTTGTGGGTGTGGGCTATGATAGGATAGAGCAATGAGTAGGAAGAGAGAGTGGAAGGAGAGGATAGGAGTATGGGAGGTGGGCTGTGTTTTCTGACCTCTCCAGGCGACAACTTGTTAGTCCCAAACACCCTTGGATAAGGTGTTAAGCTTGTCTTGTTCAGGTTACTGCTTGATAATTCTTTTTGTTATTTATTGAGAAGGAAGACTCAGAAAGTTAACTCTGATACAAGCCCTATCCTCTGTGTGAGAACCTTATGATCAGGCGTCATAAGTAGGTCTCTTTTTGTCTCCCTTCCTCCTGAGAAGCCTTTGTCCTTGAATTGGCTGTGTTGATCATTGTACAGGTTACAAATGCACCATGAAGTGATTAATCTGTCTCATGATGTGCTACTTTCAAAAAGATTTTGTTCCATTTGTGCTCTTGAGTTTATGGTAATTAAACCCAAAGGTTTTGGGGTCAATATTTGTTTCAAGTGGCTTTTTCTTATTTTTTTAAAAAAGTTCTTTTCTTTTAATTATGAAATATAAACATACTGAGAATTATTGACAATATAATAAACCTGTGTCAGCTAGCTCTTTCTCTTTTTATGCAAAATGTTACATCTCAAGTCCTTTCCCTTTTTCCTTTCCCTTCCCTTCCAGAGGAAATTATCCTCATATAGATAGTATTCACATACATGTTTCATATCTTCATTATATTTTTGTAACTGCCTTTTGATATTATTTTGTGTTTTAAAAAATGAGCATAAATATACTACATGTATATATATATATATTTTTTTTTTTTT
>NW_016805181.1:1310272-1317474 GCF_001698545.2 Rhinopithecus bieti | reverse complement strand
GCTGGGATTACAAGCGTGAGCCACTGCATCTGCACATTCAGTCTTTAAGTAGTTTTAAGCCACTGCTTCCCTGTGCCCAAAACTCTGAATATTAGTAAATAAAAATAAGTTTACATTGTATAAGTAATACTAGTCTAATACTAGAGGATTCAAATGTAAGGGCTTTGTTTTAAATTCCAGCCTAGAGGCATCCGAAAACATGGTGCATCCTTTATCATCACGAAAGCAATTCGAGGTAAATATAGTTTATTTCTCTACAGTAATGATATGGTTAACAGTTAAAATGTGTTCTTTAGACTTCTGGTGTGGAGACTAATAAAAGTGACGTGTTATCTGAGTTTAATTATATAAATTTATATATACACACATGTATGTATATGTGTACATTTGTATATTTACACATGAACGTTTTTAATGCAGCTTAAAGTATATAGCCTTGGTTTAACCATTATGGGTGTATTCTAGAACAGGTGTCCCCAGTTCCTGGGCCATGGACTGGTACCAGTCTGTGGTCTGTTAGGAACCAGGCTGCACAGCAGGAGGTGAGCAATGGGTGAGTGAGGACCTGAGCTCCACTTCCTGTCAGATAAGCGGCAGCATTAGATAATCACGGAAGTGCGACCCCTATTGTGAACTGCACATGTGAGGGATCTAGGGTGCATGGAAAAATTGTCTTGCACAAAACCAGTCCCTGGTGCCAAAAAGGTTGGGGACCGCTGTTCTAGAAGGAATGAAGGTCAAAGCCAGTATGAGTCTCAGAAAGTCTGTGGATGTTGAAGGTGAAATACACTGAGAGACTATTTTAAGGGGTTTATGTGATGTTTCAGATACATCTGGTCAGAGATACTCAAATTACACATTTGGTAAGCCAGGGTATTCATTTAACTCCTGACAAATTTTACGTATGAACTAACAAGAGTCTGAGAAAGGATTGAGCACTAGGTTTACTGAGCTGGTGCCGTGACAGGTTTACCGTATTAATTGATAGAGTCCTTTTATCAGACCAGAAAGGGTAGGTGCCGTTACTCCTTTACATTTTTAGATAAGAAAACTTGCCCAAGGTCATTCATTTGGAATTTGACTGCACGTCTTTCTGGCTCCAAAGTCCATCCTCTTATACCAGTGAATTTAAGTTCGTTATAAAGAGAAAATTCATTTTCACAGAAGTACTTGAAATTAACTATAATCTTCTGATTATACTTTTATCTTCTGATAAAATTATAGTTAATTATAGTTAATTTTATCTTC
Organism: Rhinopithecus bieti; assembly: GCF_001698545.2. NCBI lineage: Eukaryota > Metazoa > Chordata > Mammalia > Primates > Cercopithecidae > Rhinopithecus > Rhinopithecus bieti. The sequence continues at coordinate 1,316,226 of NW_016805181.1, read as the reverse complement.
TGATACAAGAAACACTAGCATATTCAGTTTTCATAATGACAAATGCTTTAAATTTTGAGAATTTAGCAAATGCGTACAAATAATAAAAATTCATTGTAGAAAATACAGACACTATAGATAACTACAAATTAGAAAAAAATTTGTCCTCGTCTTACCACCTAGAGAGAATCTGTTATTCTTTAGACCTTTTTCCATTGATGTATACCTAACTGCATACACAGGTACACACATACATGTACATTTAAAATAGGATGATAGAAAGCATTGTTTTTTCATAGCGTGTTAGAGGTTTTGTTTTCCATGGGCTTTCCCATTTTAGGTATTATTATTTTAAAAATATTTGCCATGAAGTATAAAATAGTATCTTGTTTTAATTTTTATACGAATATTTTGTTTTTTAAGGGGTGATTATTATAACTTCTAGTCCATGGTTTCATGAAAGCTTCTTAGATTAAATTTAACATCTCAAACCACTTTTATTTCTTGAACAGTTAGGAAATACCTGAAACTTTTGAATAACACAGAAACTTGGAATTTAATAAACATATGACCCTGTAAGTGTTATGATGTATATTAGGTTATATTTAGTCTCTCATTTTAAGAGTTGTGTTATTTTTTTTAATGACTCACTCCGTAGTATATTTTAGATTTCTCATCTATAAATCTAATTTGAAAATGATTCTTGAAGAACAACTGATTTATAATTGGCTTTGCCATTTCTTTTAATTACAGATCGTTTATTATTTTTACGCCAATACATCTGGTACAGGTGAGTTTTGGTTCTTCAGATAAACAGTGTGAACATCAAATATAAACAATATTATTCTATATATGATTTGTTTTCATAAATGAATTCTAGATCATGAGAAAGTTGCTGACATTCAGGCAAACTCAGCATGAGACATTTCAAACATTTAAGTATAATCTGACAAGATATCTCAGTAGACTTAGGGTAGTTTTGTTCCCTTAGTTGCTATTAAGAATGTTTCATGACAATTTCTGCTTCCTCTGATGACTGTTCTCAGGCTTGTCTTGAATGTCCATATGAAGCATCTGTAGCTTGCATACCTTTTAAAAAACATTTTGTTCTTGTCACATCATCTCACTTGTGGTTAATATTCAACTGCTGTGTATCAGAGAAGGTTCTTTAGGTTTCAGTTCTTGTGTACTTTTAATTCCTTGAGTGCTAAGTATATTTTCAGGCATGATGCTAATTTCCAGCTTTAGAAAGAACAAAGAAATAATTATTATGACAAAAAAGGTATAATTCTGCTTTTAGATACATGCATAGGAATTGTTTTATAGAATTATTTAGATAGATTGCTTTTCCCTGGGAATATCTTGTCATAAAGTTCCAGAGATAATATAGTTCCGTAGGAGAGACCTTTGGCACTTCTCTAGGACTTGCTCCAATGTCTTTCTGCTTTTACTCTATGTATGTGTGTATGTGCATAAATATGTATATATATGTATATATGTATGCATATTTACAATTTCTATACTTAATTGTATCACTTTTTTGTGGGTGTGGGCTATGATAGGATAGAGCAATGAGTAGGAAGAGAGAGTGGAAGGAGAGGATAGGAGTATGGGAGGTGGGCTGTGTTTTCTGACCTCTCCAGGCGACAACTTGTTAGTCCCAAACACCCTTGGATAAGGTGTTAAGCTTGTCTTGTTCAGGTTACTGCTTGATAATTCTTTTGTTATTTATTGAGAAGGAAGACTCAGAAAGTTAACTCTGATACAAGCCCTATCCTCTGTGTGAGAACCTTATGATCAGGCGTCATAAGTAGGTCTCTTTTGTCTCCCTTCCTCCTGAGAAGCCTTTGTCCTTGAATTGGCTGTGTTGATCATTGTACAGGTTACAAATGCACCATGAAGTGATTAATCTGTCTCATGATGTGCTACTTTCAAAAGATTTTGTTCCATTTGTGCTCTTGAGTTTATGGTAATTAAACCCAAAGGTTTTGGGGTCAATATTTGTTTCAAGTGGCTTTTCTTATTTTTTTAAAAAAGTTCTTTTCTTTTAATTATGAAATATAAACATACTGAGAATTATTGACAATATAATAAACCTGTGTCAGCTAGCTCTTTCTCTTTTATGCAAAATGTTACATCTCAAGTCCTTTCCCTTTTCCTTTCCCTTCCCTTCCAGAGGAAATTATCCTCATATAGATAGTATTCACATACATGTTTCATATCTTCATTATATTTTGTAACTGCCTTTTGATATTATTTTGTGTTTTAAAAAATGAGCATAAATATACTACATGTATATATATATATATTTTTTTTTTTTTGAAGAGAGGGTCTTATTGTGTTGGTCAGGCTGTAGTACAGTGGCTCTTCACAGGCAAGATCCTGGTACACTGTAGCTTTAAACTCCTGGGCTCAAGCAATCCTCCTGCCTCAGCCTCCCATGTAGCTGAGACTATAGGCACATACCATCGTGCCTGGCCACTAACATTTTGAAATCCTATTTTGTCTTTTCTGATTTCCATAATGTATTCTTTTTTTTCTATTTTTCTTTCATGGAATTATGTTCTTTATTCTTCTTTTCCATCTGTTTTCTTGATTTCTTCAGGTATTAGTCCTCTAATTTGCTGTGTCTACTTACTCACTTACGGTTGGTAGTTTCGTGTCTTTTGTGAATGGTTTTATTTTGAACTTACGCTTGCAGATTCTTCCATCACGTGAGTAAAGTGAAATTGTAATCTGATCTTGCATATAGTACAGACTTGGACTTTCACTTTTTCATAGGAGATTTTATTCCTGTCCTCCACAGAACCATAGTTCCAGGGAGAGAAGAGAGTCTTTAGTGTCCCTGGGCCTATGGTGAGGTGTTTCTGGTTCCTTCAGTGACCTGGTGCAGTCATTGCTTTTGCAGGATTCTCACTTCCAACTCCTGTCCTCTCTTTGGTTCAGTAGCTCATTTCCTATCCTGCGTGCTAAGTCCTGTTTTAAGTCCTTGTCTCTCCCTTTACCCTGTGCCCAATTCTAGCTTTCAGTGACTTTTTCATTTCTAGTACTTGGAAATTTATCTTTCTTTCTTGTGAGTTTAACTTGATGCTAAAATTTGTTTTTGTTACAGTTGAGCCAGAGTTCCTAGGTAGTTAGAGCAGAAAGGGTTGGTGTAAGTGTACTCTGCTCTGTCATTGGTATGCTAGATGTCTGTTTCCTGGGAAGTACATAACATTTATACCTTTGAACACACAACTGTGTTTTTTGGAAATAGAGAAATATAGATGGTCAAATTTCAGCTACCAATTTGCTAATATTCAAATTTTATATTCTAATGGAAAAAAAATCTCTCTCTCTCTCTCTGTAAGTATATGTGCTATTTGTCTGCTTATATGTGGTTTTCATGATTAGATTTTAACCTAACTAATGTGTTGTAATTTCAGCCCTGCACCTTTTTTGCTCCCTGATGGACTGGTTCGCTTGGTTAATAAACAGATAAACTGGCATTTGGTACTAGCAAGGTAAGGAAGTATAAAATTCATATGTGTTTCTATCTGAATTTGCTTTTACATTTCATTATGGATGTTAATTTTGGAATCCTCATGACTTTCAGTCTTTTTATTGTATGTAAATCTCTTTGTTGCAAATATTTAGTATTGTTTAAACATCATGCTGTATTAAATCATTTCGTATGCTTTTGTACCTATATCCTCATTTAATTGTAAGGTCAAAAGATGGATAATTAAAGCATGCGAACAAATTTAGAAATGATTTTTAACTTAATAAATAATTCCATCTGTGTTGAAAACTGCTACAGATATTCATAATAGATTTTCTTCCCCCTCTTTCTTCTCCATAAAAGCAATGGAAAGCTTTTGGCTGCTGTTCAAGATCAGTGTGTGGAAATCAGGTAATTGTTAATATTATTCATATTCAAGATTTCCTTTGAGAAACATTTGTTACTCTGTAAATGGAAAGTAAGATTTTCTGGGGTATATTTAAAAGGATTTTATTTTAACTCACTTAATTTTGTGAGTGTCAAACACCAACTTATGCCAGTTGAAAAATTAAGGATGCTTTCTCAGAGTTATATGCTTATCTTTCTCCTTCCCCAGATCATTCTGTTGCCTCTTAAGAAATTTTACTTTCTCGGTAAACGAGGCCTATCCTCCAGAACTGTGGAAATCACTCTGTTTGACCATTTACTGCTACGTCAGCTAAGCAGACACTCAGGAAGGTGTAAAAGAGTAGGGATGGTTCAGCACTTTGGGAGGCTGCAGCGGGCGGATCACAAGGTCAAGAGATTGAGATCATCCTGGCCAACATGGTGAAACCCTGTCTCTCCTAAAAATACAAAAATTCGCTGGGCATGGTGGCGTGCGCCTGTAGTCCCAGCTATTTGGGAGGCTGAGGCAGGAGAATTGCTTGAACCTGGGAGGCAGTGAGCCGAGAACTGGTTGCAGTGAGCAGAGATTGTGCCACTGCACTCCAGCCTGGCGACAGAGCGAGACTCCATCTCAAAAAAAAAAAAAAAAAAAAAAAAAAGGATGGTTTTGCTCTGCTGGTACAAAACTATAGATTGAATATGGGTGTTCAAAAGACCAAGGTTACATATTACTTGAGACCAATTATGCTGTCTGTCCTCTTGAGACATTCAGTGGTATTATATACACATCTAAAGACATCTCTAAACTGGACTTTTCAGTTGTTTTATTTTTAAACAATGTATCAGTTATGAAGGAAATATCAACCATAGCAACTAACAAAAATGAGTTCATTCTTTGGGAAATGTTATTAGGAAAATCATATGAAAGAGGAATATATTGACTATTCATTAAGTGGAAGTGGACCATTATGAAGGTCTTCATTATTATCATCTTCACATGGAGTGGGCTGAGGAGAAGGAAGAAGAAGGGAAGGTGGTCTTGCTGTCTCAGAGTGGTAGAGGTAGAAGAAAATCCACATAGACATGGACCTGCACAGTTGAAACCTGTGTTGTTCAAGGATCAACTGTAGTAATTCCATAATATTTCCTTGAGTGCACATAGCGAAGTTCAAAATCTTTATACTGGATATTATTTTCCTCCTTTATAAATGAGACCATACCAGTTTTTTTGATATTCATATGTGTCTGTAATTATTTCCTGGGGATAACTTTATAGAAATAGAATTGTTAGGTCAAACGCTACAGACATGGAGATTTTGGATAATTGTTATTAAATTATTTTCTAGAAGGTTTACCAGTTTTCATTTTTAAACATTTTATAATAATTATACTACTTGGTATATGTTTCAGGATCACAGATTTAAAACAGGTTATTGATTTAAATATGGTGACCTATTAAGGCTCTTTGATTTCTTAAAATATCACTTTTTTTCCCTAAGTGATCAAACTTTGTAATATGATACGGACCAGTAGTTCTTAATTAGGATTGATGTATCCAGCAAAAAAAATATTTTTGCTTGGGCCCCATCCCAGATTTCTTGATTCAGAACCTTTAGGGATGGGGACCAGACATCTTTATTGTATGAAAAGACCATGGTAAATTCACTTAGGCTGTGTCACTATATTCCATGTATGTATCTCCATACAAAGTAGCTCTGTATCTGATGCAATAAGAAGGTTGGAAGAAAATATTGTCACTGACAAAAGGGTCATAATTGAGGCACAAAACCATGTCTGAGAGGAGAAATGATTGAGCGTTGTATATAGAAACTATCTAGTCCACAGTATCTGGTATTTTATGGTTCTATGCGATGTTATGATAAAACTTTTGCCTTGATTTTGCATGTTTTACAGGTCTGCAAAAGATGATTTTACATCCATTATTGGGAAATGTCAAGGTAAGAGTTTCCAAAATATTTAAAGAATGAAAATTTCAAATGTGCAATGGTTTACAATGTTTCTTAAAAGTTAGGATAGATATTAAATATTTATTAAGGATTATCATGACTATTAAAATACTTTAAAACATAACTGCTTTTTTTTTTTT
>NW_016805181.1:1289563-1309960 GCF_001698545.2 Rhinopithecus bieti | reverse complement strand
TTTTTTTTTTTTTTTACTGTCTTAAATATTTTACTTTAAAATGGTTCATTTTGGTGAGATTTAGAAACTGGGTTCTAAAAAATGTCTAAGCCAGTTTTGGGATGAAGTATTTTTAACTGTCTGTAGCCTTTTATTTTGAATTAAATGCAGAAATAAATAGGTGTAAGTCAAGAGTGAGAAACAGACTAGTAAAAGTCTAGGATTTGGTCATTTTAAAATATATTCAGCAAAAATTTACTGACTGTAATTTATGTGTATGTGCTATTTTGCTGGGTGCTTGAGGTATGATTGTGAGCAAAAAGACCTGGTCCTTTATCTCATGAAGCATATAGATGCTCAAATATATAATTACAAACTTTGACAAATCTAATTAAGGAAAAATTAAATCCCATGAGATTTCTTAACCAGGGGTGTTAGATGAGATGGCTAAGAAAGAAAAATGACTTTTGGAAAGCAGCTTTAAGAATGAGTAGTCTGGGTGCAGTGGCTCATGCCTGTAATCCCAGCACTTTGGGAGGCCGAGGTGGGCGGATCACTTGCGGTCAGGAGTTTGAGACCTGCTTGGCTGACATGGTGAAACCCCGTCTCTATTAAAAATACAAAAATTAGCCAGACATGGTGACATATGCCTGTAATTTCAACTACCTGGGAGGCCAAGGCAAGAGAATCACTTGAACCTGGGAGATGGAGGTGACAGTGAGCCGCGATTGAGCCACTGGACTCCAGCATGGGCAACAGAGTCAGACTCTGTTTCAAAAAAAAAAAAAAAAAGAATGACTAGAAGGTAGAAGAAGACAGGGAGGATTTCAGTCTGTAGGAGCAGTGTAAGAAAAGGCAGAAGGAGCTGGGCGTGGTGGCTCATGCCTATAATACCAGCACTTTGGGAGGCCAAGGTGGGTGGATCACAGGATCAGGAGTTCGAGACCAGCCTGACCAACATGGTGAAACCCCGTCTCTACTAAAAATACAAAAATTAGCCAGGCATAGTGGTGTGTGCCTGTAATCCCAGCTACTCAGGAGGCTGAGGCAGGAGAATCGCTTGAACTTGGGAGGAGGAGGTTGTAGTGAGCCAAGATCACGCCACTGCACTCCAGCCTGGGTGGCGACAGAGTGAGACTCCATCTAAGAAAAAAAAAGAAAAGGCAGAAGGAACCTTATGGCAGAGAAAGAGGGTGGTATTAGGTAAATGCATCTATTACCTTTGCTTTATTTACAGGACCTGCAGTTCCATGTGTCTGATCTTGTGTTAGTTTAACAGTGTAATTGTTGTAGGAAGTATAATGATGGTAATCATGGTCATTGTGTTCATTCATATACAAACATTTATAGTGTTCTTACTGTGTGCCTGGCACTGTATTTAGGGCTTTATATGATTTTCTTGTGTAATAGAAATAAAGCAGTATAAATATTTTATCTTAAGACAGTATTAGGATAAAATATATATTTGACATCAATAGAGAGCAAGGAGGTGGGAGGCACTGGTAGTTTTCTGAACTATAATGTGGTAATACAGAAGATTCCTCCACTCCCTCATGGAAATACTGTTATTTTTTATTTTTTTATTTATTTTTATTTTTTGAGATAGGGCCTGGCAACAGGGCCTCACTCTGTTGCCAGGCTGGAGCGCAGTGGTGTGATCATGGTTCACTGCAGCCTGACCTCGTGGGCTGAAGCGATCTTCCTGCCTCAGCCTCCTGAGTAGCTGAGACCGCAGGCACGCACCAGCACGCCTGGCTAACTTTTTATTATTTTTAAATGTTTTTGTAGAGGTTCTTGCCTTGTTGCCCAGGCTAGCCTCAAACTCCTGGGCTCAAGCAGTTCTCCTGCCTCAGCCTCCCAAAGTGCCGGGATTATATGTGTGAGCCACTGTGCCCGGCCTTTAAGAGAGAGAGAATGGATAATCATTGTAATTGTACTAAGTGCCGTGATGGAGAAGAATCACTTTCAGCCTAACTTTCCCAAGCCCTGGGAGCCTGTTTGTTTATTTATTTGTATAGTAATTTAATTAATTAATTAATTTTTTTTGAGACAGGGTCTCAGTCTTTCGCTCAGGCTGGAGTTCAGTGGCATGATCATGGCTCACTGCAGCCTCAACCTCCTGGGCTCAGGTGATCCTCCCATCTAAGTTTCCCAGGTGGCTGGGGCTACAGGTGCATGTCACCATGCCCAGCTACTTTTTGTATTTTTGATAGATACAGGGGTTTGCCATGTTGCCCAGCCTGGTGCACTCATGGGCTCAAGTGATCCTCCCACCTTGGCCTCCCGAAGTGCTGACACTACAGGTGTGAGCCACTGTGCTCAGCCTTTTTAAATAGCTCTTTTATTCCACTTGTGTACTTCCACCATCACAGCCTTAGTTCAGGCTCTTCACATTTTTTGCTTGGTGTCTTACAACAGTCTGCTGACAAAGTTTTCTTCTGTATGCCCTTTAGTAATCCACACTTCATACTCCTTGACAAATTGATCATGAAAAAAACACTATTCTAGCAAGTAACCATTCACATCTGACTTAACTGCTTTCTAGATTTCTAGAAACCTTGGGCAAGTTACTTTACCTCTCTGAGCCCCAGTTTCGTTGTCTGTAAAATGGGCATAATTTTATGAAATTGAGTTGTGGGAAAATTAGATGAATTAATGAGTGTAAAACTCTCGCCACAGTGTCTGACACACCATGAGTACTTAGGAGATGTTAAGCTGTTGTTATAATTACTGTTACTATGATTCTGCCTGAAATCTGTTAGTTGTTTGCTATTGACTGGAATACAGTTCATTTTTTCTAATTTACGATAAAAGACTTTTCACAATCAGCCTGTCTATCCTGTGGGAATTCCCTGCCATATGTCTTACGTTCTAGCACTAAACAGTGTGTGATTTTCTAACTCCATTGTGTTCTTCATGTCTTCATGCCATCATGTACAGATGGTTCCTTTTCTCGGAAGCTCCTACCTTTATATTGAATTAATTAGTCTCGTATGTTTTAGATCAAGCATCAGCTCTTCTCCCTGTATTTGTTCCCACCATTTGTACATCTTCATGTTTCCCAACTAGTTGCTTGTGCCTATATCACAACACTTACTTAGTCTGCTTTCCTTTTTTATTTATTTGATTTTTATATATTTTTTGAGACGAAGTCTTGCTCTGTCGTGCAGGCTGGGGTGCAGTGGTATGATCTTGGCTCACTGCAACCTCTGCCTTCCCGGTTCATGTGATTCTTCTGCCTCAGCCTCCTGAAGTTGCTGGGATTACAGGTGCCTGCCATCACACCTGGCAATTTTTTGTATTTTTAGTAGAGATGGGGTTTTACTATGTTGGCCAGGGTGGTCTCGAACCCCTGACCTCAGGTAATCCACCCTCCTCGGCCTCCCAAAGTGCTGGGATTACAGGCTTTGAGTCACTGCGTCTTGCCTGATTTCCTTTCGTAATTGTTGATTTACTTGTTGGATTCCCAGTTGGTTTGTAAATTATTTGACAGCAGGGTTCGTATCTTACTCAACGTACATTTTTTTTTTTCGTGTTTAGCACGGCGCCTGACATACTGTAGGCACACAATTTTTGACCCTATCAAGTGGGTAATAGCACTTGGGAACTATTCAAATGGTTTTTATGGATGAACAAATATACCAACGAAGTTTGTTTGCTTGTTTCTTGTTTAACTTTAGAAATTCACAAGAGTGTATATATATTTACTATATATAACACTGTCTATATTATACATATTATAATGATCCATATATAAATTTGTGGATACTTATCATGGCAGTGGTATTTTTTATTCCTTATGTATACATGTGTATACATAGCATGAATAGAACAATAAGGGTGGATAAGAAGACCTGTTTGCCTAACCCTTTTGGGAGTAAGAGAAGGGGAGGTAGTATTTAAGTGTGAATATCTAAAGCTTGGGGCTCTAGCCCTTTTTGAATATACCTTCTGTAGTTTCCTCACCAGTGCTTATTAGAGTAGACCAGGCCTTGCTTAAATAATGTGTAAAGGTCAAGAAGTTCCCAGAAGAATAATTTGGTGGGTGTTCGACTGCCTTTTTTCTGGTGCAGCCTTTCACTGGGCTTGGGGGGGCCTGGATAGGTTTCTGAGGAGCATGCTTAGAGTGTTGGAGTGATTCAGATATACAGGGTTATTTTGAGCTTTGGCATTAGACACCTGATCCTAGCCAGTAAGTAAACCAAGAAATCTACAAAGTAACATGAAAATGGGAAGCTTTACCCTTCTGTATTTTATACAAATTATAATATTTGTCAGAGTTTTTAGTGTGTACAGTTAATGTGGCAGCAAGGATAAGAAGATAATGCTTTGAGAGCTAATGTTTTATTTTGTTGGCTTCTGAGTGTGTGAATTTATGACCTTAATACTGCATTAATGGCTTCTTTCCATTTCACATAATGTGAGGTAATGATCATTTGCTTGTTATCTGACTCATCTTTATGGGAATAACTCCCATATGCCAAATGATATCTCATGTGTGTGCCTGGAGAAAAGGAGCCAGATTGTTGTTAATGCATTTTTGAAACTACATATTGCAGAGTCTACAAACTGAAATAGGAGCTATTTGGTTCTACTTTGATATTTTCGATTATTGTTTTATAAAATATGTGCCATTTGAGAATGTTTTAAATGTGGATTGTAACTTGTTTTGGCTCTGTTAGGCCATAAATAGTAATTCAGTTTTCTCTTTCTACCTGAATAATGACCTGAAAATAGCACATGAAATTAGAGTTTTTAAAAAGAGTTGTACTCTGTGTATCAACAGTTTTTTTCGTATTTTTGATTTTGAGATACCATAAATGGGAGTTTCCTAATTGTACGCAGCAACTTGTCTGCTATAGGTATGGTGAGGTCCCATCAGCCCTCCAGTGGCTGGGTGGGCACTCTGACAGCATGAGCCTCTACTGGTTGCCTCTGGCTTCCAGCAGCCTCATCAGTTTACTGTTAGATGCCATACAAATATGATTTTCTCTGTGTGTGTTGACAGGAAAAAGGTTGGGAAGGATAGACTATTTGAAACACCCAGACTTGGTTTTTTTGTTTTTTTTTTTGAGACAGAGTCTGACTCTGTTACCCAGGATGGAGTGCAATGGTGTGATCTAGGCTCACTGCAACCTCTACTTCCCGGGTTCAAGTGATTCTCCTGCCTTAGCCTCCCGAGTAGCTGGAATTATAGGCGCCTGCTACCACGCCTAGCTAATTTTTGTATTTTTAGTAGAGCTGGGGTTCATCATGTTGATCAGGCTGGTCTCGAACTCCTAACATCAAGTGATCCACCTGCCTCGGCCTCCCAGAGTGCTGGGCTTACAGTTGTGAGCCACTGGGCCTGACTGAAACACCCAGACTTTGAAATGAAGCATGTTGTTCCAGAATTGTGATTCAGGATCCTCAGATTATATGATAACTGTTTTCCCTTTTTTGTAAGTTTCGATAAAGTCATATTTTCCTATTGAAAAAATAATACACATTCTTTGTAGAAACTTTAGAAACTTAGAATAAGCAAAAGTAGAAAAGAAAATAAGCTCAGCACCAAGAGGTAAATACTATCAACACTTTATTATCTGTTGTTTCATAGATTTTTTGTACCTGTTACTGAAGATATGTTCTATGAAAATAAGTGTTTTGTAATCTGATTTCTTCACTTAAAGATAGGTTGTTAAAAAAGAGTTATTTTTAGGTTGAAGTTTAACAAGCACTTTCCAGAGTATCTTTTTTGATCGTTTCTACTGGATAGCAACTTAGGTGTTAGGACATGGTCTTCCAGCTATCCAGATAATCCAGGAAATGCTTATAAACTTGATCTCTGAGCAGCAAGCAACTAGATATTGTATTTGATTCCACCAGCAAGGGAAAATCATCATCAGGCATTTATGCGGATAATTATATAAAACATAGCAGATTATTGCATCTGCGTTCATGAAGGATATTGGTATCTAGATTGCTCTTTTGTAATGTCACTCTGGTTTAGTATTGGAGTAGTGCTGGTTTGAAAAGGGCTGGCAAGTGTTCCCTCCTTTTTTATTTTCTGAAACAGTTTGTGTGGAATTGAATTATTTCTTCCTTAAATGTTTGATGGAATTCACCAGTGAAACTTGGAGTTTTCTTGTAAGCAGTCTTTTAATTAAATTAATCAATTTAAAATTTTGAGTTTAATTAAAATAAATTAATAAGGCTTTTAAAATTTTAGTTTACTTTTATTTTAGTTTTGTGGAATTTTCCCTAAATTGTAGAAATTATTTGCTTAATGTTTATAATATTCGCTAGTACCCTTCTGTCTGTAGGATCTGTACTGACGTCCCCTCTATTGGTTTTGAGATTTGTACTTGGTATTTCTCTCTTAAATCAGTCAGGCCAGAGTTTTGTCCATTTATTAATATTCTTCAAGAAACAAATTTTGGATTGTGTGGATTTCTTTTTTTCCTTACCTTGATTTTTGCCCTTATTAGTTCCTTTCTTCCCCATGCAGGATTTAATTTGCTCTCATTGTTGTAGATGGAAGGTGGAAATTTAGATTACTGAATTTAAACCTTTTTTCATATATAAACATTTAAGCCTATTCTAATATAAGCATCTTTTTGTTAATTACATCTAATTTAATTCTGTTGTTGCCAGAGAACATAAACAAGAACATTTAACCGTTTTCATTTATTGAGGCTTGATTTATGGCCTAGCATATATTCTGTGTTCATGAATGTTTCACATTTAAAAGAATTTGGTTCTTGGATATAGTGCAGGTATTGGATATAGTTTTTTTTTTTTTTTTTTTGGCCAACCAGAGTCTTGCTCTGTCACCCAGGCTGGAGTATAGTGGCATGATCTTGGCTCACTGCAACCTCCACCTCCTAGGTTCAAGCAGTTCTCATGCCTCAGCCTCCTAAGTAACTGGGATCACAGGCGTGCACCACGATACCTGGCTAAGTTTTGTATTTTTTAGTAGACATGGGATTTCACCATTTTGGACAGGCTGGTCTCGAACTCCTGACCTTGTTATCTGCCCGCCTTGGCCTCCCAAAGTGCTGGGATAACAGGCATGAGCCATTGAGCCTGGCTCTTTCAGCTCTTTAAAGATGTCATTGTTTTGTTTTTGACAAGAAATTGGGAGTCATTGCTATTGTTTTGTTAGATATAAGGTGTCTGTCTTTCCTCTGTCTGCTTTAAAATTTTCTCTTTATTATTGTTTGTCAGACATTGATTATCATGTGCCTTGATGGCTTTCGAGTTTATCCTGCTTTAAGTTCATTAAGCTTCTAGATAAGCAGTTTTGTAGATTTCTTCAAATTTGCAAAGTTTATGGCTATTGTTTTTACACAATTGATTTATTTTAAATTTGTTGTGGCATCTTTTTCCATAGAGAATTCCCTTCCTCCCTTCCTCCTTTTCCTCTTTTCCTCCGTCCCTCCTTCCCTCTTTCGCACCTTCCTTCCTTCCTCCCTCCCTCCCTTCATCCGCTATTTGTCACTTTTTTCTTTATAAAGTCAGAATTTCTTATATTTAGGTCTTTCTTATTGTATAATTGTTAAGGTTTTTCTCTTGTGTTCTTCTGGTGACACTATTAAACATTTACATATTTGGCTTCTCTGATGTCTTTCCATTCCCTCTAGTTTGCCCTTGCTCACTGGTTCTTAACTTGGAAGTAAAGAATGTACATATATGAGAGATTGTTCATTGAATTCACTATGAAAATGAGGAAACTGAGGCCATACCCAGGGTCATACCCAGGTGTCTTGTGGTAGCACTGAGACGAGAACCCAGTGTTTATTATTTTTAAATCCTTGCTCATTTCCATTTCTAGTTTGGGTAAATGGGCACTGGACTGAAGTCTGCTCCTTGAGAATTTGGGTGTTTGTTATGTCCCACCAGAGTACTAGGCACTGGTCATAAACATTATGAACAAAATGGACACAGCTCCTGATATTTTGGAATTTATAGATTAACAAATAAGGCAGACAATAAAAAGTCTGACAAATCATATCATTTGGCTCTGTGTCCCCACCCAAATCTCATCTTGATTTGTACTCCCATAACTCCCACTGTCGCGGGAGGGACCCAGTAGGAGATAATTGAATCATGGGTGGCAGTTTCACCCATGTTATTCTCGTGATGGTGAATAAGTCTCACGAGATCTAATGGTTTTATCAGGGGTTTCTGCTTTTGCATCTTCCTCATTCTGTCTTTGTCTTCTGCCATCTATGTAAGATGTGACTTGCTCCTCCTTGCCTACTGCCATGATTGTGAGACTTCCCCAGCCATGTGGAACTCTAAGTTCAATTAAACCTCTTTCTTTTGTAAATTGCCCAGTCTCAGGTATGTCTTTATCAGCAGCATGAAAACGGACTGATATAACAAACAAATGTATAATTATTTGGTGTAAGAGCTGTGAAGGACATGAAATCATTGGACTGGTGAAAAATAATGGGGCTTAGAGACTACTTAGGGTGGTGACAGAATGCCTTCTAAGGAAGCGCTATTTAAAGTGAAGCTTGAAAGATGAAAAAAAGCCAGTGGAGTGTTAGAGAAAGAGCATTCCAGGCAGAGAAAATAGCATCCACAAAAGCGCTGAGGTGGGAAAGAGCTTGGCAACTGGGCGGATTTGAGGAGCTACAGCTGATGACATTATCAGTGGGGTGTAAACTTTTTCACTGTGCACATGTCAGTTGTCAATTTGCTGGTTAACTTTTACCATCAGTGTTTTTTGCATACTTTTCAGACAACTTCATTGACACCTGCTTTGTAAAAATCTGTACTGTTCATTTCTTTCCCAAGCCACACGAGCAACTGGAAAAATCCAGTGATAACGTCTTTATTTCCACATTGTTATGTGAGACCTTATCTTGTAATGAAAATATATTTTTATCTGGGTCAAAACACATGCTGAGTTTTCTGGAGTTACTGGTTGTAACGAGAAGTAATAGTAAAAGCAAATCCCTTGCAGATGCAGTGTAGTGCATAGAATCTATTTATCTTATCAAAATGAAATAAGAGGAAAAATCTGTTATCACATGGCAGGGTTTCCTTAGCACATAAATATTTTTCAGGGCAAAATTGTCATCTTGCTGGTTTTTATGTAGCATCTGTGCATTTGCCAGTTTTTTATTCTTTTGTTATTTTGCACCTATGTCTGCTTTGAAGTTTGGTTTTTTATTTTAGCAGTCTAAAGACAGGGAACTGATTTTTTAAAAAAAATTATTCCCACTTACAAAAATGGCTGTTCCAGAGTATATGCAGTATCTTGTTAGGCTTTAATAAAATTAATTAGACTTATCCATGATGAATGACCTCTCTGGGATTTTTTTGTGTGCTTTTAACCTGTTGATCAATAATCAAAATGAAGAAACTCGTGATGTCTGGTATACTTTCCCCATGTATTCCCAGAATGTATATTACAGAAGTAAAGGGAAGTCTGAACTCTACACATTATTTCTTTTAGGTAGATAGATGACTTCCGTTATAGAATTCACATTTCATTGGTAGTCCTGGAGGGATGGTCCTTACCATTACCTTGCCGTGTTAATAGACAATTTTTTTCTGAGAGACATAGGTGTCACTCATTAGTGAAACGTTAATCACTTTGTGTTCCAGATCCTGGGAATAGAATGTTGAATAAGACATTGTTTCTGATTTCAATGAGCTCAGAGACTTGTGGGGCAAATAATTATGTAAACAATAATATGATGTGATAAATGCTATGCAAGAAGTATGTACAGAATATTTGGGGTCACAGAGCAGCCAGTTTCAAGAGTGTCAAGGAAGGAGGGGGTAACAAACTAGACCTGGAAGGATGAGTAAGAGTGGAGATGAACAGCCTGGGTAGAGCAGCAATATGTATAAAATGCACATATGGGCGGAACACGGTGGCTCACACCTGTAATTCCAGCACTTTGGGAAGCTGAGGCAGGCGGATTACCTGAGGTCAGGAGTTCGAGACCAACCTGGCCAACATGGTGAAACCCCATCTCTGCTAAAAATACAAACGAATTAACCAGGCGTAATGGCACATGCCTGTAATCCAAGCTACTCAGGAGGCTGAGGTAGGAGAATTGCTTGAGCCCAGGAGATGGAGGTTGCAGTGAGCTGAGATTGTGCCGCTGCACTCCAGCCTGGGCGACAGAGTGAGACTCTGTCTCAAAAAAAAAGGCACATGTTTGCTCATTTGCCAGGTTGGCGTGGTATGAGTGGGTTATTAGGTATATGACAGAGGAAGTGGTAGAAGGCAAAACTGGAAAGCTACAATGGGGCCTTTTGTGAAGGGCCTTTCATATATATTGAGGAGTTTGGACTTGATTCTGTTGGAAATGGAGAACCTTCAGGGATGTTAAAGTGGCAGAAGAATGTGATCTGCTTATCTTGTTATTTTAGAAAGATATCATTTTGACAGTATGGAGGAAGGAATAGAAGGGAGGAGACAGATGGCGGAAGACCTGTTAGTAGGCCAAGCAGGAGATGATGAGACCTGAGCTGGGATAGTAGCAGAGGCATCAAGAGAAGGCCATACATGTCTGGAGCATTTTTGAGGCAATTGTAAGGCCCTGGTGGAGAGGCGGCATGTTGTAATGCCACCTGCACTGCGTGGGAAGACAGGATGCTGATGTTCTGGGTTTTGTTCTACTCTTGACTCCAGGTGTCACCTTGAATCTCCTGATCATTTTGAATTCTTGTTGGGAAAGGAAGAACACTTATCTGTCTACCTGACTCTTCAGTTCTGAAATTTCAATAAGAGGAAACCGAAGCAAACAAAACAAAACAATAAAAAACCTCAAACAAATCTAACTTAGAGTTTCCTATCCTCTTTTTCTTCTTTTGCAGCTGGTAGCCTTTCTCTCTATTTTACTGAAAATTCAGAACAGAAAAAAGTTCAGTTGTTGAGTTATTAGAATTATTAAGGTGTTATCAAAATCTTGAAATTGTGTGATTGACTCATGAATCCTTGATTTGCCTCTTTCTGTATATGTGTGTATGTATATGTGTGTATGTATATGTGTATATATTCCTCCCCTTTCTAATACAATGTTAGTGTAGTCCCAATTTGTATCTTGGCATCTGTATTTGATGTATTTAAAAGATCAAATTGCAATTTTTATTTTTTGCTTTTAGAGGAGCGAAACTCATTGGATTAGAATTGTTAATATTGTCTGCCCATTTTGTATGCTTTAGATCTCTCTCAATATTACAGGTATTTTGTGGTGTATTATTACTCGGCCTTTACCAGACCAGGAGCTGCTCAGCATTCATCAGACCATGCATCAGTAGACTTTGCTTCTAAAATAAATAGGGCATAGTTGGCAGTGGTTTGTATTTCCCACTCTTACTTGAAGTGTGTTTCTGGAAACTGCTCTTTTTTATTGAGGGAAGCATTATTAGAGATCCTTAGGAGATGATGTAATTATTATACTTGAATACTTACTTTAGTTGCAGTTACTAAAAGCGTTAACTGTCTTTGTAATATATTGTTAAAAGCACCTCTTGTCTCTTTCGTTCTAGTTCCGAAAGACCCGAAACCCCAGTGGAGACGGGTAGCATGGAGTTATGATTGTACCCTACTGGCCTATGCTGAAAGCACAGGAACTGTGAGGGTGTTTGATCTCATGGGAAGTGAACTCTTTGTCATTTCCCCGGTATGTACATAGCTTAAATTGAAAACATAGTTTTTTCAATGTCATGTATGTATAGGTACTTGAATAAAAGAGGGTGAAGGGGAGGATAATACAAATATAAATCAGAATAATAAGCTGTGGACTTAAGATGCCCAGAACCTAGTTAGAAATCTATATACATGCAATATTTATTCCTTGTATTTTGTGATACACTATCCAGATGTAAACCACGTGGTAGTAAGTAAACACTAAATATAGGTACAGAAAGTTGTTATAAAGCTCTAGTGATGGAAAGAAGTCAGCGGTCTGTCGCAACAGGAACAACTTCAAGAGGAGTTGGAATTTGTTACCTTACAGGAAATAGAAATTGAAAAGGAGAGTAGAGAAAAACAAATGGTAGTAGTAATTTGTATTTGTGTACTAGTTTATTCTTTATTAATGCCTTTGATATATATTATGATTTTATATTCACAGCAGCCCTTTGAGTAGGTTGGGCAGATGTTGTTCTCATTTTGTCTAGAAAACTAAGATTGAGTGGGAACAAAATGACTTTTGTATGACAATTCTGTTAATAGTGTTTCTTCTAGGAATCTCATGCTTTTTAGTTTGTATCCTTCTTCATCAACTGAACAAGATACAGGGTCAGCTAGAACAGTGGTTCTCACTCTGGCTGTATCTTAGAATCACCTGGGGAGCTTTATAAGGAAAAGAAAAAAACGAATTACCAGATTGCCCAGGCGCTACTCACAGAGATTGTGATTCATGTGATCTGTGTGGGGCCTGGGTATTAATATTGTTCATAAGCTTTTCAGCTGATTCTGGTGAGAAGCTAGGGTTGAAAACCAATGATATAGAGAATGATTTTTTTCAGAAATAATGAGTGGAGAAACTAAAAATGTGTGTTGTGCTCACATTCTGGGAATCTTAGCCAAACTAAGGAATCTGGGTTCTTATTTTCTAGACTGTTTCTGGCTAAAAGAAATACAATGCGAGCTGTATGTGTGCTCAAATGTAATTTTATATTTGGTCACAAATATGATAACTACAGGTGAAGTTTATTTAACAATGAGAAACTAAAATAAGAAACAGGTGAAATTTATTTAATGCTATATTTTATATCATCTAGTATATCCAAAATATTATTTCAACATGTAATCAATATAAAACATTATTAATGTGATATTTTATGCTCTTTCTTTGATTTTAAATCTTTGAAATTTGGTGTGTATTTTTATGTTTATGACATATCTCAGTTTGGACTAGCCATGCATTAAGTGTTTACTGTGTGGTTCTAGACAATGAGGAACCATTCAGGGGGGTTTGGGAGGAAAAACTTTTTCTCTGCCTGCTTAAATTTAGCAGTAGGAGCCTGCAAATTAAATTGACAAAAGACAGATTAACAGGAGAAAAGTTGTAGAGTTTTTATTGATGTTAATGTTTTACATGTACAGGGAGCTTCTCAGAAAAGACGTGAAAGCTCAAAGAAGTGGTTAGACTCAGGCTTATATACCATTTTTTCTTTTATTTAAAGATAGAGTCTTGCTGTTGCCCAGGCTGGAGCACAGTGGTGTAATGATAGTGATCACAGTGAAGCCACACCTGGCTAATCTTTTAAACTTTTTGTAGAGACAGGATCTTGCTTTGCTGTCCAGGCTGGTCTTGGACTCCTGGCTTCAAGTGGTCCTTCTACCTTGGCCTTTCAATGTGTTGGGATTACAGATGTGAGCCACCCCGTCCAGTCTTACATACCTTTTTAATAAAGGAATATAAATTGTTGAGACGTGACTAGACAAAGGAAAGGGAATTTTGGCTTTTTCAGGGGGTAAGTTGTGGGAAAGTGACTAAGAAATGCATGGGACAAATTCATGGAAGAAAGGGATTTTAATAAAGTCTGTTTGCACAGACTCATCTTGGTATGACTTCCGGTCTCCAGGGATGAATCCATCTCCTCCTTCTGGTACTGAGGAGCACTTTCACAAAGACAAATTTATGCCTTGTTTTTAGGCATTTAAGGGGAGGGCAAAGAATTTTTCCTGCATCTGTTGATTCTCAGTTGCTTTCAACTCAAAATAATCCTTATGCCAAAGTGGCATATTTTGGGTTGGCGTATTCGAATCCCCTTCATGGGTGATAAGCTTTATAAGCTTTATTTTTTGTGCTTCCCAAGGTGTACAGGCCTTCAAATTTTTTTTTTTTTTTTTTTTTTTTTGAGACGGAGTCTCGCTCTGTTGCCCAAACTGGAGTGCAGTGGCCAGATCTCAGCTCACTGCAAGCTCCGCCTTTCGGGTTCATGCCATTCTCCTGCCTCAGCCTCCCGAGTAGCTGGGACTACAGGCGCCCGCCACCTCGCCCGGCTAGTTTTTTGTATTTTTTAGTAGAGACGGGGTTTCACCCTGTTAGCCAGGATGGTCTCGATCTCTGACCTTGTGATCCGCCCGTCTCGGCCTCCCAAAGTGCTGGGATTACAGGCTTGAGCCACCGCGCCTGGCCAGGCCTTCAAATCTTTAGCAGTTTAGCCTGGTATTTAGTTAATGGAGAAAGGTTAACGTTGAGTGAGTATTTTATGTGTCGTTTCCTTTAGGTTGCTGATTAGGCAAATGGAAACTGGAGACTTTTTTTTTTTTTTTTTTACCACATGCTATTGCTGGCAGCGGAAGTTAACATTTGGAAACTTCTATCTTTAAACAAGTTCTTAGAGTTTTTAGAGGCTGAATGGTGGCATTATCTTTATTTTTTTCTGTAATTGACATAAAATCTGAATAGAAATTTACTATGTAGGTGAACATCTTCTTCAAAGGGACTGCTGTGGTTTCAGCCTGTGTCTGAGAGGGATGGTCTAGATTTGGGTGTCTAGATCTAGGCATTCTGACTTGCATGATTCTTGAGTATACAGAGCAATTCTGAAGTTATCTTACATAAAGTGTACCTGAAGCCAGTATATCAGATATTCTCTAATTATGAATGTGTCAACTTTTATCTAGTTCTTTTTTAGTAACTTAATTTCCTCCTCTTCTGTAGGCATCTAATTTTATAGGTGACTTAAGCTATGCCATTGCTGGGTTGATCTTTTTAGAATATAAAGCAAGTGCACAGTGGTCTGCAGAACTCCTGGTCATCAATTACCGAGGAGAACTTAGAAGTTACCTTGTAAGGTAAAAATGTACTTTGGGAAGCCATACTTGAAATATTTATTTCTCTGGTTTAATGTCAGATTTTGGTATTTCTTTTTTTTCCTTTCTGTCTATTATGAAAAATTGCAAATATAATAGGGAAGTTGAAAGAGTGGTGTGGTGAACACCTATTACTTCCACTTGGATTCTACAATTAGGATTTTACTGTGCTTGCTATATCATATTTCTATTCATATATCCACCCCTCAATCCAGCTATTAATCATTTCATAGTGACTTGGAGATATCAGTACTCAAATGCTTTAGCATGCATATTATTAATTAGAGTTTAATATTTGCTTATAGTTTTCTTCATTTTGAGGTAAAATTTGCATAAAGTGAAATGGATACATCTTAATTGTACCAGCTAGTGTGTTATGACAAATGTGTACATTTGTGCAATTCAAACTTCTGTCAAGATACAAAACATTACCATCATACTAGAAAGTTCTCTCATGCCCCTTCCCAATAAATCTCTTTCCATACCCACTCCCAGAACAACTAGTGTTTAAATTTTTTTCAAATCACAGATTAATTTTGCCCATTCTAAAAATTTGTTAATGGAATAATACACAGTCATCCCTCTGTATGTGTGGGTTCTGCATTTGTAGATTTGATCAACTGTGGAATGACAAGACTTTTTCTTGTCATTCTCTGAACAATATAGCATAACAACTATTTACATAGCATTTACATTGTCTTGGGTATTATAAGGAATCTAGAGATTGTTCAAAGTATACAGGAGGATATGTGCGGGTTATATGAAAATACTATGCCATTTTATTTTCTTATTTTATTTTTATTTATTTATTTATTTTTGAGATGGAGTCTTGCTCTGTCACCCAGGCTGCAGTGCAGTGGAGTGATCTTGGCTCACTGCAAGCTCCGCCTCCTGGGTTCACACCATTCTCCTGCCTCAGCCTCCCAGGTAGCTGGGACTACAGGTGCCCTCCAACACGCCTGGCTAATTTTTTGTAGTTTTAGTAGAGACAGGGTTTCATCGTGTTAGCCAGAATGGTCTCAATCTCCTGACCTTATTATCCGCCTACCTCGGCCTCCCAAAGTGCTGGGATTACAGGCCTGAACCACCCCGCCTGGCCTACTATGCCATTTTATGTCAAGGGCTTGAACATTTGCAGGTTTTGTTATCCTCTGAGCATCCTGGATCCAGTCCCCCAAGGATGCCTAGGAATGACTGTAGTATGTACTCTTTTGTCTAAGTCTTCCTTCATTCATCATATTTTGAGATTCATTCATATTTTTACATATATCACTAGTTTATTCCTTTTTATTGATGATTAGTATTTTATTGTATGAATAGCTCATGATTTTAAAAATCCATTCTTCTATTGATAGAACCTTGTTTCCAGTTCTGGGCCACTGCAAATAATGCTGTTACAACCATTCTTGTACAAGTCTTTATGGATATACATTTTCATTTCTCTTGGGTCATTATCTTCACGTGGGATTGCTGGGTCATAGGGGAGATGTAGTTTATTTTTATAAAAAACTACACTTTTTACCACATGGTTTTATCAATTACCTTCTCATAACGTATCAGAGTTCTGGTTGTTTTATATCCTCAGCAATATTTGGTATTGTCTGTCTTTTAAATTCTAAACACTTTATTGGGTATTTAGTGATATTCATTGTGGTTTAATGGTATTTACTTCTTACTTACCTTCTTAAATTTAGTGTTGGAACAAATCAGAGCTACCAAGAAAGTCACTGTTTCAGCTTCAGTAGTCATTATCCTCATGGAATCAACACAGCTATTTACCACCCTGGTCACAGGTAAGTAACTATTTGTTCTCATATTTAGTGGAATATTAGGTGGACATAGAAATGTTGGCATAGATTCAGATAGAATAAACTATTCTGATTCTTATGTTGACTTCTTAATTTTCTCCTCTTGTGCATAGTTATCTTTAATATCTATACTGTTGTTGTCATCTGATTATTCATGCTTATCCATCTGGCTCACTGAGCTCTTCTGAGCTAGATGGGGCACTGGGAATATTCACTGAGGAATTTGTTCTCCTCTTTTAACCCCCTGGACCTTATTTTTCTCATCTGTAAAATGAGTATGATACCTAACTCAGAGAATTAGTGAGAGAACTAGTACTATATATAAAGTGCCCTCACACAGAGTGGCCTCAGTAGATGCTACTTCCCTTCTTTCTCTCCTTGGTAGTAATGGCTGCACTGATATTGCACAGTTCCTTCCAACATCTGTGTCCCGTCATTCACATATGCCACTTCCCTATGTATTTCATCTACGTTGAGGGTTACTAGAAACCTTATGGCATTTTCTACTTCCAGTGATTTCTCCCCTTTAATTTCGTTACTTGAGAACAGAAGTCACATACTTTTTATAGGATAGCCAAGCTAAATGTTTGGTTTCATAAATGGGAAGAGTATCAAAGTTTGAGTAAGACAAACCTAACTTGAGTTTTTGAATTTTGAGACTTACTCTGTGTTTGTTGACAAGTCCTTAACTTGGACTCTCAGTATACTTAAGTCTTTTTGATTGGAAATGTATGCAAGTTGGTATTCTATACAGTCGTATGTCTGTGTTTAGTTCAGGACTTTATTATTATGAAATTTTATACTACAAAAGAACACACACACACACACACACACACACACACACACACACACATATACACTGAAGTCCTTCTTGTGTTCTTCCCTGATCCCGTCGTCTCCGTTCTCGAGATGACTACTGTCCTGAATTTTGTGTATATGATTTTCTTGCTTTCTTTATAGTTTTATCACTTGTTCATATTTGGTTTTGCTGTTTTAACTTCATGTAAATGGAATCAATCACACGGAAGACATCACAGCTCTCACTTCGTGACTTGCTTTTTGGTGCGTGTTTTGCTTTAGTTTATTCATTTTTAACTACTCTTTAGGACGTTTCATTTTGCAAATAATTTGCAACATATTTATTCATTCTCCTGTAGATTAAAATTTGGTTTGTTTCTAATTTTTTTGTTGTAAAGATAGTACTGTGGTAAAAATAATTATGCATTCCTCTGATATATATGTCCAAAAGTTTCCGTAGGATGTATAATTGGGAGTGGCAGTGCTGGATTGTCAGGTTAGTACATCTTCAACTTTACTAGATAATGTCAAATGTTTTCCAGAGTATTTGAACCAGTGTACAGTCCCATCAGCAGCTTATGAAAATGTCTCTCGTTTCACATTCTCAGTAGTACTCTTGATGGCGTGAGACTTTTAAATATTTGCTGATTTGGTAGGTGCGAAAGGATATGTCATTCTGGTTTTAATTTGTACTTTCCTGGTTACTGATGAAACTGAGTAGCTTTTCATATGTTATTGGTCATTCATGTTTTCTCATCTATGAAATGCTGGTTTTGTTTCTTGTCTTTTGATAGGGGGTTTGTTGTTGACATTAATTCTTAGTCTATTATATGCATAATGAGTATTTTTTTATCAAGACGTGACTTTAAAAAAATTTTTTTCTTATATTTACGTTTTATTTTTATGAGTTGTATTTGCACATAATTTTAAGTGTTTAATTTTAAAAACTGACTCCTCCACCCAACCTCTTGCTTTCCAAAGGTAACCACTTTTAGCTATTTTAATTGATTGTTTTGATTGTTTTCATACATTTAAATCAAAAGCTTACATTGTACTTCTTGATTCCAATTTTACACAATGTTTATTTACTTCCCTTTGTGGAAGAAGGATATTTAGTTTTCTTACTCTACCACACGTATACACAAAGAACTTTCACTTTGTTCTCCTGTTATGTTATATCATATGTTAAATCCTGTTATATCATAATTTTATAGTTTTTTTTTGAGATGGAGTCTCACTCTGCCACCCAAGCTGGAGTGCAGTGGCACAATCTTGGCTCACTGCAAACTCCGCCTCTTGGGTTCACACCATTCTCCTGCCTCAGCCTCCCGGGTAGCTGGGACTACAGGCGCCCAGCACCACGCCCGGCTAATTTTTTGTATTTTTAGTAGAGACAGAGTTTCACCGTGTTAGCCAGGATGGTCTCGATCTCCTGACCTCGTGATCCGCCCGCCTTGGCCTCCCAAAGTGCTGGGATTACAGGCGTGAGCCACTGTGCCCAGCCTATAGTATGATTATTATGGTTATGTAGATGATACTTATAGGTAAGACAAGAAGCTTGTATAGTATTTCATGATTTCAATGATTTTCCATTTTTATTTATTCATTTTTTCATTCGACAAGCATGTATTGATTTCCTACTCTGTGCCACATACTGTTCCAGGTGCTTAGGGTGTATCTTCCTCCTGGAACTTTTTGAGGGAATGACAGACAACAAACAATGAATATAAAGTATGGAGGAGCTAAGTATTATGGGAAAAAATAATCAGAGATGGAGAGTGGAAGGCTGGGAGAGTAGGGTGCAAATTCTAGTTTGAAATACGGTGGCCACATTACCCTCATTGAGGAAGTGACATTTGTGCAAAGACCTGCAGTAGGTAAGGGTATTAGTAGTTTTTAGGTATCTGGGAGAAGAGTATTCTATGCAGCAGGAATAGCCAGAGCAAAAGCCCTGAGATGGAAGTGTGTTTGGCATTTTTAGGAACAGCAGTGAAGCTAGTTAGGCTGAAGCAGATTGTGATGCAGAGTAATAAGGTGAGGTCAAAGAGAGCGTGGTGAGTGCTGAATCATGCAGGGCTTTGTATGCTATAGGAAGACCCACCTGGTAACTTCTTACTTGTTTATTCTCCTTGTAGTTAATAATTCTTTTTAATTTGCCACGTTTTGAAATGTACTTATCACAGATTTTCCCCTAAACCCACCTCCATAGTGTAAACCTCCTTTTAGGTGTGTTGTTTGATCATCTTGAAGAGGTCTCAGAACTTTCTTCTGAGATCATGCAAGATCAGGTACATTCAGTGTAGTACGGCCATGGATGGAGATCTCAGAACTTTCTGAACTGCTCCAGTTTGGATTTAACACCTGCCACATAGCTATTGTCTTGGAATTTCACTTCACCGTTATGCAGAAGATTGCTTCCCTATTTCTCTTTGTTTGCATGACCTGTTCCTTAGATTTTTTTTTTTTCTTTCTTGGTTTATTTAACTGTTTTGGTGGGTCACAACCTCCTGTAACTTCCTGAGAAATGGTACATGGGAAATACATTTTTTTGAAGCCCTGCATATCTGAAAATGGCTTCATTTTATCCTCATGCACTTAATTGATCGTTTGACTGAATAGAATTGTAGGATGGAAATACTTTTTCTATGAAATTTTGAAGGTATTGTTCTATTTTCTTCTAGCTTCTAGTAGTGTTGCTCTTGAGAATGTCATTGTAGTATAAAACCATGTTTCTTTCTTTCTCTGCTTTTTGTCTTCTTTCTCTCTGGAATGTAAGATTTTCTTTTTTTCCCCAGTGTTCTGAAATTTGACAATGTTATGACTTGGTGTAGGTTTACTAATATCCACAATGCTGGCCCTTCACTTTGGATAGTCAAAAATCTCACTTTTGGCCGGGCGCGGTGGCTCAAGCCTGTAATCCCAGCACTTTGGGAGGCCGAGGCGGGCGGATCACGAGGTCAGGAGATCGAGACCATCCTGGCTAACACGGTGAAACCCCGTCTCTACTAAAAAATACAAAAATCTAGCTGG
>NW_016805181.1:1232095-1287816 GCF_001698545.2 Rhinopithecus bieti | reverse complement strand
TTGTGGAATGCACCATGTTAGGGGTTGGGGGAGATGTGAAGATGGAGAGCAATTCTGACCTAAGATCTCATATTCTTAGGAAATAATATATGTGTGTATTCATATATATATATATTTTTAAAATTTTATTTGTTTATTTATTTTGAGATGGAGTCTCACTCTGTTGCCCAAGCTAAAGTGCAATGGTGTGATCTCAGCTCACTGCAACCTCTGCCTCCGTGGTTCAAGTGATTCTTCTGCCTTAGCCTCCTGAGTAGCTGGGATTACAGGCACTTGACATCAGGTCTGGCTAATTTTTGTATTTTTGTAGAGACTGGGTTTCACAATGTTGGCCAGGCTGGTCTCGAACTCCTGACCTCAGGTCATCCTCCCGCCTCGGACTCCCAAAGTGTTGAGATTACAGGCATGAGCCACCACGCCCATCCAGTGTATGCGTATATATTTTACTAATGTCTAAAATACATTTCTTTCTCTGAATGCTCTATGTGTGTGTGTGTGTGTATATATATATAATTTATGTATCTAAACATATATAATATATAAAAATGTATTTCACATGTATTAAAATATATATTATATGTTTATTATATAAATATAAATAATATAAATATATTCATATTATATATGTAAATGTACATATTTCATATATAAAATATATTAAAAATCTATATATGTGAACTAGAATGCAAGCTAGAAAATAAGCGCCTTAAAGGGATGCAGATACAGTGATATGGGGGTCCAAATAGGGAGCTACTACTTGCTTGAAGGAGCAGAGAAGCATCGCAGGTAGCGCTTGGAATTGCTTTGGTGAATGGATACAATCTAGATATGATGGACATTCTAGAGAAAGTGACAATGTTAATAGTGGCAAGGGAAAAGAAGTCATGGTATAGTTTTGGGAAATTGTAAGTGGTGTAGCTTGGCTGACACTGTAGAGTGTGTGTCTGAGGACAAGGGAGGTGATAGTGGTGGTGGGAGATAGGACATGGGAATGGCAGGTCGAGGCCCATTAATTGGGAGTGGTAAGAGGCAGCTTATTCTTTAGGGGACTCAAATTTTTGAGCTGATGAAATACGATCATTTGTGCTTTGAGGAATGTTGATTCCATAGGGAGGTACTAGAGGCTGGGTGACTCGTAGATGATCAGGTACTAGTTCACGCCACACGTAACAAGGACCTACTCATTATCTTATATGTAACTGCTATTGGGCACTATTTAAATATACCATATTTTATTGTTAATTGTTTTCTGTTTTCATGAATATATCCTTCTATAGTTTGAACATCTGCCCTCCAAAGTCCGTGTGTTGAAACTTAATGGCCAATGCGATGGCATTAAGAGGTGAGGCCTTTAAGACATGATGAGGCCGTTAGGACTCCTCCCTCATGAGTGCGTTTAAGGCCCTCATAGAAGAGGCTCCACGCGTTGTCTTCCCACCTGGCAGATGCAGCAACAAGGTGCCATTTTGGAAGTGGAGAGCAGCTCCCACCAGACAACCAACCTCACCGCACCTTGTGAACTTCCCAGTCTTCAGAACTGTGAGAAAATAGGTTTCTGTTCTTCATAAATTACTCAGTCTCTCAGGTATTTTGTTATGGTAGTTCAAATAGATGGACACATATCTCATATCTCCAATTAGACTATCAGATACTTGAAAGCAAGGAATATGTAGTATACACCTTTGTAAAAGCCGCAATAAATAGTATATGAGCTCTGGCTCTGAGGGCACCTTGAATAAATAACTCTTATTTTTTGAGTAGAGAAGAAAATTTATGTTTCTTTCTTTTGACTTTTCCTTTTTTCTCCTTTTCCATTTTGTATTCTTCTTCATACCCCACATTTCTGTGTTTTTTTTTTTTTTTTTTCTTCTCTCATCCCTTTTAAAAGAAGAGTATTTTATATCTTAATGCTGGACTGTTTTTGTTTGATTGTTTGTTTCATACTGACTACTGCACTCTCTTCAGTTGTTATAAGAGTCAATATTTGATTTCTTTTTTCCTGGCATTATTTCAGGAAGGTAAGTGGGACTGTAGGATTGAAATGATCATACTGAATAGTTATTATGGGATAAATTTCCTTAAAGTCAGATTATACTTATTACTTTTAAGATGTTTACTTTTTGACTCAGGATCTAAGCAAAAATAGGGTATTTCTGAGGGACAGTCTCCATTTAAATAAGAATGTCTGAAAAGTTTGATATATTATCAAACCAAAGAAAGAGGGCCTTTTGTTGGTTGTACAATCATATACATCTCTTGGTGGCAGTCAGTTTGGAGATGGATGACTGCATTATTGTTTCTGAATGAAGATTGTTGTAAAGCAAGGAGCATGTGTAAGTGGCCTGTTGTACATGACGAAAATTTTGCTAGCTTGTTTGTATTTTCCATTATGTGGTCTTTTTTTTTTAAACGAAAGAAGCTGAAATATTTATCACATTTTTGTTTATTTTCAGTTATTTCAGTAATGTGGGCCTGTGATGTTTATCATCCACAAAGATTTTATAAATGTGAAGAAAATCAGCCAGAGTTGAATTTCGATAAATTGGTAATATACAAACTCAGGGTTGTATGAAATTCATCGTTTTGTCTAATGTTGTGAGCATTGTTGAAGAAGTGAAACTGAGATGGTAAATTTGGTAATATGAAACAAAAATTAGTTGAGAAGCTTTGGGATAAGCTCTATGAATATGCTGATTTTGACTATTTTCTTTCTTACATATCCTAACTCACAGCCTAATGTGTTTTATCCTTAAACACTCAGACTGTCTCATTCCAGTCTTGCTTCCTTTCTTCAACCTACCCCAACACCTTGCTGCCATCTTTTTTGTATTCTTAATGTTCTCTTTGCTCCGTTGGTTTTAGCAGAGATTACAGCCTAATTCTGGCTGAGAAGATTCTCTGATCTCTGCACTGTTAGACGAGATGGCATTAAGCTTTTTGTTCACGGTGGGTACTATGCTTGCTGGTGGAGATTCAAATGTAGTACCTGCCCTGTAGGAGTTTACACCCTATCTGGGAATCATACAGTCCCAAATAACACTTAATGAATTAGATTCAAATAGAACACTTTATGTATAGATTTTTAATTGGCACTTATTGCTTTCAGTAGTATATAACTTTTTTAATTTTGTGATTTTGTTCCTATTTTTGTTTTCAATTTTGTTGAAAATTTTTTTTTTTTTTTTTTTGAGACGGAGTCTTGCTCTGCCGCCCAGGCTGGAGTGCAGTGGCCGGCTCTCAGCTCACTGCAAGCTCCGCCTCCCGGGTTCACGCCATTCTCCTGTCTCAGCCTCCCGAGTAGCTAGGACTACAGGCGCCCGCCTCGTCGCCCGGCTAGTTTTTTGTATTTTTTTAGTAGAGACGGGGTTTCACCGTATTAGCCAGGATGGTCTCGATCTCCTGACCTCGTGATCCGCCCGTCTCGGCCTCCCAAAGTGCTGGGATTACAGGCTTGAGCCACCGCGCCCGGCCTTGTTGAAAATTTTTATAAGCAACATCTGACGTGGCTTTGTATTTCCAACATTTCCTTGATAGCTACAAAAAGGTAATTAGTATTTGAAGGTAGCTACTTCTAGACTCTAATTTACATCTCAACAAAGTCAAAAGGCAGAGAACATACCTACTTTCTTGGGAGAAGCTGTGCTTTTTGAAAAGCCACTCATGTTCACTTTCCTTGATGACCCTTTGACACTGATTTTCAGTATATAATTTATTGATTTTTACTAAATGTATAGAGTTGTGCAACCACTACTACAGTTGGTTTTATATCTACAGAAAATTTTAAAAACATTTTTTAATGTAATAGAATGTGTACTAGAATAGGAGACAGGAGCCCTGAATTCTGTTCTTGGTTGTTCTACTTTCTAACTGTGTAATCCCAAAGCAAGTCATTAACTCTTTCTTTACCACACTTTTCTGGCACTGTACTGGGCACAGACCACAGTTCTTCAAGCACCAAGGAGGGTCATTGTAGACTACTATGTAGCATTTAACAGAGGAAAATTGTGGTGGAGAGTTTGCAGGCACTGTGGAAAGATTCATTGTCAGGGATACCTGGCAGGCAACAGCAGGCTTCAGAGACAAGACTTACTTTTCCTGGGAGAACAAGTTTGAGTAAGACTTCAAAAATTAAATTGCTGGTATTGGGATGGAAATTGGGAATTTGGTTTCAGAACCTGGATAGTTATTTAAATCTGGATAAAAAGTAGATGTGGAATAAACCATATAGGTAGATGCTGAATATATTGTGTTTTTGCAGTGGAGTTGCTTAAATCCACCCTAAGGCTCGAGAGGGAATTAAATCTTCAGCTTATGTTCTTTAGCATCAGCTATGGGTTGAGGGAAGGAAACAGGCAAGAACGTCCAAGAAATCTAAGTTAATTTATTCATTAGTACTTTTATTGACATTCTGTGCCAGGCCAATGACTCTTAACAAGGTGTGGATAGCAGAATTACCTATTGAAAATTTTAAAAATTGCATACCTAGGTCCTGCCCTCAAAGACTTGATCAGGTGTCCTCCCCTCCAGTTAAAAATCCTTGTGGTGATTTTTATTGCCGGGCGCGGTGGCTCACACCTGTAATCTCAGGACTTTGGGAGACTGAGGCGGGCAGATCATGAGAGACGGGGTTTCACCGTGTTGGTCAGACTGGTCTTGAACTCCTGACCTCAAGTGAACTGCCTGCCTTGGCCTCCCAAAGTGTTGGGATTACAGGTGTGAGCCACTGCACCTGGCCTGATCTTAGAATTTGAAGGAGAGACTAATATTTCATGGTGATTATTTATTCAAGTTACTTCTGATTGGCGACTCTAGGGTTGGAAAGTCTTGCCTTCTTCTTAGGTTTGCAGATGATACATATACAGAAAGCTACATCAGCACAATTGGTGTGGATTTCAAAATAAGAACTATAGAGTTAGATGGGAAAACAATCAAGCTTCAAATATGGGACACAGCAGGCCAGGAAAGATTTCGAACAATCACCTCCAGTTATTACAGAGGAGCCCATGGCATCATAGTTGTGTATGATGTGACAGATCAGGAGTCCTTCAATAATAAACAGTGGCTGCAGGAAATAGATCGTTATGCCAGTGAAAATGTCAACAAATTGTTGGTAGGGAACAAATGTGATCTGACCACAAAGAAAGTAGTAGACTACACAACAGCAAAGGAATTTGCTGATTCCCTTGGAATTCCGTTTTTGGAAACCAGTGCTAAGAATGCAACGAATGTAGAACAGTCTTTCATGACGATGGCAGCTGAGATTAAAAAGCGAATGGGTCCCGGAGCAACAGCTGGTGGTGCTGAGAAGTCCAATGTTAAAATTCAGAGCACTCCGGTCAAGCAGTCAGGTGGAGGTTGCTGCTAAAATTTGCCTCCGTCCTTTTCTCACAGCAATGAATTTGCAATCTGAACCCAAGTGAAAAAACAAAATTGCCTGAATTGTACTGTATGTAGCTGCACTACAACAGATTCTTACCGTCTCCACAAAGGTCAGAGATTGTAAATGGTCAATACTGACTTTTTTTTTATTCCCTTGACTCAAGACAGCTAACTTCATTTTCAGAACTGTTTTAAACCTTTGTGTGCTGGTTTATAAAATAATGTGTGTAATCCTTGTTGCTTTCCTGATACCAGACTGTTTCCCGTGGTTGGTTAGAATATATTTTGTTTTGATGTTTATATTGGCATGTTTAGATGTCAGGTTTAGTCTTCTGAAGATGAAGTTCAGCCATTTTGTATCAAACAGCACAAGCAGTGTCTGTCACTTTCCATGCATAAAGTTTAGTGAGATGTTATATGTAAGATCTGATTTGCTAGTTCTTCCTTGTAGAGTTATAAATGGAAAGATTACACTATCTGATTAATAGTTTCTTCATGCTCTGCATATAATTTGTGGCTGCAGAATATTGTAATTTGTTGCACACTTTGTAACAAAACAACTGAAGATATGTTTAATAAATATTGTACTTATTGGAAGTAAAAAAAAAAAAAAATCCTTGTGCTATAAGCTCTGGGAGATTTAATGGGATGAATGGGATAATGACTAGGATATGTTCCGTGCTTTGAAGTTGCCCTAATGAGGGATAGCAATAAATTTCATTTTAGTTGCTATCTCCCTTCCATTGGTTGTAGCTGCCTAAAAAAACTGGGCGAATAAGTACTGTGAGGCCAGGCCTGGGCCCATAAGGAGCTAAGATTGATGGTTGACACAGGTGTAGAAGTAGCAGAACTGGATATCCATCTTCTCTTGTCTGTCTGCATGGGGTGAGCATGTGTATGCATGTGTGTTTATTTTGACTTCCTTGGAAGCCTATAACATGCCAGTCAGACCACTAAGGCACTTGTTGCAGGTAGGGGTGACAAACATGAGTAAAACACAGGTTCATGTTATCAAGATTTCATGCTCAGAGAGAAACAGTTTTCTCTTTAGCGAGGTTACTCTAATCCAGAAAACTTCAAAGACCCAGAAAACTGAATTTGTCAATGTGCAGAGAGGATATCACACTTAGGGGCTAACGTAGCTCAAAAGATCTATGTAAAGAAAAAAGCATCAATGAGCCAATATCATATTTTATTTTGAAAACTATAAAATGGACCAGGACACTTGTCTTGATAGACCTATGTGGGAATCCCAATTGTAATCAGAAGTTTGTTTAGTAAGCACAGACAGCAAAAGTAGTGTTATAGTATTGACATTTAGCTGAAGTACCTAGATTTTCCATGTCTACCGTAAGGAGACCCTTACCAGTAGAACTTTATACTTAAATTCCTTTTGCCAAGAATCTTCTAATTGACACATGTGTTTGTTCTTTATATGTATTCATAGCTAGATAATATTTGCATACATATATTTTACAAAACCACGTATATGATGCTGATATGATGCTGCCAGCTCTCCCCCTACTCCTACTCCAGTTTGAACCGGGACATGTAATAAGTGCACACAATCTATATCATCACATTTACTCAAGAATATCTGCCTTTGTAAAACCTGTGTGGGGCATCTTGCACCCCATATCACAGTTAGGAACCACTGCCATCATCTTGGCAGTCAGGAAGTCACTCCGTTTTAGGTATTATTTTATCTTTTTCCATTCACTGTGTATCTCCCAAATACGGCAACATGATGGCTTTACATTTTACATGCACAAATGTTTTTAATTTGTGTAAAAAATCTGTGGTGTCACAGAGAGTAGTGGTTATAATAAAGCACAGTTGTTTAGCTTTTATGTGCTAACTTTAAATAAATGAACAAATGAAGAGGTATGTAAATGATACCTTTAAAATACCAAAAATCATTTGAAAGAGGTACGCTAGTGTCTGAAGTTTGAGATATATTTCCTACCTTAGTTAGCTTTTTTCACTGTTCACTGCTAGTATATAGAAATATAGTTTATTTATTTATTTATTTGGAGACAGAATCTCGCTCTGTTCCCTAGGCTGGAGTGCAGTGGCGTGATCTCCGCTCACTGCAACCTCTGTCTCCTGGGTTCAAGTGATTCTCCTGCCTCAGCTTCTTGAGTCGCTGGGATTACAGGCGTCTACCACCACACCCAGCTAATTTTTGTATGTTTAGTAGAGACAGGGTTTCACCATGTTGCCCAAGGTGGTCTCGAACTCCTAACCTCCAGTGATTCGCCCATCTTGGCCTCCCAAAGTGTTGGGATTACAGGCATGAGCCACTGCACCTGGCCTATAGAAATACAGTTTATTTTTGCCCAGTCATTCCTTGGTATCTGTGGAGGCTGGGTTCTAGGACCCCTCCTGGATACCAAAATCCACAAATGCTCAAGTCCCTGATGTGAAATGGCGTAGTATTTGCATATAATCTATGCACATCCTCCTGTGTATTTCACGTCGTCTCTAGACTCCAATGTAAATGCTCTATAAATAGTTGTCATACTGTATTGTTTAGAGAATGACAAGAAAAAAAGTCTATACATGTTCAGTACAGTACAACCATCCCTTTTTTTTCTGAATATTTTTTATCTGTGGTTGGTTGAATCCCCGTATGCAGAACCCATGGATGCGGAATGCTGCTTGTACAGCTGATCCTTGAACGACACAGGGTTCTACTGCCTGGGTCCACTTATACACAGATTTTTTTCAATAAATATATTAGAAATGTTTTTTTGAAGATTGGCAACAATATGAAGAAACTTGCAGATGAACCACATACCTTGGAAGTATCAAAATATTGAGAAAAGTTAGATATGTCATGAATGCATAAAATATATGCAGATATAATTCTATTTTATTACCATGTAATATACACAAATCTATTATAAAAAAATAACATTTATCAAAACTTACATATGGTGTATGGTGACATTCACAGTCAAGAGAAATGTAAACAATCATAAAGATGTAGTGTTAAATAGTAACTGCATAAAGTAGCTGTGGTAATACTGTACTATGGTAATAATTTTGTAGCCACCTGTTGCTGTTGCAGTGAGCTTGTGTTGCAAGTACCCGCTTAAAATGTTGCATGATGCTAATCATCTCCAAGTGAGCAGTTAGTCTCCAGGAAATTGCGTATCACAGTAAAAAGTAATCTCTCGAGGTTCTCATGTATTTTTCATAGTGTTTAGTGCGGTACTGTAAACCTTGAATAATGCCATGGGACCCATACGAAGTCCCACTAGTGATGCTGGAAGTGCTCCCAGGAAGCAGGGAGAAGTCACGACATGACAAGAAAAAGATGAATCGCTCGATATGTGCCACAGGTTGAATCTGCAGCTGTGGTGCGCACCCTTTCAGACAGATGATTGATCTTGTAAACAGACTATGTAAACATACAGCATTGATAAATACAGTACAGTACTGTAAATGTATTTAATCTTAGGATTTTTTTCTTAATAACATTTTCATTTCTTTAGCTTACTTTCCTATAAGAATACAGTATGTAATACCTATAAAATATGTGTTAATAGACTGTTTTTGTTATCAGTAAGGCTTGGGTCAACATTAGCCTATTAGTAGTTAAATTTTGGGGCAGTCAAAAGTTATACATGGATTTTGCCTGCTTGGGGGCTGGCACCCATAACCCCTGTGGTATTCAGGGGTCAGCTCTGTATTGTTCCTACATTAAACTTGGTTATCAATTCTCATCGTATTTTAATGGAATCTTTTGGCCATATTTTTTCCCTTACCTATTTTATGTATTTTTATAGGCAGCCTTATTCAGACCTAGTGGTTTTTAACCACTTAAATGCATATGTAATACCTTCTAAGTCCATATCCCAGAAGGTACTCCTAGGCCACAAAGCTGCTTATTCACTCACTTACTGAACATCTTTTCCTGGATAGCTCACAAGTACCTTGTACTTATTATATTCTGTGTTCATAATTTTCCTCCTTCAAACCTGCTTCTTCTCATGTATTCCCATATCTTGATGTATAATATTTCCACCAGGCCTGAATTTGAGATTTATGTTAGATAATTCTCAACTCATTCTTATGATCTTCAAGCCTTGTTGCTTCTGCTTCTTTAGTATGCCTCCTCCTCCCCATTTCTAGTGCCATCCTTATACTTCAGACCTTCGTTACTTCTGACCCAATTTACTTATCAAGTTGTTTTCTCTTCCTCTAATTTCTTTTCATTTCTGTTGCTAGAATGAATTACAGGTCTTAAATACAACTCTGATCATTTACTTCTCTACTTAGAAATCCTTCTCTGATTTCCTTTAGCCCTTGGGATAGAGATATCGCTTCTTAGATTAGTATTAAAGGCTTTTGTAGCTTGGCCTTTCATCTGTCTAGCTTCCTATTACACCCTCTCATGTTTTCTTTGCTCCGTGCCAGCGGTCAGCACACTTCCTGTAAAGGGGCAGATTGTAAATATTTTAGACTGTGTGGGCCATATGGTCTCTGTTATGACTGCTTAACTTTCCTCTTGTAGTGTGAAAGCAGACATGACAACATCTAAAATTCGCAGTGTGGCTGTGTTCCGTAAAGCTTTATTTACAGAAATTGGCGGTGGGCTGAATTTGATTTGAGGGACTGGAGTTTGCTGGCCCCTGGTCTAGATAACTCTAGGCTTGTGTAAATTTCTGTATTTCTCAAAATATCATTGTTGTTTTTAAAGCCAAAAACCCTGTCTTAGAACTGTATCATTAGTCTCAGCAGCACGGTGCTTCGCATGGAGTACTTGTCAGTAGATTTTGGTTAAATTGTAAAATATACTTGACTTTGTCAAAGCATATAAAGAGAGAAAGCAATGCTAATACACTGGAATGTAATTTCCATGAAAGCAGAAACTTCATCTGTGTTATTTATGGCTCTATTTTCAGCTTTTAGACTAGGGCTTGGCACATACTTGGTGCTCAATATATATTTCTCAGTAAATAAATGAAAGCCTGACTTTGGAAGAATTAAAATGTAAGAGCTAGGTGGAGCAACTGTATGAATGGAAGGGTTTTTCCAAACTTCTCTTTGGTGAAATTACAGTCTTACTGTAATTTCACAAGTGATTCTTTGGTCACGCCTCTTCAGGGTGACCGAAGAATCAGAATAGATGTTTCTGTAAGATGGGATCACCTCCGCCTGCTGGGTCGAAGAAGGTAGTATTCAGATTGCGGTCAGTTAATGATATA
Organism: Rhinopithecus bieti; assembly: GCF_001698545.2. Lineage (NCBI taxonomy): Eukaryota > Metazoa > Chordata > Mammalia > Primates > Cercopithecidae > Rhinopithecus > Rhinopithecus bieti. The sequence goes on along the minus strand of NW_016805181.1, from coordinate 1,277,221 downwards.
GTAATGCCATAAGATTGTAAACTCCATGAGGGCAGGGAATACTTCATTTCATCACACAGTATTTCCTACACTGCTAGCTTAGCACCTTGCAAGCTTAGCACCTTGCAAGACACTTTCTGAACTGACATTGAATTGACTTCAATTGAAGATTATAATAGACGAAATTAACTTGATAGAGCCTTTACTGATGACCAGATACTTATATATGCTGAATCCTACTCATCACAATATGAGATGGTTTCATAACTGCTCTTGTGTGTGTAGAGAAACCTAAGCTCCTAGAGCTTAAGAAACTTTCCTAAGATGGCATGACTGTTCAGTGGTAAATTCATGTCTTTGATTCCCATGCGCAGTAAGCTTTTCTCTGGCAAACTTTGGCCTGTGGGCCAAATGTGGCCTGTTTCTAAGCATAGATTTTATATTTTTTAAATTGTTGAAAAAAACCTCAAAAGAATATTTTATCATACATGAGAATTATATGAAATTCAAATTTCAGTGTTTCTAAAGAAAGATTTATAGGAACATAGCCACACTTTTTTTTTGTTTTACATATTGTCTGGTTTTTTTTCATGCTCTGACATAAACTAGTAGTTGTGAGAGACCATATGGCCCACAGAGCCTAAAATATTTATAATCTAGCCTTTTACACAAAATGTTTTCTGGCCCCTGTTTTATGTCATCCGACAATCTGTCTGAGTGTGGGTCTAGTTCTGTTTGGGAGGTAGAAAGTAAGGAGTGTTGAACTTCGTAGATTTTTTTCTAGTTCTTTTTTTGAGACAGGGTCTCGCTCTGTCCTTCATATATGAGTGCAGTGATATATGTGATCTTGGCTTGCTGCAGCTTCTACCTCCTGGACGATCCTCCCTCCTCAGCCTTCTGAGTAACTGGGACTACAGGTATGTGTCACAACACCCAGCTAATTTTTAAATTTTTGAGGCAATGGGGTCTTGCCATGTTGCTCAAGCTGGTCTCTAACTCCTGACTTTAAGAGAACTTCCTGCCTGGGCCTCCCAAACTGCTGGAATTACATATGTAAGTCACTGTGCCTGGCCTTTCCATACTTCTTGATTCCAAACTCTAAATTGTATTTTAAGAAATTTATAACTGAGTACCACTCAGTTTTAAATATGATGCCCAGTCATCAAATTGCCAAGTAATGATTTCATTAATGAACTAAGAAGTCCAGGAAAAGTTCCCAAATTTTATCTTTAATAATTAATCATTCAATATAATCAGTTTTCTGTGATTATTCTTAAGCACATGTTGACTAAATAGTCTGATGCATCATAATATGACCTATAGTAAAGTGTATCTTCTAGAGATCAGATAACAGATTCAAACATAAAGTAAAGCAGTGGTTCTCAAAGTGTGGTCCCTGACCAGCATCATCAGAATAACTGGGGAAATGGTTAGAAATGCAAATTCTTGGCTGGTTACAGTGGCTCATGCCTGTAATCCCAGCACTTTGGGAGGCCAAGGCAGGAAGGTCACTTGTACCTAGGAGTTTGAGACCAGCCTGGGCTATAAAGGGAGATCCCTGTTTCTACAAAAGATTAAAAAAAGAAAAAAATTAGCCAGGCACACACGTGCCTGTATTCCCAACTACTTGGGAGGCTGAGGGTGTGAAGATCACTTGAACCTGGGAGGTACACTGTAGTGAGCTGTGATTGTGCTACCACTGCACTCCAGCTTGGGTGACAGAGTGAGACTCAGTCTCAAAAATTAAAAAAAAAAAAAAAAATAGAGAAATGTAAATTATTGGAGTCGATGCTAGACTTCCTGATTCAAATGCTGCAGAGTGGTGGCCTAGTAATCTATTTTAACAAGCCTTTTAGGTGATTCTGAGGCTTATGTTATATCTGAGAACTGCTAATATAAAGTGTCATGATTATATATGCTTTCTTCTTATAAATACCTTAATAAATAAGGATAAGCGAGTTTAAAATATTGAGCTAGCAGGATTTTTGTAGTAAAGAATGTTTAGGATCTACTACAATGAATTAATATTGAGAACATTTCAGTTTTCCCAAGAGTTATGTCTTCTAGCTGTGAATTGATAGGTGACGTTTTTTGAGCCCTTACTTTGCCAAGTGTGGTTAAGGCAGTTTTAAATTTTGGGATATGGGGAGTATTTTCTTTCTTTCTTTTTCTTTATTGGTCACTGGTCATTGGACAGATTCCTTCCTTGGTTTTAAGGAGTTTTAAGCCACTAGATGGCAGATTTTTCCAACATTTATTAGATTGAAGAGCCTTCTTAATAAGCCATTTATGATTCTTCTTGAACCAATTTTTAGTGTAACTTTTTTTGTTAATTAAAAAATTTAAATTGCTACATAAGATACCATGGTATCTTAATATATGTATACAATGTGTAATGATCAGATCAGGGTATTTAGGATCTCCATCACCTAAACATTTGCCATTTCTTTGTGTTGGGAACATTTCAAATCTCTTCTAGCTATTTTGAAATATATGATAAATTATTATTAACTGTAGTCATCCTACTATGCTATCAAACACCAGAACTTATTCCTTTGTCTAACTGTATGTCTGTATCCACTAACTTTCACAGTTCGTCAGTATCACGTATAGTCGGCTGCTTAGGGGCTTGCATTCTGCCCGTACTGGCCTTTTCTCGTATTGCCCTGGTCACGTCTGTGATACCATCCCCTGTTCTTCTCTGGCCTCTACCTTTAATCTTGCTCCTTCAATTCACTCCTCCTTAGGTTTTTTCACTCCATCAGTCACAGTTCATTTTTGTTGTCCCATACCTGTGTTCCTGCTTTGAGTTTTTGACTCTTAGAATTTTAGGGCTGGAAAAGAGTTCATCCATCATTTGGTTCAACCTCTTCATTTCTCAGGTGGGAGAACTGAAGCCTAGAGAAGTTAAGACAAGGACAAGGACTATGTCTTATTTATCTTTGTGGCACCATAGTTCTTGGCACTTAGTGCCCAGAGAGATGTGTCTTTTGAAACAACCATAGTAAATGCTCTAAAGGATACAACAATGAATTAGACACAGTGTCCGCACCCAAATGGCTCCAAGCGTAGTAATGGAGGTATGATTTAAATGACTGTTATGTGATAGAAGGTAGAGCATGATTAACTTCTTGCCCAGGAAGTTAGCTAGACTGAATATTTGTACTGTTAAGGACCTATTGGAACCTTCTGCCCTGTTTTTTCCCTCTTGTCCTTTAGAGGCTGGAAGCACTCATTGCAGTTCTTATAGTTCTTTGAACACAGCATTTACAAACTCATCTCTGTGTTCTTGTACATCATGTTGGTTTAGAATGCCCTTGGCTTAGAAGGCTCTTTACCTAACCCCTTTATCTGTCTGGGAAATTGTTTAATGGATGAACCTTTTACTGGTGCTCCGCTGTGCAGCCTTCTTTGACCTCTTCCTTCATGCAGTTAATGTGTCTTTTAGGCTGTTTTTGTACCTAACTGAAAGGTTTCTGAAGAGGTCTTGTGCAGTAGTGGTCAGTGCTTACTGGTTATTTTACTTGTGGTGGACTCTGCTCATATTTATTCCTCTATATGAATGCATATCCCTGGCTGTTTGAGAAAAGGAAGGTACAGAAGAAATGCAGGCCCCCTAACCAGCACACCATATGTGATACTGGACAAAAGTGAGAGTTAAGAGTTATGCTCAACATTGATTTCCAAAAAATTAGAAATAGTGTACTAAGAGGTTTCGTCAGTGGCTTAGCATATTCCTCATTGGTTATACACAGTTTAGTAAACATTAATGGCGTGAAAGGAATGTCTCAAGATTATATAGTTTCTTTTAAGCAAAGGTTAGTTAAACTTGATACTCCTGATTCTAGACCCATCATTTGCCTGCTATTTTCCATAAAATTTGAGGTTGAAGATTAATATGACTTGGCTCTGTGTCCGCACCCAAATCTCACCTTGTAGCTCCCATAATTTCCACGTGTTGTGGGAGGGACCTGGTGGGAGATGATTGAATCATGGGGGCGGGTCTTTCCTATGCTCTTCTCATGATAGTGAATGGGGCTCATGAGATCTGATGGTTTTAAAAAAATGGGAGTTTCTCTGCACAAGCTCTCTTTGCCTGCTGCTGTCCACATAAGATGTGACTTGCTCCTCCTTGCCTTCCACCATGATCATGAGGCCTCCCCAGCCATGTGGAACTGTAAGTCCAATAAAACTCTTTCTTTTGTAAATTGCCCAGTCTCGGGTATATCTTTATCAGCAGCGTGAAAATGGACTAAGACAAAGATTATTGGGAAACATAATCTTTTCTTTCTCTTTCTCTCTTGTTTTTGTTGAGGGGAAGTAAAGTTTTGCTAATTCCCATGCCATGTGCTTTAGTGTAGAGGATTTAATTTGTATTATAAAAATTCCATTTTACTGTATCTTCATAGGGTAATTTGAAAATATTTGCTTCAAAATGTTATTTTGAAATTAAGCACTTAAACGTCAAATAAATATTCTGTATATTTAAGGATCTAATGGTTACCATTGCATGTAAATATTCTAGGTGGAGGAATTTAATGCGAAAGCAAGTAACATTAATGATATAAATTATTTGCTACAGTGTTAGCTTCTATAGACTAAATTTCTTAAAAACTCTAATAACTATTTTAGTAGTAAGTCCCAGTCCCAGAATACTTAAGATATAATCATTAATGTATACACAACCTCAAAGTATCACAAGGCACATTATATGATAATTTCCTTTTCAGGATTTCTCTAGACTTGTGGGTTGATGCAATGTGTTAAAGCCAATTCACTGTTTTTTTTTTTCCCCTAGACTTCATTAACTAGAGAAATTTATGTGCATAATTTGGGATATTGTATCTTGATGTTTTTTTTTTTCAAGTTAAAAACAAAGGGAGAGAGAAGGAGAAGTACAGAGAATAATATAATACACAGATGGTCCCCAACTTGCAATTTTTTTAACTTAAGACTTTTCCACTTTGTGGTGGTGCAGAAGCAATACACATTCAGTAGAATCTGTACTTAGCATTTTGATCTTTTCCTGGGTTAGCAGTGTGTGTAGGATACTCTCATGATGCTGGGTATCACAGTGAACTGAAGCTCCCAGTCTGCCATGCAACCACAAGGGTAATGTGATCAGATCATGAGGCAAGCAAACAATACTCTATATACTGTGTTGCCAGCATTTTTTGGATATTGTGTTGTGTGTTTTGACATCCCATCACATGTATAAAACACCCATTTTTCACTTACAGTATTTTCCATTTACAATAGGTTTATTGGTTGCCTGATCATAAGTCAAGGAGCATCTGTAAACCTACGTACCTACTACGTTCAATTAACAGATATTAAATGTGTCTTTCTTTGACCTAAGATGTACATGTACGTGTGTGTGTATACTACACAAACATATAAATATCAGAGACAGTAATACAAACAACATTCCCTACTTCCATTCTTTTGTCTAACTTTCTCCCCTCTAGAAGCAGCTGTCATAATTTTGGTGTGTGACCTTCCAATATATATTTTTGTATTTGTTCCCTTCACCTTGTATATGTTTTCCTGAACACTTTGTTTGGTTATTTGTCCATCGCTTTTAAGCATTTGAAATATTTCTAATTTTTCAGCATTATAAATAGTGCTGTGAGGATCAAAAAACTACCTATCGAGTACTATGCTTGTTACCTGGGTGAAAAAATAATCTGTACAGCAAACCCCCGCGACACACAATTTACCCATATAAAAACCCTGCACATATACCCCTAAACCTAAAATAAAAGTAAAAAACAAGACAAGCTTCGCACTAAACTTTTTTTTTTTTTTTTTGCCAAAAGATGAATATACCCATGCGAGGATTTCTTTATAGTTTCCTTAGAGCAGAGTTTGTGGGGTAGTTGGTTGTGTGCATTTATTTGATATTGTCAAGTTGCTCCAAAATGATTGCTTCAATTTGCAATCTCTCCAGTAGTTTATAAGGGTTGCTAGGTCCCTGAACATTCTAGAGGGTGATTGGTGTAAATCTGTGTTGTTTTAATTTGCATTATTGGCTTTTGGATTTCTTTTTTTGCGATTTGCTGTTGCTTATCCTTTTTCTACTTTTCTTTTGGACATCTTTATAAATTCTGCCTACTGATACTATTAATACTTTGTTAGTTCTATGTGTTGTAAATAACTTCTCCCAGTCTTCATTTTTTTTTTTTTTTTTTGATATGGAGTCTTACTCTGTAGCCCAAGCTGGAGTGCAGTGGAGCGATCTCAGCTCACTGCAACCTCTGCCTCCCAGGCTCAAGCGATTCTGGTGCCTCAGTCTCCCGAGTAGCTGGGACTACAGGTGCACGCCACCACGCCCGAATAATGTTTTGTATTTTAGTAGAGACGGGATTTCACCATGTTGCCCAGGGTGGTCTCAAACTCTTGAGCTCAGGTGATCCGCCCACTTCGGCTTCCCAAAGTGCTGGGATTACAGGCCCAGTCTTCATTTTATGGATGGAAGTTTTAAATTTTAATGTGGTCTAATTTGAGCGAGATTGTCTTAATGATGGCAGGGTAGGAAAATGTTTACAGGTCAAAATGCACAAAGCCCAGCTCATAAGTGAAAGATTGATCAGCATGAACTGAGTTGGCTCTTCTTAGAACTTTTGTTTTCCCATGGGAATTCTGTGTTTTTCTAGTTTCATTAAATCAGTGTGTTCAATTCCATGAAAAATTCTTACAGGATTTTATGTGAAATTGCATTCAATTTGTAAATTAAGAGGAATTGGCATTTTTAAAATATCCACCAAAGGAGATAGTATCTCTCCCTCTTTATTCACCTCTTATAACTGTCACAAGCATGAAATTTTCTTCTCGATGTTTCTTTTTTTTTTTTTTTTTATTATACTTTAAGTTCTAGGGTACATGTGCGTAATGTGCAGGTTTGTCACATATGTATACTTGTGCCATGTTGGTGTGCTGCACCCATCAACTCGTCAGCACCCATCAATTCATCATTTATATCATGTATAACTCCCCAATGCAATCCCTCCCTCCTCCCCCCTCCCCATGATAGGCCCCAGTGTGTGATGTTCCCCTTCCCGAGTCCAAGTGCTCTCATTGTTCAGTTCCCACCTATGAGTGAGAACATGCGGTGTTTGGTTTTCTGTTCTTGTGATAGTCTGCTAAGAATGATGGTTTCCAGCTGCATCCATGTCCCTACAAAGGATGCAAACTCATCCTTTTTTATGGCTGCATAGCAAATTCTTGGCTTAGCATTGTCTTACCCATTTTAATCAGTGTGACTCCAACTTTCCCTGCCTCCATTGCCATGACCCTTCCCTTCTCCCCACCTTTCTCGTCATATCTTACTGCTGAAACATACAGTGAGGACAAGCAGTGAGAAGATGGGTGTCTTTGTACCCTCTTCACTCTGTGCTTCCTAATGAGAAATGTGGACATTCAGTTCACAGTCCCTTAGCAAACATGTATTGGGTATATTATGCTGACTTTCAGACTCTTCTCTTTCCCATTGACTGACTTTTTTTAAAGTTACATGGTTTTACCAGTGGAACTTTATTTCTCCTCACTTCTGGCCAGTGTTGCTGTGGAAGCTGTTCTGAACACTGTGATCATGATGGAGCATGTTTATTTGGCCAGTCATCACCATAAGCGTGCTTTTACTTTTACTTTCTTGATCACTTGTAGATTAGTTCTAGTCAACATTGTGCGTCTTATTAAATAATAAAGTAATGGAGTCTGAATTGGGGTTGATACCCCTTGGGGATTTTGTTTGTTTGTTTTGAGAAAGTCTTGCTCTATCACTCAAGCTGAAGTGGTGCCTGGATCTTGGCTTACTGCAGCCTCTGCCTTCCAGGTAGCTGGGACTACAGGCATGCACCACCATGCCCAGCTAATTTTTATATTTGTTGTGGAGACATGTTTCCCAGGCTGGCCCCTTGGCATGTATAACTAAAGAAAAACTGTTTTGTAGATTTAGATTGGCTTATCATCTTCAGATTGGTCTGCCATCTTTTGTGCCAATAATTTCATGCTCCCATGTGTTCTTCCTTTTTTGTGTGTGTGCGTTTTAGAGAGTGAGCTTTTAAATGCAGAGAGCATGCCTTGTTCATCTTTGTACACTCAGTGCTCTGCACATTGCCCTGCACTCAGCAGCTGCCAGTTGCCTGTTTTGTGAAGATGTTGATTCAGTTATCTCCATTTTTTCCCCTTTAAACATACTCAAGCACCCGTGCCTACTTGGATGTGTGAACACATATGCATTCTTAGAGCTGGAGCATCAGTGTCCTAAAGCTGCTGTCTGTCTGATTGGAACAGCACATGATTCGTTTCATCATTCTGCTGCTTTCCTACTTATTCTTCAGTCTGGCATGAATGGAGGAAAGGCTGGGAACAGATACTGAATCCCTTTTGTTCTCAGGGGATCTTAATGTTTTGTAGCCAATTTAATCTATGCATGGCTATGCTATTTGTCAGAATTCATACTGAGGAAGTGTCTTCCAATACCCAGGACATAAAAAATCTGGATTATCACTTAGGTCTGTAACTCCTTCAGTAGTCAGCCAACTTAAAGTTTCATACATATGTTAACATAAATTTAATTAGTAGAAATTATATGTTATAAATAAACGTTTATTATATGTTTTTAACACAAATATATACATTGAACATTGATCAAAGTGACATTATTTCAGTTATCAAGGAACTGTTTTACAGTGGCCTTTTGGGAATTTATTGAATTCTCAAATAGTGATTATTTTTTCAAATAGAGGTTACTAGTTTTTAAAGGTATATTTTAGGAATCACATGTTTTCGGATTGAAAAAACATTGTGATTAAATTCTGAACTTTGGATTTTCCAAATTACCCCTTTTGTTTCTATCTATTCAGAGGATTTTTTCCTATCAAATGGACTTTTGAGAAAGAAATTTATGTAAAATTTGAAGCATGTATAAAAGTAGAATAGTATACTGACTCCTTAGTGTCTGTTACTCAGTTTCAACAGTCAGCTCATGGCCAGTCTCATTTCACCTGTATACCCAGCCATTTCCCTATCCACCCTTCCCTGGATTATATTGAAGCAAATCCTGGACAGCGTATTATTTCATCTATAAATATTTCAGTGTGTATTCTACAAAATAAGGACTCTAAAACATAAACATGATACCATTAGCACATCCAAAATAATTAACAATAATCTGTCAATATCTTCAAATATCCAGACTATGTTCTCCCTTTCCCCCGTCTCTTTTTTAGACAGGGTCTCACTCACTCTGTCACCCAGGCTGGAGTTCAGTGGCACAATTATGGCCCACTACAACTTCGGAACTCCTGGCCTCAGGCAGTTCTCCCACCTCAGCCTCCCGAGTAGCTGAGACTGTAGGTTCCTATGACTACACCTGGCTAATTTTTTTTGTAGAGATGAGATCTCACTATGTTGCCTAGGCTGATCTTGAACCCTTGGTCACTAATAAAGTTTTGGGATGACAGACATGAGCCACTGCACCCAGCCTGTGTTTACTTTTAATTCATTGATCTGCTCTCCATTTCCTCCTTCTATCTGTTGCTCTTTTGCTTTGATTTTGTGTATGTGGGTTCTGAAAGAAAACCCAGGCTATTTATTTTTTAGTTTCTCACTGTCTAGTTTTTGTTGATTGCATCTTTGTAGTGTTGTTTATTTTTCTGTTTTCATCAATATTTTCTCCAAATTGAGAGTTAGATTCTGAGGGATAATATGATTTTATCTGCACTAGATATATCCCCCCTTTTTTTGGGAAATAGTTTACTGTAATAGAATCACTTGAGAAGAATGAATGCTCTGGGCAAGTAATACTTATACTACTAGTCAGACTTTGGACCACAATCTCTTTTGCGCTGGTGAGCAGGGTTAATTACATGTTAGCTCTAAGGATTTGCTTAGGGTAGGAACAGCCCAAATAGGTTGCTACAAGGCATCTTCGCAAAGTTTTTTGCTTCCAATTTGCTGAGATGAAAATTTGTTAGAGCCACATATAAAGGCAGTAGGGAAAAGGCTTTGTGTGAAGGCTCAAGTTGTGTTTCTGTGAAGAAAGTGCGTTTAAGTTACTTTATGGATTTTGAGATTTTGAGTTCGGCTACACTTCATAATTAAATTGAGAAGGATTTTGTATGGTTTTGAAAAATTTAGATCTAAGAGTATATGGTACAGATGAGTTCTTTAATTGTTATCATTAGCTTAGTTCAGAAACACTTTAGAAAGTGAGTAGTCAGATGAGAAAAGGGCTTTTGGTGGCATTAGAGTGTGACAGGTCATCTGAGTTTGGGACTAGGAAGGAAAAAAGGTATATATTCATTTTCTATGAATAACAAACTTGGTGATATAACACAAACTTACCCTGCAGTCCTGGAGATCAGAAGTCTGAAATGGGTCTCACTGGGCTAAAATCAAACATATCCGCTGGGCTGTGTTCTTTTCTGGAGGCTGGGGAGAATCTATTTTGTTGTTGCCTTTTCCGGCTTCTGGAAGCTGCCCAGATTCCTTGGCTTGTGGCCCCTTCTACCTTCAAAGCCAGTGGTGGCCAGTTGAGTGTCACATTACATTACTCTGACATTGACTCTTCTGCTGCCCCTTTCTACCTTTAAGGATCCTTGTGATTACTTTGGGGCCACCTGAATAATTCAGGATACTCTAAAGTCATTTGGTTAGCAACCCTAATTCCATCTACAACCTTACATCCATGTAATAGAACATATTCACAGGCTGCAACGATTAGGACACGGGCATCTTTTGGGGGCCATTGTGTGGCCTACCACACAAGGTGAACAAAGTTAACAGAAGCCAGGTGTTGCTTTCTATAATAATATAGTGCTTTTGACTACCTTGGGCATACACCGTCACTGGTCTTGAAGGCTCAGTATTGAGAGCTCATGGTGTTATGTCACGAGGTACTGATATTTATAATTTTATAACTTTTAAAGTTAGCTTTAGTTGACGTAAATTGTAACTGAGTTAGTCTGATATGCCAACTCTAAATAACTTTATGAAGTGTTTTCTTTGACCTTTCAATTTCTATGTAGAAACATACATTTTTCAAGATTTGGTTTTCTATGGGTATGGCCAAGAAGGAGGTAAACAGAACTTTCAGACCTTTTTTCTTTCTTTAGACAGATGATTATGATGTCTGTTATACAGGTTCCTGCCAGAAGTACTGAACATAACTTTAAAAATTGTGACTGTTGGGGTTCCATTATTAAATAGCTTTGTTTATAGGGTGGTTGCACAGTAATGTCTTTTAACTTTTAGTATATGTTAGGCTGTTTGCCATGTTGGTAACTGGCCTCCAGTTGTGAATGGAGTGTAACAAGCAGCAAAGTGAACCAATCATAGTGTGCAGCTAAACTACCGACCAGTCTTACTTTTGTATAATTATTGCTCTGTGGTTCTTTCGCATTCGGTCTCTCCTGGGTGTCATTTCTTTCTAGCATTCTGTAATGGCTCCCTCATTGCATCAGATATATTGCCATAATTAATACATAATGTATCTGGGTGAGGCTACACATCTATTAACGTTTATTGGTGTTGATACAGTTTTTTTGATATTCAATTGCCAGCCTTAAATTTTTTCTTCATTTCTATTTTCCCACCTGGGTTTCAGGTGCCTGAATATATAAGCCTTAGTATACGGTGAAATTCTAATTGAAAAACAGTTTGGTTTTCTTTTGATTGTTTGCTCTGAAATATTTACCTTCTAGGTTTAACATATATTAAGAGTACTTTGTAAATTTTCTTTATCAAGGTGACTGTTTCTGCTCTTTGTTTTGCTCTTATTTACATTTGCAATTTATCGATTTTTAAAATTTTTCTCTTTTTTAGACTTTTGCTGGTCGGTGGATGTGAAACTGCTGAAGTAGGCATGTCAAAAGCTTCTAGCTGTGGCCTTTCTGCCTGGAGAGTTCTTTCAGGATCACCGTATTACAAGCAGGTTACTAATGGTGGAGACAGGGTTACTGCGGTAAGTGTGAGTGTTGAGTTATGGCACTTCACTTTGCTGTGTGTCATTTCACTATGCTATTTGTCTTAGATAAGTAAGTCCTATGTAAGGTGTAGAGGAAGAAATAATTTCGTCTTAAATGAGGACAGTGAATTAATGCTGGTATAATTTTCTTTCTTTCAAATAGCAAATTCAACTGAGGCATGTTGTATTTAACTGGAAATAATTTTTAGTGGTGACATTTTCAGATATTAGAAAACCAACCTGACAGTAATCCCATTCCTCGTATTTGCTTGTTTAGATGTAAACATGTATTAAGCGCTTTTTAATGTGTTGGCAACTATTCTGAGTGCTTTTTATATGCTCTAACTCGTTTAATTCTAAGTAACCCTTTGAGGTAAATACTGTTACTGGCCCAAGTCTGTTGATGAGGTGGTGAGTGAGCTGTAGTTAAGTAAGTTGCCCTGGTCATCCAGCTAGCAAATGGTGGAATTAGAGTCCAGATTTCCATATTGTTCCATATTTATATGAACTATTCATCTATCCATGCATTCATTCTATACTTCTTTATTGAGCTTCTGTTTTGTGTCAGGCAGTCCTTGAGGCTGTAGTGGTCAGCATAGGCTAGGCTCTATTTTGATAATTCAGACAGTCAAATGAGCAAATGCAAAGTCCTGACATTTCTGTGGCCTATCATGTTCAGATTTTTTCCTTATTTTGTGGCAAAGCCTGCTGTTGAGATCATGACTTTCCTGGGCAGCTTGTTTCAAGTGATGATGAAAAGATCCGTGGAGAGTGGTGACCTTTTGAGCTCCCACTGTCTCAGTTTATGGTTTTAGGAAGGGAAGGCAGAGATAAAAGTTGGAATTTTTACTGTCTTACAGGAGAAGTGACATTGGTTCTGCTTACAGTTCATTTATTGTATTATGGCCCCTCCTAGAAATATAGTTTTCTGTGTGTCCAGAAAGTTATGAAAAACTAGGTATTGGTAAATAGTAATTATGTTTACCATCCTGGCCACACTGCAGTCTTACATATCTTAGCTATTTGTGTAAATTGTATGAAAGTGAACACTTGGGCCGGGTGCAGTGGCTCATGCCTGTAATCCCATCACTTTGGGAGGCCGAGGCGGGCAGATCACAAGGTCAGGAGTTCGAGACCAGCCTGACCAACATGGTGAAACCCTGTCTCTACTAAAAATATAAAAATCAGCTGGGCGTGGTAGTGTGCACCTGTAATCCCAGCTACTCAGGAGGCTGAGGCAGGAGAATCACTTGAACCTGGGAGGCAGAGATTTTAATGAGCTGAGATCTTGCCACTGCACTCCAACCTGGGTGACAGAGTGAGACTCTGTCTCAAATTTTTAAAAAAAAAAAAACAAAAAAAAAAAAACAGAAAAGAAAAGTGAGCACTTGGTCAGAATTATGCAGCTTGGGCTTACCATGTTACCTAGTGGGCCCTCAGATATTTTTTCAGTGAGGGAAGAAATCTAGAAATTAAATTGAAATACAACATAATCAAACATGTTATGCATTCATTTTTATAATTAATTTGCCTAAAATATATTGATTTCAAATTATGTTCTAAAACAACAAACTTAAAGATTTTAGTATTGAAAATAAACTAATGAAGATGTACTTTTGAAAAGAAATCTTTAGCAATTATAGTTATCCTCTGTGAATTTTATTTTTAGCATTTAATATATACTGCAGTGTGTGATTGTGGTTTAACCCAACAAAGTAGTAGTTTCTTTTTCTTTAAATGAAGTCAACTTACTGGTTATATGACACCAGACATTAAACCAGTTTGTACGTGTAGAACAGCTTATGCAGTACTGTGCATATGCCTTTCCTTCTATTTATTATCCATCTACCTAGTCTACCGGCCCTTTATTCCCTCTGCAGAACCTAGTAAGGAGGAGAGTTGGTGTATTATTAGCCACATTTCACAAATAAGGAGCCCAAGGCACAGTAGAACATAATAACTGAAAATTGAGGCATGAGATGGGCCAGATCTTCTAGTTTCTGTTCTGCACCCCCCGCTGTATGAAATTATGTTCGTATCAGTGGCACTAATATATGCTGTGATGATTATCCCATAATCTATAAAAAGTAAAGTGAGGTAGAAGTTACTCGTACATATTGGACACATTAGTTCATATCTGTAGGAATTTAGCTATGATTATCTCTCTGATTTAGGTCATATCCAGCTTGTAGTTTTATATGCAGGATTTTCAGGGCAGATCTTAGAAAGAGTTTGAAGAAGTTTCTCTCAGCTCTGTCTAAAGTAAGCATGATGTCTGCAGCTTTCTTGGCTCACTGCAACCACTGTCTCCCGGGTTCAAGCGATTCTCCCATCTCTGCCTCCCAATTACCTGGGATTACAGGCACCCCCCATCATGCCTGTCTAATTTTTGTATTTTGGTAGAGATGGGATTTCACCATGTTGGCTAGGCTGGTCTTGAACTCCTGACCTCAGGTGATCCGCCTGCCTTGGCCTCCCAAAGTGTTAGGATTATAGGCCTGAGCCAACATGCCCGGCCAAGTCTGCACCTTATTTTCAAATGATTCAGTAAAAAAAAAAAAAAAAAAAATTTAAAGTGTGTGTCTGTATACATATATACACACACACATAGAGATAAAGCAAATGTGACAAAGTGTTAATAACTGGTCTAGCCAGGTGAGAGGTATACTTGTGTTTCATTGTACAATCATTTCAACTTTTCTGTAGCTGTGAAATTTGTCAAAATAGGGTTGAGGAGAAAAGGAAAGTTGGTGTGTGTAGAGGATATAAGGAGAGGTAAAGTAGGTAAGTGGTGAAAGTCCCTTTTGGTTTGGTGTAATCAAGTGTTTATTTGGGCGAGCAAATGGGAAGTCACATACCAAGAAACGTTTTTTCACCTTGGTTTCTTTGAATTCTCCTGTGCTTTCCCTTTGCACCTTACTGGAGTATTGGAATCTGCTCTGCTGTATATGGTCCTTCTCCTTGTGGCCTGAGGCTTCGATATTGAAGTCTTTTAAAAGAAAATTGCTTGTGCACTGACAAAATAAGTGGGAAAAATATTGAATTGCAAATTGAATGCTCTGCTGTATGATTAACCTCTTTAAATGCTACAAGTGTATTTTAATTATGTTAGTGGCTGTGTCTTGCAGCTAAACTTACAATCATTCTGCATAGCCTTCCCTTACCTCAAAATAATTTGAGGTTATGGGATTAGCTCTTTTTGTCAGGCAGCAGACATTGTTCTCATCGAACCTCCTCTTACTGTTTGTTTAAGGTTTCGGTTGTCTTGGTGTAGGTATTGACTGAAAAATGCTGCTGACACATACATCGCAGCCTCTCACAAAGCTGCTAGGTTGTAAAGCAGACTATGCAAAATTCAATATGTACATTGACCCAAGTTTCCAAATTAATGTTAGTGTCATCTATGTGAGATAGTTTTATTTATTCATTTGTTCAACATTTAATCACTGCTCCAGGTATAGGAATATAAAATTACTGGTAGCAGCCCTCAAGGGATTCATTGCATGTTGAAAGAACAGCTATGTCTCAAATAAATGCAATAAGCTAAAACAGGTACCGGATTAGAATTCAGTAGCTGGGACAAAGGAAAGACTCAGGCTGTGGAGTCAGAAGGCTGGTGTTTGAATTCCACCTTATCCCTTGCCACTGTGAAGGCATTTGATAAACTGTAAGATGATCTACAGTGTTATTGTTGTCTGTGTTTCTAAGATCAAAATCTTGGAAAACTGTAAGAATGAACAAAGTTGACTGAATTTTTATTATTGCTGCTGCTGCTGCTGCTTTTTCAATATAGAAGGTTGTTGTGGAAAGAACATAGACTTTTTGAAATCCTATTTCCATGAGAAATCCTATTTCCCTGAAAAAATAGAAGTAATCAGGAGGAATACTTCTGTAGGATCCCACAGCCTGCCGGCAGCTGTGCCTGTGTGCTGTAACTTTTCTTTTGTCCAGACAGAGGAACTGTCCTTGCTCCGGCTAAGGCCAACCCCTGTGTTTGTCCACTAGATCTCCCACTCTTGTTTATTGAAGGATATTCCTCTTACATCAGGAATTTTGTTATCTCTTAGGTTAATCAGCATATAGCGTGCTTTTATTTTTCCTGTCACAAAAACTCTTCAAACTCCACTTTGCCCTCTAGCTACCATCCCATTTCTTTTCCTTTCCTTACAATGTTCAAGAGTTGTCTGTACTTGTTTCCAATTCCTCTTCTTCCATTCTCTCTTGAATTCACTTGAATGGAGATTTGCCTCCATCATTTCATGGAAACTATCCTTATTGATATTATCAATGTCTTCCAGCATTTTACGAGTTTGTTTTCTTGGTATTCTTTCATTTCTACTAATTGCTTATACAAAACCCAGCTTATTCTGCTTTCCTCTTTCTCTTTTTTGTTGTTTTATTTCTGCATTGTCACATACATAATATTTATACATTGGTGTCTACTTTTCTTCCCAGCTTTCTTTAGTCTTAGTCATTTATTTATGTACTTTAAAATGCTTACTCAGTTCTTTTGCTGAAGTTTTCCCAGTCGTCTTGTGGTTGGATGAAGTTATTTCCTAGTGTGTTTTGAGAAGGGATCATAGGTGATGAGTTTCTTAAGTTTTTGTATTTTATGTTCAAAACTGTTTTGCCATAGCCTTGATATTTGAGGGAAGACTTGTCTGGATATAAAATCCTTGGTTCGCCTTTTCTTTCATTAAACTTTTAAAAAATGCTACTCTTGTTTTGCTTTGTATGTGGGGTTTAAAAAGTCTGATGCAATCAAATTATTTACCCTTCGTATGTTATTAGTCAGTTTTTCTTGCAGGTCTTTATTTTCTTTATCTTTGAAATCTAATAGCTTCCTAGGATATTGTAATTGATCACTCTGAGTTTAAATTTCCTAGGTATGCATTGGTTCTTTTAGTGTGTAGATTCAGTTTTTTCTATTTCTATTTTTTCCATTTTCTGTTTCTGTAGAGTTTTCGTGGATTATAGTTTAAATATTCTATGCTTTGGTTTTGTTTATCTTCCTCAGATTCTATGGCAATCCAAATGTTACTGCTTTTTACTATATTCTGTTTCCAGTAGTTTTTCTTTACTCTTTTTACCTCTTCCTTTTATCTCATTTCCTTTTCACTTCTTAACTCATTTTCATTTTTTCATTGTTTTCATGTCTTCCTTTAAAGCCCCTTGTTAAATTATCCTTTGAGTACCTTGTATGCTTTATTTTTTAGATAATTTTGTCTTTTTCTTATATTTCTTTCCTGAATTTATTGAGCTTTTATTATTAATTCTTTTCACTTTTTTTTGTCCAGTTCTATTCTCAGTTACTGACTTTTTTTGATGGTTTTTCAAGTTGTCCACATTCTCAAATGCTTGTCTGACTATATTTAATTCCATTTGGAGTGCTATGTTCAAGTTTTCTTTTGCTTCATGATTGTTTTTTCAGCCATAATTTCCCTTTGTTGATACGTGTTGACTTTTGTCTTCTCATGTCTGCAAAGTGTTTGTGAATCTCTTTCTTGTTCATTTTTATGATATTGGAATACTTTACAAGATTCGTAAGTTAATGGTGCCTTCTTTTGTCAGTATAGCAAAGTTCAAATACCTTACTAGATTTTTTTGGTTTTGTTTTGGTGGCAGGAGGGGGCGTGGATCCTCTGATGTGGTGGTTGTCTATTGTCTTGCTGCACACTACATTTGCCCCTTTGCTTCCTTTCCCCTTTGCCACCCCTTTGGCAAAAGGCACTTCTTCCTATTTGCCATTTTTCCCCCTCAGAAGCTCTGTGTTTGGAAGCCTGCCTCTTCACATCATGCCCACACTTAGGTCCCTTCCCTGTAGGCCATGTCTGATCAACCTGGATGCTGTTATAGTATTTTCAGAGTGGACTTGGTCTTTTTGGTGGTGGTTTTGGTTTTAAATGGACCTTAGCCATTTTGCTAGCTCCCCTCTGTCCTCCCTGGGTGTTTTTCAGTTTGCTTTTGCTCACCCCACACCTTGTGGCAGGTCACAGTGGGGGTGAGTGGGGACATAGGTTTTAGCAGGAGCAATGGAGATGACACACTGGGATTTGGTAATTTATTTCTTTTTGCTTACAATTACTGTAAAATTTGGGTTATTCTCTATCTTCAGGCTAAGCTGAGAGCATGGTTTTTGTGTAGATTTATCTCACTTTCGTGTTCTTAATTTTTTTGGAGGAAGTATTTGGAGATGTGTATCAAGGCCGTCCCTAATGTTTTCAACTCAGAAGTTCTGGCTATTGTGAATATTGTTGCTGTGAACATTCATGTACAAATATTTGTTTGAATGCTTGTTTTCAATTCTTTTGTGTATAAATCTTGGGTGGAATTCCTGGGTCACATGTTAGTTTTGTGTTTAAGTTTTTGAGGAACCACCAAAAATCTTCCATGGTGACTGTACGGTTTTATGTTCCCATCAGTAGTGTATGAGGGTTCCAGATTCCCCACATCCTCTACAATGTTATTTTCCATTAAAAAAATATGCTTTCTAAGTCTAAAGACAAAAATTGTCATGTGTTATGTTATTTTATTCACTGATTTCTAAAGATGAAGTGTTTTTTTTCTTTTTTGGTGTTTTCAAGCGTAGAATCAATTGTTAATAGATTAAATTTCTTTGGGAAGTTTTGCTTTTCCATACTGATGTTAGGATAAAATGGCAACCTTGGGCAGCCTTACTTGAGAAGAGCGTTCAGTGGATTCTGATTTGCATAAATTTTACTGATTATATAGTTAAAAAAGCATTTGATCATGGAGGTATTTTGTAAGATTGTACCACTTGGTGGATTTTTTTTTTCTAAACAAAAACAATCTCACCAAGATCCTTGACACCTTATTGGTGATTTTCTTTAATCATTTAAAAAAATACTAAATTTGCTATGGTTTCCATTTCATTATAAAAGGACATTTTACAATGATAAGTCATTTCAATAATCTTTCTTCGTATGATGCATTTATTTCGCAGGCACCGAAGACACTGGGATTATTAAGGATGTTAAGCATCAAGTTTTACAGTCGCCAGGGACAAGAACAGGTAACGCAAATTGGCTTAACTATGGTGGGCTTCTCAAATATTTTTACCTGGAAGTACCTTTAAGGTCAAAGCTGAATGAACCTCGAATTTTTTGTATCTTCATCTGAGTGTGTTCATGTACACTATGTGGCTATATGCATTAGTAAGAATTCATAGAGCTGTTGCTGAAGATTTGTATATTTTACTGTGTATCAACCTTATCTTAAAAGAAAAATAATTATAGAGGATATACTCAGCCCTCTTGGGGGTCTGGGAATATAGCTCAAGGAATTCTCCTAGAAGCATTATATATATATCTTTGAATTTCGTATTTTATCTTTACAAATCTTGTGAATTTTGCATTATTGTTCATAATATATCCTTCTCTGGCTTAATATTAAAAAAAAATTCTTCCCCAAATCTGAGATTACTGATGCTCCAAGAAGAAATGCGCCTCTTGACCCTGGGTTTTAAGTACCATTGTTTTACTGTCTTGTTACTTAGCTGGAAAAGCATGGATCCATGGCAAGGATGTTAGACAGTTACATCCAGATGAATATCAGTGATACTCAGGAACTGCCTCTGCGAGGTGGTTACATTTGTTTCTCTGTTTGACTTTCACAAGCGTCTGGATCTACACTGGGGAATCAAATCATACTCTTGTCTTGTAGGCGAATCAAATCATACTCCTGTCTTGGGGGAA
The DNA here is from genome assembly GCF_001698545.2 of Rhinopithecus bieti. NCBI lineage: Eukaryota > Metazoa > Chordata > Mammalia > Primates > Cercopithecidae > Rhinopithecus > Rhinopithecus bieti. The sequence continues at coordinate 1,257,556 of NW_016805181.1, read as the reverse complement.
AATCAAATAATCTAATCAATTTCTTTCCCGGTAGAACCTGCTGACATGAAAAGTCAGGCCTCCATATCTGCAGATGCTATATCCCTCAAATGCTGTAGTTTCAATCCACGGTTGGTTGAATCAGAGGATGTGGAACCTGCGGATATGGAGGGCTTGACTGTACTGTACTTTTTAATCATTATTTTAGAGAGTACTTCTTCTACTTATTTAAAAAAAAAGTTAACTATAAAACATCCTTAGGCAGGTTCTTCAGGCATTGCAGGGGAAGGCATTCTTATCATGGGAGATTACAACTCCGTGAGTATTACCATCCCTAAAGACCTTCCAGTGGGACAAGATGTGGAGGTAGAAGACAGTAATATTGATGATCCTGACCCTGGGTTGGCTTAGGCTGATGTGTGTATTTGTGTTTTAGCTTTTAACAAAAGTGTTTAAAAAAGTAAAAGTATAAAATAAAATGCAAAAGTTTATAGTACAAAAATGTAAAGAAAGAAAAATTTTTTAATACAGATGTATGTACAACGTGTTTGTGTTTTAAGGTAATGTTATCACGGAAGTCAAAAAGGTAAAAAAATACGAAGTTTATAAAGTAAAAAAGTTACAGTAAGAGGCTAGTTTATTATTGAAGAAAGAAAGTTTATAAAATGAATGTAGTAGAGCCTAAGTGTACAGTGTTTCTAAAGTCTACAGTAGTGTGCAGTAATGTCCTATCCTAGGCCTTCCCCTTCACTTGCCACTCACTCACTCACTCACTCACTCACTCACTCACTCACTCACTCACCCAAAGCAGCTTCTAGTTCTGCAAGCTCCATTCATGGTAAATGCCCTGTACAGGCATTTGTTACCTTTTATACCATTTACTGTACCTTTTCTGTTTTTAGATACACAAATACCATTGTGCTCCAGTTGCCCAGAGTATTCAGTAGAGTAGCATGCTGAGCAGATTTGTGGCCTAGGAGCAACAGGCTATACCACCCAGCCTAGGTGCGTAGTAGGCTATCCCATCTAGATTTGTGTAACTGCACTCTGTGTATGATGTTTTCACAACGACGAAATCACCCAATGACGCATTTTGCAGAACCTCTCCCTGTTCTTAAGTGATACATGACTGTACTATAATTTTAGAGCTGAAAGAGCTCATAGGGCTTATCTAATAATTCCTTATTATTGTGAACACTTTGACAAGTATTTTCACAGGATCTCACAGGAAGTTTGCATCACCTACGCTGGCATTATGATGCCTACTGTTTATTGATGAAGAGATTAAGGCCTCAGGAGAAATGTGTGCCTAAACTCACCTATCCAGATAGTGTCAGAGATGTGTTTGGTCTTCTGTTGGTTTGTCATCCAGTGCTTGTTTTCACCACTTCTAGTTGGTTATTGTCTTAAACCTTTAGTTGGTAATTTGGAAGAAACAGAAACCAAGATGTGTTTCAAAGTAGCTGAGATGATAAATTACTTAATATCTTAGAAAGAATCATCTATTTTACCACTCAAGTTTGGCAGCAATTATTTTTCTCTTAAAATCTGTTCCTCTTAGCCTGGGGTGGTGGCTTACACCTGTTATCCCAGTTCTTCGGGAGACTGAGGTGGGAGGATCACTTAAGCCCAGGAGGTCGAGGCTGCAGTGAGTCATGATTGTGCCACTGCACTCCAACTTGGGGGACAGAGTGAGACCCTGTCTCAAAAAAAAAAAGTTCGTCTTTTTTTTTTTTTTTTGAGGCAGAGTCTCACCTCTGTCCGCCGGTGGAGTACAGTGGCCGGAGTTCTAGCTCCTGGCAAGCTCCGCCTCCCCGGGTTTTACGCCATTCTCCTGCCTCAGCCTCACCGTAGTAGTCTTGGGACTATCAGGCGCCCAGCCACTGTCGCCCGGATAGTTTTGTATTTTTAGTAGAGAAACGCGGGTTTCAACTCGTGTTAGCCAGGATGGTTCAGATCTCCCTGACCTCGTGATCCGCGTCTCGGCCTCCCCAAAGTGCTGGGATTACAGGCTTGAGCCACCGCGCCCGGTCGGCCAAAAGTTTGTCTAACTACTAATATCTTTACAAAATGGTTCCTGCTTACCCTGTATAACCATATTATGAATTTTAGTTTCATTTAAAAATTTACTTATGAGCTCTAAAGTAACGAACACTGAGATTGGTATAGTAATATAGAGGTAATATACATTAAAATAGCTAGACGTGATTTGTCATATTGCACGATATCCTCCCCACAAATAATAAGTGGTGACTGCTGTTATCTCTGTTAATTTCTTTATATCACTGAATTATAGAATTAATAATTAGTAGATCCACAGGTTCTTTTTGAAATTGTGGTGTTTGTTATACTCTCAAAACTTACGTGGCCTTAAAAAATAGCTTCTCAGTTGGTCTGTTGCATATAATATTATCTTTTTTTTTTTTTTTTTTTTGAGACCAGAGTCTAGTCTCGCTCTGTTGCCCAGGCTGGAGTGCAGTGGTGCGATCTCGGCTCACTGCAAACTCCACCTCCCGGGTTCACACCATTCTCCTGCCTCAGCCTCCTGAGTAGCTGAGACTACAGGCGCCCGCCACCACACCTGGCTAATTTTTTTGTATTTTAGTAGAGACGGGGTTTCACCATGTTAGCCAGGGTGATCTGGTTCTCCTGACCTCATGATCTGCCGGACTCGGTCTCCCAAAGTGCTGGCATTACAGGCGTGAGCCACCACGTCTGGCCAGTATTATTTTTTAGAAGAGTATATTAAAAATAAGAATTATTTATATTATTTTATAAAGGATATTGGCTCGGAATTTTTTATTTTACTTTTCCAAAAGCTTTTTTCTTTCCTTCATGCATTTACAGTGTTTTTGTCACAGGTTATTAATCGGGCTTTTGAGGCTGACTTTGTTTTGATTTGAAGGATAGGTTTCTAATTTTGTGTGTGTGTGTGTTTGTGTCGGACTTCTAAAATATAATGGGCTAGAATATCTAGTAAACTTCTTGAGGGTGGGGATTTATGTTTGTTTTGTTCATTGCTGACTTCCTACAGTGTAAAACAATGCCTAGCACCTAATATTTAATATTGAATATATAATATTCAATAAATACTTGTGGAATGTTGGAAGAGCAGCACTTATAAATTTGCCTTTTATTGATCTGAGTATTTTTTCTTTAAGAATATGTAGTACTTCAGAATGTTTTGAACGTATGCACTAGAAAACTACTTTCTTTTAATACAGTTTATGTATTTGAAAGTTACAGGAAATGGTAAATAACTCATTTTTAATTGACTATTAAATTAGATGACAGGTGATTAATTTCAGTACAAAGGTCTGATGTTTAACATTCTTAAAAACCCTGTCTTGGAAAGGGCAGTTAGTTAGGAAGTTTTATTGCAATGTTTGAGAGAAAGTACAACTCATTCTCCAATTATTGCTACCAGTAGTAGAAAAGTGTTAATAGTTTATTTTTGTTTGTTTGAGATGGAGTCTCGCTCTGTCGCCCAGGCCATCTTGGCTCACTGCAAGCTCTGCCTCGAGCTTCATGCCATTCTCCTGCCTCAGCCTCCCAAGTATCTGGGACCACAGGCGCCCACAACCACGCCCGGCTAATTTTTTGTGTTTTTTTGTAGAGACTGGGTTTCACCGTGTTAGCCAAGGTGGTCTCAATCCCCTGATCTTGTGATCCACCCGCCTCAGCCTCCCAAAGTGCTGGGATTACAGGCGTGAGCCACCGTGCCTAGCCTTTAATAGTATTTTTAATGAAGAAAGAACAAATGGATATTGGAGCTGGTGGAATAGAGTGGATTGCAGCAGATACAAGTGATATTCAGTCTTTGCTATCAAGCTGTATTTCATGACAATTTCTTTGTGTTCATATTTTAACAATTCGTGCAGTTTTCCTTAATAAAAGATGACTGTGCCTTCTCAATCAAAATGTTTTAAAATAGTCTCATTTTACTTTTTAAAATTTTACTTTTTTAAAAAAATTTAACTTATTGTAAGTTCAGGGGTACACGTGCGGTTTATTATATAGGTAACCTTGTGTCATGAGAGTTTGTTGTACAGATTATTTCATCACCCAGATATTAGGCCTAGTCCCATTAGTTGTTTTTCTTCATCCTCTCCCTCCTCCCACCCTCCACCTGCTCATAAGCCTCAGTATGTGTTGTTCCCCTCTGTGTGTCCTTGTGTTCTTGTCATTTAGCTCCTACTTACAAGTAAGAACATGTGGTATTTGGTTGTTCCTGCATTAGTTCCTGCATTAGTTTTCTGAGGATAATGGCCTCCAGCTCCATGTTGCTGTATAGGACATAATGTTGTTCTTTTTTGTGGCTGCATAGTATTCCATGTATGTACCACATTTTCTTTATGCAGTCTATCACTGATGGGCATTTAGGTTTATTCCATGTCTTTGCTATTGTGAATAGTGCTGCAGTGAACATATGTGTGCATATGGCTTTATGACAGAACAATTTATATTCCCCAGGGTATTAGTCCATTCTCACACTGCTATTAAGAACTACCCGAGGCTGGACGCAGTGACTCACGCCTGTAATCCTAGCACTTGGGAGGCTGAGGCAGGCAGATCACTTGAGGTCAGGAGTTTGAGACCAGCCTGGCCAACATGGTGAAACCCCTTTTTTACTAAAAATACAAAAAAATACCTGAGTGTGGTGGTACACACTTGTCATTTCACCTGCTTGGGAGGCTGAGGTGGGAGGACTGTTTGAACCCAGGAGGTAGAGGTTACAGTGAGCCAAGAATCGCGCCACTGCATTCCAGCCTGGGTGATGGAGCAAGACTATCTCAAAATAAATAAATAAATAAATAAAAAGTAACTACCTGAGACTGGGTAATTTATGAAGAAAAGAGATTTAATTGACTCACAGTTCTGCAGACTTAACAAGAAGCATGCCCGGGAGGCCTCTGGAAACTTACAGTCATGGTGGACGGGGAAGAGGAAGGAAACAACATATCTTGACCATGGTGGAGCAGGAGAGAGACAGCGTGCAAATGGAGAAGTGCCACACACTTTTAAACCATCAGATCTTGTGAGAACTCACTATCATGAGAACACCAAGGGGAAATCTACCCCCATGATTCAGTCACCTCCCATCAGGCTGCTCCTCCAATTTGACATGAGATTTGGGTGGGGACACAGATCCAAACCATATCACCCAGTAATGGGATTACTGGTTGGAATGGTATTTCTGTTTTTAGATCTTTGAGGAATTGCCACACTGTGTTCCACAATGGTTGAACTAATGTACGCTCCTACTAGCAGTGTGTAAGCATTTCTTTTTCTCTACAACCTTGCCAGCATCTGTTATTTTTTGAATAGTCCCATTTTAAATGTTTATATGCAGACACTGTGTATATGTATACATATTTTTATTGAGATAAACATATATATTTTAATTATCTTTTAAATCTCACAACCCAAAAGGTATAGTATTATCCAAATTTTATAGATTAGAATCAGATTAGAAAAATTAAGTGAGGTTTTATAGCAAGTGGAACTCTAGCATCTGTAGTAGTTTGATACTATATTGCTGCCATGTTCTTTTATGGGCCCTCCAGAGGGGAAAGTTGGAATAACTTAGTGGAGAATGGGTGAGCTACTTCCCATTTCTGTACACTCCTACATGTACTTTATACACTCAGTAAATGTTTTTACCGATCACCGATTTTGCAGGCAGATTAGTTACAGCAAATCAGTGGAGGAAAGGTATACTATATTTAGGGGAAAAAGTTGTAAAATTTTAGTTCCTTTAATAATTTGTTACAAAAGCTTTTAAAAACATATCTTCTGATAGAGTTGGTTCTTAGTTACTATAGATGACATAGAAGTACACTATAGTAAAATACAAGGAAATGTTTTACTAATTTTTTGTCATTAAAAGTAATTTTAATACCTACTCATAGGTGTTAGTAGGAGCAAATTAAATGTGTGTTCTGTGGCTTTGGGATGCTATAACCATCAATATATTCCTTACTTCTTAATGTATAAAATATGAGTATTTTCGGATTTTCAATACCTTTCAGATCCCAAGAAGTCCTAAGCTGGCATCTGTAACCCAGTTCTCTGCATGTCAGATTTGTATACCCTGCTGCTCACTTGACAGCCTCAGTAGGATAGCCTTCAGGCATTTTAAATCAAACATTTCCAAAACAATACTCTGAGAGCTTCTCATTTTTCTTTCCCTAACCATTTCTGCCTTAGACTTGATTGCCTCAGTAATCCATCCTTTTGGCAAAGGGAGATACCTGAAAATTATTGCTGATACCACCCAGTCCTTCATCCCCCGATCTAATCTAATCTAACACCTTTGCTACCAGTATCATCTTCAGAGTGTACTTGGAATCTTTCTACTTCTTTTTTCTTCCGTGGCTATCACCATCGTATAATTTTTCATCTCTCCTAGGTTAGCAGATACTTAATCAGTTCCCCTAGCAACCTTAGTGACTTAAAAAATGTAAATCAGATAAGCTCACTTTCTTGCTTGAAGAAAGCCTTCAGTGACTTTCTGTTGAACTAAGAATGATGACAGAATAAAATGCTTAACATTATCCAAAAAGACATTTCATAAGCTGGCCCATGACTGTCTCTGCAGACTGATCTCATACCAGTGGCTCATTCTCTTTTAGTTATGTTGGCCTTATCTCAGCTCATCAAGGGTGCCACGTTCGTTTCTTTGTGGATTCCATTTTTTTTCTATTGGGAATGGTTTTATCTTATTTGTCCTCATTAATTTAATTTCTTCTCATCTTTGGACATCAGCTCTATTTTCATATCCTCAGATTCCTCTTACAGTCCTTCAATTGAAATGCAGTTCCTATTGTTATTCTCTCTTAGAGCACTCTGTGCTTTTCTTCCATAGTAGTAATCACAGTTTGTAATGTAGATTTATTTGTTAGTTTGTTTATTTACCTAATCTGTGATTTCATGGCTCCATGAAGTTAGGGTCACATCTGTTTTACCTAGAAAAGTGCCTGGAATTTCTCACTCCTTTGCAGAGAGAAATTAAATCAGATTCCCGCTAGCTTCTTTTTGCACCTTCTTCCTCCCTGCCTCTCTCCCTCATTCTTTTCTTCCTTTCCTCCCTTCCTCTTTTCTTGTTTCCCCTTCTCCCTTCCTCTCTCCCATGCTTTCTTCCTTCCTAAGCTTTTACTGTGAAATATAATACAGATATAGGAAATTGCATCAAACAGATGTGTGGTTTAATAAGCAGTTTGGGGACAGCTTTATTGAAATATTCATATGTGGTACAATTTACTCATTTAAAATATACAATTCAGAGTTTTTTAGTATATTCACAGAACTGTGCAATGATTTCAAGAATCAATTTTAAACATCTTATTGCTCTGGAAAAAAACCCCCTGCATCCCTTAACTATCACCTGCAACACTCTGTCTCCCCAAGTTGTAAGCAACTCCTAATCTTTTAGTTTGAATAAATTTGCCTATTCTGGATATTCTCTATGAATAGAATTATCAAATATGTGGTCCACTGTGACTGACTTTTTTCGCTTAGCATGATGCTTTCAAAGTTCACCCATGTTGTTGCATGTATCAGTAGTTTATTTCTTTTTATTGCTGAGTAATAGCCCATTGTGTTTGTGTATGTGTGTGTGTGTGTGTGTATATATATATATATATATATATATACACACATATATATATATACACACACACACATACAGAGTGTTTTCTTTATCCATTCATCAGTTGGACATTTGGGTTGTTTCTACTTTTTGGCTGTTATAAATAATGCTGCTGTGAACATTTGTGTACAAGTTCTTTTGTGGAAATATCATTGAATTTTTCTTGGAGTGGAATTGCTGGATCTTATGATAACTTTGTTTAGCCATTTGAGGAGTTGTCAGGCAGTTTTCCAAGGTGGCGGCACCTTCTGATATTGGGAACTTTCTGTTCCTAATATCAGAGTATGGCATTTCCATTGTCTCCACATCCTTGCCAACACTTGTTATTATCTGTCTTTTATTCTAGTAATCCTAGTAGGTGTGAAGTGCTTCTTGTTTGACACTGAAAAAGTACATAACCTTATAACCATTATCCAGGGCAGAAACAGGACTCTGCCAGCTACCTTCCATGGACCCTGTCACAAACACAGTTCCCACCCTGCCTCCACAAGCAGCCATTATTCTGGCTTAGGTTTATTTGTTTAATAATACTTTTTATCATGCAATTATTCATTTCTAATAATACGGCTTTTTTAAAAAAAACTGTGTGTTTTAAGTCTCTTTTTCTCTATCTGCTGGTCCCTCCTCCATATCGTCTTTTTTTCTCTTAAAAATTATTTGTTGAAGAAACTATTTTTTCATTTTACCCATTGCATCTTTATAGTGGTGTTTTCTTTATTCTTTTGTCCTTTTGTGTCCATGTGTTCTTATAAATTAGTAGTTGGATTTAAAGATCATGCAGATTTTTTGTTTGCTTTTTTAGGCAGAAAACTGTATAGGCGGTAGTGTCTTCTTTTATCAAGGGGATCGTACCTGTTTTTGATGATATTAGTATGGGACTTACCCTGTACAAGTGGGTGCAGGCCAGTTAGTTCTGAGAGCTTATAGAGCGCCAATTGCTCCAGAATCTCTTGTCTCCCACTATTGGAGTGTGCATAACTTCCCCCAGTTTCCATTTATGTGAACAGTACTTATCAAGTGCCTGGTCAGCATTTTGGCAAGAGACTACTCACCATTTTCTGTGCAATGCATTGAGGAAATTGCTTATTGTGAATGCCAAGAGATGTTCCCTGTGTGTTAGGAAAGTTATTGTATTGCTGCCACAGTCTTGTCAGGTCATCTGGGGCATCCCACATGAGTGTCTGGGCTTTGGCTGCCTCCTCAGCAAAATGAAAAAAGAGTGGTAAAAATGCAGAATTAAAGTGGAAGATTACAAGTGGAGGTACACATCAGAGATACCTGGGAGTTTTCTCAAGGAACATATGCCTGTGTTTTTCCAGCCTAGATTTCTATTTATCCTAAGTACTGGGAGTGGAGCAGGTATCCATTTGATCCTGATACCCTCCTTTTTGGGGGAACATCACTATTTATTGTCTTATTTCAGCTCCTGTATTCTAGCACTTATATAATGTGGATGGAGTTTCTATACTCACGGAGCACATAAAGTGGTTAGTGAGGCTAGATAAAGTGCTACTTAGAAGTTAGAAGAATTAAGTATCAATGTATGCCCCTAATATGAAAGGTCTTACTAAAGTGCAAGTGAAGAGTGCCAAATGAATGAGACATGTTGTTGGAATTTATGATTAAGATGTGTTATGGATTCAGGTAGAATCCAATCTTCATACTAACTTCTGTATTTAGAAAGCTGAGTTATATGATAAGTATATTAAATGACCGACATACACCCTAATTTTATCATTGGGGTAATCTTATAATGTATAGGTGTTGTTATTTTTATGTCAAAAAGAGAAAGTTTCTCTTACTTATGATAGTTAACTAATGTGCCTAAGGTCACATAACTACTAGTGGCAGAGCCAAGTTGAATGTTGTTGACCAACATTTCAGCTGTTGAAATGATGATTAAAATAAAAATGACATTCATAGCTGAGGAATGTGAAAGAAATTTAAGACTTACTTTAAAGTGAAAATTGTGGCTGGGTATGGTGGCTCATGCCTGTAATCCCAGCATTTTGGGAGGCCAAGGTGGGTGGTTCACCTGAGGTCAGGAGTTGAACCAGCTTGGCCAAACCCCATAGTAAAACCCCATCTCTGCTAAAAATACAAAAATTAGCCTGGTGTGGTGGCAGGTGCCTGTAATCCCAGCTACTTGGGAGGCTGAGGCAGGAGAATCCTTGAACCCTCAAGGCAGAGGTTGCAGTGAGCTGAGATTGCACCACTGTACTCCAGTGTGGGTGACAGAGTGACTCCATCTGCAAAAAAAGAAAAAGAAGAGAAAATTGCAGCCACATATGAATTTTATTGCTTTTACAACTTCTTAATTCAAATAAAGAAGAGAACAAAATTATTACTTGTGCTGAGAAATTTTAATAAAGTATGAGGAATCATGGTTTAAATGTTTGAGGTTTGCTTTTTTTTTTTTTAGCCAGAGTCTTGCTGTGTTGCCCAGGCTGAAGTGCAATGGTGCAATCTCGGTTCATGTCAACCTCTGCCTCCCAAGTTCAAGCCATTCTCCCACCTCAGCCTTCCAAGTAGCTGAGATTACAGACACTTGCCATCATGCCTGGCTAATTTTTGTATTTTTGTAGAGATGGAGTTTCACCATGTTGACCAGGCTGGTCTTGAACTCCTGACCTCAGGTAATCCACCTGCTTTGGCCTCCCAAAGTTCTGGGATTACAGGCATGAGCCACTGCGCCTGGCCGAGGTTTACTTTTATTGTGATATATAGTTACTTGAAAAGTCATATCCTCGCATTTCCAAGGCACAAACTCTGGTATTCTCTCCCTTGCCCTCTGTATTAGTCTATTTTCACACTGCTATAAAGAACTACATGAGACTGGGTAATTTATAAAGACAAGAAGTTTAATTGACTCACAGTTCCACATGGCTGGGGAGACCTCAGGAAATTTACAATCATGGTGGAAGATGAAGGGGAAACAAAGCACGTCTTAATAACAGTAGGAAAGAGACAGAATGAGGGCGGAACTGCCGCACACTTTTAAACCATCAGATCTCATGGGAACTCACTAGCATGAGAACAGCATGGGGAAAATCTGTCCCCATGACCCAGTCACCTCCCACTAGGCCCCTCCCCTGAATATGGGGATTATAATAATTCAAAATGAGATTTGGCTGCAGATACAGAGCCAAACTATATTACTTATCAACAGACACTCAGACTCCCAAATACCACAGACTCTGTTCATAGAATTTAGCGTGGATTTTCTAACTGTGGCTTGAGATTTTGGTCCACAGTTAATGTTGGGATGATGAATTATTCCCTGGGCCAGAACCCCCCTGCATGTTATATAGGAATTCAGAAATGTTTCTACGGACTGGGTGCAGTGGCTTATACCTGTAATCTCAGCACTTTGGGAGGCAGAGGGAGGCAGATCACTTGAGGTCAGGAGTTTGAGACCAGCATGGGCAACATGACAAAACCCCCTCTCTACAAAAAGTACAAAAGTTAGCCAGGCGTGGTGGTGCATGCCTGTAGTCCTGGCTACTCAGAAGGCTGAAGTGGGAGGATCACTTGAGCCTGGGAGGGGGAGGTTGCAGTGAGCCAAGATCATGCCAGTGCACTACAGCTTGGGTGACAGAGCCAGACCCTGTCTCAGAAATCAATAAATAAACGTTTCTACAGATAAAGAGCAGAGTTTTATTTCAGAAGGAAAACACTATATTTCCAACATAACCTAAGTGTCTTGAGCATCTTGAGCGGCTACAATCCAATTACTACTAGTAACTCTATCATCTTACTATGCATACACATGAACGTTCAATAGATAACTTGGGACTTCAAAGAAATGTATACTTGATATGTATTTATAAGCAAAATAATGACGGAGATTTGCTTTAAAATCCTCTGGCATGGTGGTGATTGGGGAAAGATAAAGGAAACATGCCTGAAAAATGTCAATATTTGTTGAAGCAGGTTGGGTATGTGGATATTTATTATACTGTAATTTCTACTTTTGTGTGTAAGTGAAAATTTCTACAATAAGATAGTTCAAGAAAGAAATACTACATTTTCAGTGTGGATATCATGGCATCTAATGAAAATAAGGGGATCAAGTATCCACCATATGAAAGCAAATGGGAACATTCTAGTTAATACAATTTATTGTTTAAATTTGTGGAAAGAAAGAAGCGAGTGTAGAGGAGGAGCAGTAGCTTTTCTGTTTCCTTTCTTAGATTCATAGATGAAGCTCCTATCACAAAACACAGATTAGCAAGAGAAACATACTGATAGATGTAATGTGACATGGGAGCTTTCATAAGGAAATGAAGATTCAAAGAAATGGATAAACCTGTGTATTTTTCTTTTTCTTTTTTTGAGATGGAGTCTTGCTCTGTCGCCCAGGCTGGAGTGCAGTGGAGCGATCTCAGCTCACTGTAAGCTCCGCCTCCCAGGTTCACGCCATTCTCCTGCCTCAGCCTCCTGAGTTGGTGGGACAACAGGCGCCCGCCACCTCACCTGGCTAAGTTTTTGTGTTTTAAGTAGAGATGGGGTTTCACCGTGTTAGCTAGGATGGTCTCGATCTCCTGACCTTGTGATCCGCCCGCCTTGGCCTCCCAAAGTGCTGGGATTACAGGTGTGAGCCACGGTGCCTGGCCGACCTGTGTATTTTTTAATGCTAGCTTTGAAGAAGAAAAATGGATAGTTGTGGACGTATGGTTGGGTAAGTATGATTTAATAGCAGTAAATTGGGAGGAACTTAGCAAGGCCTGTTTGTTCACATTCTCACTGTGACTCTCTTCAGAGAGAAGGATGTTCTTTTCTGCCAGGTTTGGGGAGGGCACCTCCGGAATGAGGATCATGACTTGCTTTTAGCAAAAGGTCAGAAAATTCTTCCTGGATTTTATGACCTGCTTCATGGAGGAAGGGTGGTAGGAAGGTGAGAATGACCTTCCTGCCTCTGATGTTTTCTCAGATGCCAACATGACATATTCTGTATTTTGGAGTAGCATATCCTGAACCCCATCAAGAGGGAAGAATTTTTTTAAAAATTAAAAAAACTACATATTTATTCAGTGCTTTCCTGGTCATATTGCTATTGTGAAGTTATTCAGTATAGTTTTGTTGTTGTTAAAGAGATTCATAAACTTTTTTCTTGCTTTCAGAGCACTTTCAGTGGAGTCGTATAATGGAACATTTATAATATCTGGGAATTACCATACAGATCACACATGACTGATTATTCAAGTGATCAAAACAACAAATTATACTTGACCATAATTTCTGCTGAGGGGCCTGCTTGTGACTACTAGAAACTAGGCCAGGGTCCAGGTGAGGACCACAGTCCTGGCTCATGGAAGTGCCCTGATTGGGATTGAAAACATCTGCATTCTAGTTTGGAGTTTGCCCTGCACCCTTGAGTGATTGTGGGCAAGTGTCTTTGCCTTCAGGACTTTAATCTCTTCCTTTGTGAAATCTGAAAAATGGGCAGAGTTCTTTTGGCTGGTAAAAATCTGTGCTTCTGAGGCCTCCTTATACAAAACCACGGAGCTTATTGACTTTAAATTGGAGGAGGGAGGACGTCAGGCCCTTTGTCTTGCACTTCTTTCCCTGATCCCAGAAGAAGGGATGTGGTAGATTTAAAATTTTGCTTTGAAGTAGTTTTGCTTTTATTACTTCTTCTTTTTCAAGCATTTGTATTTCAATCTTACATTTAATTGTGGGATTCTGGGATTAACCTATTATATCTAGTTAAAGTAATTTTAGTCTTTAGTAAAGTGATTAGAGGATGCTGATCTTTTCATCTATGTACTCATTCAACAATGTTCCTGACCTCTTGAAATTGTTCTGTTTTTGATGGCTAAGGCACCTTAGTCATTTGAGACTTGAGGACTTAAATGTCTACAGAGGGCAGGCTGATAATATAATTTAGTGAATTGGATCAAGTATAATAATTTTGATTTGCAGTATAATCATGTTTCATTTTCAGTTATATAGCTAGTATTTGACCCCAGTACTGGAGCAGTAATAGTGAACTGTGCAGGCATTGACTAACGGGAAAGTTTGTGACTCTTCTAAGGGGTCATCTGCTCCCAAATTCTGTTGTCATCTGGGGATGTGGGCTATGTGTTGCCAGATTTTCTAAATGTTCGGAAGAGATGTGGTTGTGGGTTGCTGTTTTCTGGTCTCCGTTTTATTCTTTGTGGGCAGGCTACCTTGGACCCTGTTCTTAATAAATGCCTGAACAGGAAATAGCTGTCCAATTAGTGTTTGTTCAGGTCTTCTGAGTATATTGTAGGTGGGTGGCAGGTGATGTCTCTGCTCATAAACTTCTGTTCATATGGTTCGTGGCATCTGAGAAAGGAAAAGACAGGTTATTTGGACAAGAAGGATTGGAAGGATAACTCTTTCTCTGTATACCTTTTGGTTGACTATGTGAAATCAGTTATTACAAATTTTTTCTGTCCTGTAGTAACAATTAGATTCCTTAAACTGGATAATTTGGCAGCAAATTTGGAAAATTGTAAACATTCATAGCATTTCTTAAGTGAAGGACCATTTTCTTCCTCTTTATCTTCTTCTGTTTCCGTCATTCTTGCACTCTTTCTCTAGCTCTCTTCTACTCCTTTCCTTCTTTTCCACAGCATGAATTTTTGGCCTATTTATAATATATAGCATACTTCGGCACTGTGTAGATATAGAATCTTGTAAAGATCTGGGCCCAAAATTTAAGGAATTGACAGTCTAGTCAAGACCAACCTTAGAAGGTGTTGAGAACTCATGGTGATTGATGTGTGAAGAAATATATTTATAATGCTTACATATTTGGGTTTTGGGTTATGTATAAATTATAACTGAAGTAGATAACAAACTCCTTAAAGTCAGGAGTTCTTTTTCTCTATGCTGAAGTACATTTATAATGATACGAAGCTGGTGGAACTCTTAGTTACTAAAGATCGTTTATATCTTGGCACCTCTAAAGAGTGTCATTTAATTCTGAGTTATTTCTATTTGACCATAATTTATTTGCCCTGACCTTATGATTCTTGTTTAGGATGGAATTTTTAAGATGAGCCTTTCTCCAGATGGGATGCTCCTGGCAGCCATTCACTTCTCAGGGAAACTGAGCATCTGGGCGATTCCATCTCTGAAGCAACAGGGAGAGTGGAGTCAAAATGAGCAGGTATGTCTCTTGGTTATGATTATTATTAGAATGAGACTCTCTTAAGGGTGAGTGTTGACAATGCTAATTTTATTTTATTGATAGCACACAGCTATTTATTTTCATCATTCCAAGGCTATTCTATCCTTTAAATTATGATATCATTACAGTGTGATAAATTAAAAATAGATTAATACTGTGGACTGATTTTAAATTGTAGTGCAGTACACTGTGTATACAGAGTGTAATCTGTAAAAGAGTTTGTTAAACTCTTCATTTTTTCCCACTTTGTCATTCCAAAAGTACAGAATTGAGATGTTAACATTTCAGCAAAAGTTAATATCACGGATTTGGAGGGTCAAATCCTAAAAGGGTTACAGTTCTTTTCAAATCTTGCAACACTAATTATTAGGGGCCTACTTGAAGGGAGTTACCGTCTCTTCACTGGGTAGCTAAGATATAGAGAAGGATGGAACTCTTTGTTAGTGTCATGGAATGATAGGTTTTAAGGATTAGATGATTTTGTTATATAGTGACAGGTAGAATGACACTAGTTAGTGGCATCTATTATAATTTAAATTCACAAGGGGAAAGAAAGGTCTGCTTATATAAAGCCATGTATTGTGATAGAGTAAAGGTTTAAAGAAATTCCTCAACTGGAAATAGCTTGTATTATAAATCTTTTACTCTCTGATTCATTTATATTTTACCATTTTAAGGATTAATTTTCCTTCTCTCACCCCCTCACTCTGTTTTCCTCTAGGCATATCCAGCTTTTGGTGGGTGGTTTTGAGATTTTCATGTTAGAGCCTATTTCCTGAATGACCTGAATGGATCAATGTCATAATTAAGAGGATTATTAATAAGGAATTTTTTTCAGAATGACAGAGGAAAAGAGAAAGTGGCTCTCTATTTTCTTACTCGATTCACAGATTTAAATTTGTTTTAGCTATTCTTATTTTTTTTGTCTTATACGCAGCTTTAGGAAGATATTTTCTCCCTAGTTTCCATTCAACTTCAAGTTCATATTGTCTCCACATGTTTACCATTCTTTCTCCCTTATTGGATCTAGATTTGTCCTCAGTGGCCGAAGTACTCCTCAGCTTGCAACCTTGGGGGCTAAATAAAAGGGACAGTCTTTCTCTCTGCTCTGAAATTATGCTAAATTGACTCATTTCTTCTTTCTAGAGGTGAAGTGATGAACTCTCAAAACTGTGGAACGTATTTAGCTGGGGATGTCAGGCAGCAGAACTTCCACTTGGCTGTTCAAGAACTGACTGAAGATGGGAGTGTAGGCTAATTTATAGGGCATATATTTCATATCACTTACACAGCTGATCCTAGAGCAACATGGGTTTGAACTACGTGGGTCCACTTGTACATAGATTTTGTTCAACCAAACACTGATCAAAAATAGTCTTTGCAGAATGTCACATCTGTGGATAGGGTAGGTGACTTTATGTATCGGTGGGTCAAGCAGGGTCTTCTGGGGAGCTTGAGTGCGTGTAGATTTTGATATACCTGGAACCCTGCATATACTGAGGGATGACTGTACTTGATGCACAGTACACGAGTCCATGTTTCATATCTTTATTCAAAATAAAGCATTATTCATATCATTGATCCAAAAGATACTTCATATTTTTCATGGTTATCAATGCACGGTGATAAAGTATTCAGCTGTTTTCGTTTGAGAGGAGCCTGATGTTCTCACTGTATTTGGGAAATTTTAGATTTGGGCAACATTTTTCTAAATGGTGAAACTCTGAATAATAAAGGCATTTTCCCCCCTGGCTTTCTGTTTTGTTTACTGAATATCTAGAGACCTTTTTTTTTTTTTTTTTTTTTTTTTGTTCTGCAAAGATAAATTACATCTTTTTTTGTGGCCCTTATTGGAATATGCTCAACTTTTTGACTGGTTAGCATTTTTTTTGGTCATTAGTTGCCAGTCAATGCTATAATAATGCATTACTCTTTACTCATTAATATTATTCATTGATTAGATTTTTAGAGTGGTTCTATTAAAAAAAGTAAAAGTTGTTTGAAAACCTTAAAACCAGAGAATGAATAAGTGTAGATATTTCAGTAGTTTGAAATATGCAATCAGAAAAGTAATGGGACGGGAAAGGGAGGGACCTCAGAAATTGAAAAAANTTTTTTTTTTTTTTTTTTTTTTGGTCCTGCAAAGATAAATTACATCTTTTTTTGTGGCCCTTATTGGAATATGCTCAACTTTTTGACTGGTTAGCATTTTTTTTGGTCATTAGTTGCCAGTCAATGCTATAATAATGCATTACTCTTTACTCATTAATATTATTCATTGATTAGATTTTAGAGTGGTTCTATTAAAAAAAGTAAAAGTTGTTTGAAAACCTTAAAACCAGAGAATGAATAAGTGTAGATATTTCAGTAGTTTGAAATATGCAATCAGAAAAGTAATGGGACGGGAAAGGGAGGGACCTCAGAAATTGAAAAAATGTGTTCATAGTGGGAAGAGAGGCATTCAGGCTGGAAGTTGTCATGCCTTAGCGAAAGTGTTTTGAATAAATACCCTGAGTCTGGAAGAATAATTTGTGAGGAATTTTGTAGCTTGGTTGTTGAGCATCCATTTTGTGGATGTGACTTTGATTCCATGTTCCTGAAACAGTCCTCAGATAGAGCTTTTGACTTTTAAATTGATCTGTCAATCAGAGGAGCTATACAACTTGATTCTCAAGGTAGTTTTTTATCTTTTTATAAATGTACACATTTTTAGGATTATATGTCAGTTTCTTCTGATGTGGGTGGTATGAATTATTTCCCTTGAATGCCTGAGTAAACTGGAAAAAATAGATTTTGAGGCTCACAAAACTGAAAACTGTGAACATGATTGGCATTACCGAGGACATTGTACAGATCATGGTGTCCTTTGCTGAGGGAGCAGTGGCTTAGCTATAGTTACTGACCCTGATCCTACAGACTACCATTCCCATTGTGGCTCTGTCCCTTTCCCGGTTCAGAGTTCATCACAGCACAGGCCGGGGTCAGCCACCCCTCCCTTTCCTGCTGCTGTTCAGCATATGGGAGACTAGCTGGACAGGGCAAGCTCTGCCCTCTGAGACCCTAGCCAGTTTTAGCCTCAAGGGAAATTTTGGTCCAAAGTAGGGAACATGGAAGGCACTTAATTTTATTTCTTTTTTTTTCGTTTAAAATCCTGAGGCTGTGATGAGAATGAAAACTCCTCTGTGAACCTGTCGTCTTCTCCAGTCTGATCAGCATGCTGCTTTGCTCTGCTTCCTAGATCCTCCTGTCCCTGCTCTCTCCTTTCGTGTAACCATTTCTGCCGTACTTTGTAAAACTTCATTCCATTGTAAACACGCCGGTGAGGCTTCAGCCTCTTCACACAAGCTCTGGTTTTTTCTGTATGCTAATTGTAGGCTTGTATAGCTTAACAGGAAGAAGGTACGGAAGTACGATCATCTTTCAGCTTTTACAAAATTTACTCTAACTACATTTATTATTTACTGAACACTTTGTCCTATGGTTGTGCAACAGGTAAACAGTAGAGCTGAGATTTGATTTTATACCTCTCTGACGCTGATGCATATGTTCTTTCCATGACCGTGTGGGAAAGAAATACATAAAAAAACCCAAAAAGATAAGTGGAAGAATACTTATTTATTACGCTAGTGAATGCCAGAGTGTACTACACACATTTTTCCCACAATATTTGCGTTATTAGTTATTTAGTAGCATCCTATTATTTGAGAGATCAGATTTGTATGTAAAAGGTTAGGAGGACTATAATCACTCTTTATAATTATTAATTTTTTACATTGATTCTTTTATTTGATGATCTTTAAAACACAGAGACAAATCCTTTTTCTCAGTGGATGTGATACAGATTCCTTCAGCTCTCTCAGATATGCTTAGCTCTTGAGCTAGTGTGTACCAGATACCAGAATAAATAATTGAGCAAGCTTCTCATTGGTAAACCCTTAGCTTTCTAATAGATATCTAGAGTATTCATGATGTAGTGAGGTCTGGGGTAAAGATGGTGGTAACTGTTTGTCAAGCAAGAAGAGTCTGAACAACCATAGTTTCTTTGAGTCTTTCTCCTGTATCCTGGGAATTAATCACTTAGATGTTTTAGATTTGAATTTTAGCATATGAATTACTAAAATCTAGTGTATTAGTATAATAAAACCTATGTGTAACAGGACTGTACAGTAGAGTAGGTTGTTCCTATTTACATAGTAACATAATGGTGAAATAATAAAGTTCAAGTATTTATTGATTCTACTGAGAATTAGAGTAGGGAATACAATGTCATAGTCCCTGCTCTTAAGATATTCACAGGCTTCCAAGGGAAATTATGAACAAATGATTAAAATGACATGTTAATATTTTGAGAAGATAAGCTCAGGAAAGGCATGTAGGTCAGCTGATAGTGCTGGAGAGAAGAATTATTGAAAATAAATAGTATTTGTATAGGAAGGCTTGACTATTTACAGAGCATAGTTTTCATTTGTCTCACAACAACCCTATTAACCCATGTATGCTGGAGGTTGCAATTTTTTTGTGTGTGAAAAATCAGACCTTGGCCATGAACTTGAGCAGTAGGATATAAATAACTCCCACAAGTTTAGCATTCCAATAATGGAACACTAGGCATAAATGGGTTAAGTGAAATGTTTTTAATACCATTTTTTATAGATGGGAATGGTGCTAAAAGAGGTTAACTTGAGATCACTAAATGTTAGAGTCAAGATTCCGTTTTCATTCAAGTCTCCTGACTTCACAGGTTAAGCCTTTTTTTTCAGAGTATCTACTTACAGTGCTTACATTTAGAAGTATTGACTTTTATCTGGGTAAATAAGAGACTAGCATATGATATTAATGGTAAGCAAGGGAGATATATCAGCTTGAAGTTTATATGAATAACATCCCCTGGAGTCATGCAGTAGATTATGTAGAGACCCTAGAATTTTGCAAGTAGTAATAACTGAGAGGTATAATATAGTTGTTTACCACATATGTAAGTGTCTGCATGTACTCATCACTGGAATCCTTTAAAGAGAAATATCAAGCTTTGAAAAATACTGAGACAGCTACTCTTTTTTCATTTCTCTAGTAATGATCAAGTGAGGTTGGATCAGCCAGGTAGGGCAGAGTTTTGCCTCTCTTTATGGCTGCTCTAGTAAGTAAGTAGACAAATCAATTAGTTTCAAATAGATGATATGGTAATATGTAAAATAGTCAGCTTATAATTTTAGTTTAAATGTTGCCTGAGAAGGAACTAATGTTGCTGCTACCCTGCACAGCCTTAACCCTCTTTACCAAAGTTGTGAATTCAACTCATCTGGGGCTTTCTTCATGTAATTTGCCGCTTTATTAGTTTTTATAATATGCTTTGTGTGATTGAGTATTTTCTCTGTAAAACCTAATGATTAAAGATAGTTGTAGAAGTGCCTATTCTGATTTACTAATATCCAGTTTTGAGTTGATTAAATATTTTGGCTTTCATTGTCAATATGAAAATCCATCTGGCTAGAACTCTGTGAGTATTAAATTTTGTTCATGTCTGGAATATAGTAAAATTGCTTAAGTGATTTTCATTTCAAACGTTTCCCATATGTTATGTTTATATATTTACATCTCATTTTCGGCCTTAATTTTTCTCTCAAGAGGTTTTATTATTTGCCTATTTGTACTTCTTCAGGCCTAGAAATGGAATACAAACTTACGTCTTCATTTTCATTTTCACACATAGTAGGTGTTGGACTAACCTTAAGTAGATCAATGAAGAGTAAGTGGGAAGATGGCAGTTGATGTGATGAATCTTGGTATAATCCACAGCTGTTTTCACAATTTTACCAGACTGTGAGTTCTTTCAGAACTTAGGCTTAACATAATAAATAATAATAAATATTTGTGGAATGAATAAGCCTTTGAAAGGTTGTTGTGGAAAGTCAGGGACCCTGAACGGAGGGACCGGCTGAAACCGCAGCAGATTTCATGGACATTTATTAGTTCCCCAAATTAATACTTTTATAATTTCTTACGCCTGTCTTTACTTCAGTCTCTGAATATACATTGTGAAGATTTCATGGACACTTATCACTTTCCCAATCAATACCCTTGTGATTTCCTATGCCTGTCTTTACTTTAATCTCTTAATCCCATCATCTTCGTAAGCTGGGGAGGATGAATGTCACCTCAGGACGCTGTGACGATTGTGTTAACTGCACAAATTGTTTGTAGAGCATGTGTGCTTGAACAATATGAAATCTGGGCGCCTTGAAAAAAGGAACAGGATAACAGCAATGTTCAGGGAACAGGGGAGATGACCTTAGACTCTGACTGCTGGTGAGCCAGGCGGAACAGAGCCATATTTCTCTTCTTTCAAAAGCAAATAGGAGAAATATCGCTGAATTCTTTTTCTCAGCAAGGAACATCCCTGAGAAAATGCGCCTTGAGGATAGGTCGATAGATGGCCGCATTGAGGCGGCCACCTTTTACGGTCAAAGCTGAAGGGATGAAATAAGCCCTGGTCTCCTGTAACATTCCCAGGCTTATTAGGATGAGGAAATTCCCGCCTAATAAATTTTGGTCAGACAGGTTGGTCTCTGTGACCCACACCCTGTGCATGCACTCCCTCCCCTTTTGAAAATCGCTAATAAAAACTTGCTGGTTTTACGGCTCGGGGAGCATCACGGAACCTGCCGACGTGTGATGTCTTCCCCGGACACCCAGCTTTAAAATTTCTCTCTCGTACTTTTCCCCTTTATTTCTCAAACCAGCTGAGATGCTTAGGGAAATAGAAAAGAACCCATGATAAATATCGGGAGTGGGAGGCAGGGATTTCATTATATTTAGATTTTAGTGGTAACAAAATTAGCAAATAAAATTCTCAAGTCTAAAGAAAACATTACTTTAGCCATAATAGGTTTTCTGTACAAAACCTATAACTATTCTTAGAACATCTTCCTTTGGGTTATGGCTGTGGTATAAAATGATGGCATTTTAGGCTGTTTTCAGTGATGTGGTAGCATGAATATGTCAGGTGGGGAGGCATGATACCTTACTGAACTCATCATAAGGATCACAGCTGACACTCCTATAACGAAAGACAGGTTAACAAGAGAAAAGCATAACACATTTATTTAAAAACAAATGATTTTCCTTGCTAACTTGAAATTGGAATGGAAGATATAAAGAGAAATTTTTACCTTCTCTTCTTGACCAGGCACTATAGGTAGAGATCCAGGAAAGCTCACTTTGTTAAAAAAAAAAAAATCAAAAAATGTCTTACCTTTCTTTGCTCGCCTTTTGTCAGTTGTTCCAGGATTTTGTCTGCAGGTTCCAGAGCAAGTCAGGTGTCTCAGCTGCCCCACGTTGGGTGCCAGAAACCGTTGGGGTGGAAAGGTGTGATACCTCTCCTAACCCATCATAAGACAACACAGCCATCACTCCTGTAACAAAAGACAGGTTAACGAGAAGCATGACAAATTTATTTAATCAACTTTTTACATGACACAGGCACCTTCAGAAATGAAGACTCTGGTTAAGTGTGGCTCATTCCAGTAATCCCAGCACTTTGGGAGACCTAGGTGGGTGGAATTGCTTGAGCCTAGGAGTTTGGGACCAGCCTGGGCAACATGGTGAGACTTCATCTCTACAAAAAATAAAAAGTGGCACGCACCTGTGTTCCCTGCTGCCCGGGAGGCTGAGTCAGGAAGATCACCTGAGCCCAGGAGGTCCAGGTTGTAGTGAGCCGTGACCACGCCACTGTACTCCAACCTGGGTGACAGAGAGAAACCTTGTCAAAATTAAATTAAAGAAATAAAGACCCAGGGAAAACTGTTTTTATGCTTAGTTTTGATGAAGAATGGACAACCTTGTAAAAATGTGATGGGACAAAAGGGTGTGGCCTAATGGTGGGAGACTGAAGGGGAAACCCAGCAAGGCCTGTCTGTCCGATTCCTTTTGGCTTCTCTGTATAACATTCCCCGCTACTATGAGGCAGGAGCCCTCTGGAATAAGGGTCTTCAAGGGAGAAGGGAGAGAGCGACCTTTTTAGGTTTTAGAGCTTCCTTTGGGGGAGGAGTTCTAGTTTCTGTGATGCACCTCAGGGAAGAAGAATTCTGGTTTCCGTGACTTGCTTTGGGAGACAAAGAGCGTCTTGAGATAGGAAGGCAGGAGAAGGTCAGAGAGATGGTGTTTCTGAGGCCCTTTCAGTTGCCTCAGTTGAAAGTACTCAACATGCCATGCTGTTATACTTTGGGGTATTGTGTTCTGAACCCTAGTAAATACAGAGAAGTGGCATTGAGGTTGCTTCTCGACATGTATTCACGTGGTGCCAGGAGCTTTCTTGTGGTTCATGGGGAGTTTGGTGATCCTGTCCATGGAGCACCAGTTTAGAATGTGTATCAGATGTGGTGACGCATGGCCTTATCCTGATTCTCCTCACATATAAACCCCTGGGGAGGAAGGATGGTAAGTTGATGCTAGCTTCAGTGCACATACATGCTTATTATCAAATTTTCAATGGCTCACACTTCAGGTACTAAAATACAGGCACCTACATATTCATAGCAGCAGTGTTTACAACAGCTAAAAGGTGGAAGCAATGCAGATGTCCATTAGTGGATATATGGAGAAACAAACTGTGGTACATCCATACAATAGAATATGACTCAGCCACAAAAAGGAACGAAGTGCTGATATGCGCTACAATGGTAGAAGGACCTTGAGAGTATCATACTAAGCGAAAGACGCTAGACACAAAAGGTCACATATTTTATGGTTGCATTTATATGAAATATCCAGAATAGGTAAATCCATAGAGATAGAAAGCAGACTGATGGTTCCTGGGGTCCAGGGGAAGAGGTAAGGGGAGTAACTGCATAATGGGTTGGTGGTTTTGCTTTGGAGCGATAGAAATGTTTTGGAAGTGGATGGATGTGATGGTTTCACAACATGGTAAATGTACTAAGTGACCCTGAATTGTTCATTTAAAAATAGTTAATTTTACATTATGTGAAGATCACCTCAATAAAAAAGGATATCATTAACGTCCCCCCTAAAAACCCCAAAACAAACAAAAATCAAGATAATTAAAATCTGCTGTCTTGGACTTATTAAACTGTTCTACTTTTTTGCCCTGAATAAACTTTGCATTTTCCTAACTCTGTATTTTTGTTCACGTTATGCTTTCAGACTGGAATGTTTTCCTTTATTCATTTTCTGCATCCAAGTCTTATCCAGTCTTAAAAGTACACCACCATAAGACTTTCTTTGTACCTCTTGAATTCCCTTCATTTTTCTTAAACCCATGCCCCAAATTCTCTGTTCATCCTTTGAAGGCCCCTGGCATTTTTATCTATACGTCTCTTTGGGTAGTTAACAAATGTGATGATCTTGGATTATATTAATTTATATTCATTTATTAGCTCTCTGTGTGCTTGAGTTTTGGGCCTGCAATATCTTTTTTTTTTTTTCCTTTTGTCTCAGCGTCTATTTATTTTCATTTTTTTTTTTTTTTTTTTTTTAGAGATAGGGTGTTGTTTTGTTGCCCAGGCTGGAGTGCAGTGGTGTGATCATAGCTTACTGCAGCCTTGAACTCCTGAGCTCAGTTGATCCTCCTACCTCAGCGTAGCTGAGGCTACAGAAGTGTGCCACCATGCCTGGCTAATTATTTTTACTTTTTGGGGAGATAGGGTCTTGCTATGTCACCCAGCTAGTCTCAAACTGCTAGCCTCAAGCAGCTCTCCTGCCTTGGCCTTCCAAAGTGCTGGGATTACAGGCGTGAGCCGCCATGCCCGGCCCCGGTATGTTTTGACTAAACAGAACAAATCACACTTTTGGGAGGGTATAGGAAGCTTAGTACTATATCAGATAATTTTCCTGTAGCTTAGTCATTAGAATTGAATTCTAATTAGAATTCAGTGACTTAAAATTTGGTTGATTTGTTTACTCATTTGACATTTAGCTGTTATGACAGGTGGGCACTGTGATGGATCTGGGAATACAAGGATGAGTATGACAGAGTTCTGGATGCAGAAGAACACATCTTCACCTTGTGTTTAACATCGAATTGACAGGAGATGCCCATTATTTAAGCAATGTTCAGGGAAGAGTCTAGTCCCAAGGTGACTGCAGACTCCGGTTCTAGTGGACGAGTACTGCTTGTTCATGGTGCTCCTTCTTATCATTAGATTTGACGAAGACATGCACACTTTGAATTCTCAAGTGAGAGTTGTTTATTTTTAAAATTTCCTTAAGACTTCCTGTCTTTTTTTTTTTTTTAATTATTATACTTTAAGTTCTAGGGTACATGTGCATAACGTGCAGATTTGTTACATATGTATACTTGTGCTCTGTTGGTGTACTGCACCCATCAGCTCGTCCTTTACATCAGATATAACTACCAATGCAATCCCTCTCCCCTCCCCCTCCCCATAATAGGCCCCGGTGTGTGATGTTCCCCTTCCTGAGTCCAAGTGATCTCATTGTTCAGTTCCCACCTGTGAGTGAGAACACACGGTGTTTGGTTTTCTGTTCTTGTGATAGTTTGCTGAGAATGATGGTTTCCAGCTGCATCCATGTCCCTACAGAGGACACAAACTCATCCTTTTTTATGGCTGCATAGTATTCCATGGTGTATATGTGCCACATTTTCTTAATCCAGTCTGTCACAGATGGACATTTGGGTTGATTCCAAGTCTTT